>NC_052147.1:265678407-266033407 GCF_902713615.1 Scyliorhinus canicula
GTGTTCCCATTCCCAGGGCAATCCTAGGCCGCCAACCCCACCGACCACCCAGAAATCCACTGACTGCAGGACTCTGGCCACGCGGCTGACTGCTATTGCTAATTGGCAATAGTGGTTAACTGAGCATCACAGCCCATGTGGTTGTGCAGGGTGTGTGTTCTGTGAGCTCCTGCCTGTGATTTATAAACTTTGCAGGCTGCTATTTGCTACAGCCTGGGAAGCAGACGGGAAGGGAGGAGAAATTTGTTGCTGCCTGTTTCATCAAGGAGAAGGGAAGGGGTGTTGCTTTCTTCTCTTTTTCTCAATTCCATTCGGAGAGCAGAGAGAGAGAGAGAGAGGGAGGCCATTCTACAAGGAAGGCCCTGGCTTGGGCTCAGACTGAGGCCAGGTTTAAAATCTGCCTGCCTTTCTGCCTTTTTGAAGGACTCCTGCTGCTGCCGCTTGGATGCTGTGAGTCTGCTTTCTGCCATCTCTTTATTTCTGTGGCCTGAAGTGAAGAAGGGGAAAGGGTGGCGGCTGTTTCACCTGGGTGACTTGCTGAAGGTATGCAGTCTGCTTTGCAGCTGCTGGTGATTTAATCTGTACTGCTGTTTATTCAATGTTTCTGTTTGGAAGACGTGCGTTGCTGTGCGCTCTTCTCTGTGGCCTGGGGCACGGAGACGGAGGAAGTCAGTGCCCTGCTGCCAGTGCTTTGGAAGGACGGGTGAACGACTGTGTAAATTGCTGGAGGTTTGAAAGACTGCTTTGCCATTTGCTGGTGCTTTGAATTGCGCCTATTCAATGTTTTATGTCTGGAAGCCGTGTGTTGTTTCTGCCTCTTCTGCTTCTGTGGCCTGGACCAAGGTACTTAAGCGGGAAATTAGGTGGGCTAGGAGGGATCATGAAAAGTAGGATTAAGGTGAATCTCAAAGATTTTTATTCATATGTAAAAAGCAAGAGGGGGCCAGGGAAAGCATTGGACCACTTAAGGACAGTTGGGGAATCTTTGTGTTGAGCCAGAGGAAATGTGCGAGATACTAAATGAATACTTTGCATCAGTGTTCACCAAAGAAAAGGACTTTATAGAAGATGATCCTAGGGTAGGGTGTGTGGATAGTCTGGGTCAGTTAACATCGAAAAGGAGGAGGTATTGGGGGCGCGATTCTCCCAGACAGGGAGAAATCGTAAGGCTGGCGTCAAAACCGGGCGGGTTATGACGCCAGCCTCCCCCTCCCCGACCGGGAACCGATTCTGGTCCCGGTCGGGGCTAGTATGCCGCGGCCGTGAACTACGGCATCGCAGGCTTAACGAATTTCGTTAAGCCCGCTTGCCAGAGTTTGCGCGGCTGACGCGTCACATGATGTCAGCCGCGCATGCGCAGATTGGAAGACTCAACCGCGCATGCGCGGATGACGTCATCGCGCATTTGCGCGAAAACCGCGCATGCGCGGGCGGGATGCCCTCAGCCGCCCCGCGAATTGATACAGCGGGGCGGCGAAAAGGACAAAGATGTGCGCGGGAATCAGTCCCGCTGCCCGCGATCGGTGGGCACGATCGCGGGCCCATGGCACCCTTGGCACGGCCGTGGTACTGCCGTGCCAATCGGTGCCATGGTTGCCAAGATCGGGGACTTTACGGCGTTTTTACGAACGGCCAGACAGGTGTGTTGCCGTTCGTAAAAACGGCCGTAAAGGCCTTGGAATTCCTCCCATCGGCCAGCTGAGAACGCTGTGGCCGTAAAAAACAGCGGCAGCGATTCGTGTCGGGAGTTGGGGTGGAGTGGGGGGGAGAATAGCGGTGAGGGCGTCGGACTAGCGTGGCCGTTAAAAATTTACGACCCCGCTATTCTCCGCACCGTCGTGAGTGCGGAGAATTGCGCCCTGGGTCTTTTAAATATATTAAGTAGATACATCTCTGGGCTGGATGGGATTTATCCCAGAATACTGGGGGAAGCAAGGGAGGGAATTGTTGGAGCCTTGACTGACATCTTTGTATCCTCATTGGCTGCAGGTGAGATCCCTGAGGACTGGAAAATAGCTAATGTGGTACTGCTTTTAAAGAAAGGTAGCAGGGATAATCCTGGAAACTATAGACCGGTGAGTCTCACGTCGGTAGTGGGCAAATTATTTAGAGAGAGCTCTTAAGGACAGGATTTAAACCCATTTGGAAACAAATGGACTCATTAGCGATAGACAGCATGGTTTTGTGAAGAGGAGGTCATGCCTCACTAAATTGGTCGGGTTTTTTGAGGAGTTGACAAGGTTGGTTGATGAGGGGTTGATGGCTATTGTTTACATGGACTTCAGTAAAACGTCTTTGACAAGGTGCCTCATGGCAGACTGGTTCAAAAGGTGAAGTCACACGGGATCAAATGTGAGGTGGTAAGATGGATACAGAACTGGCTCGGTCCCAAAGGAAAAGGGTTAGCAGTAGAGGGATGTTTTTCTGATATGGCAGGTTGTGACTAGTGAGGTTCCACAGGGATCTGTGCTGGGGCATCTGATGTTTGTAGGTTACATAAACGATTTTCAGGAAAATGCAGCTGGTCTGATTAGTGAGTTCGTGGATAACACCAAGGTTGGTGGAGTGGCAGATAGTGTTGAGGATTGTCAGAGATACAGCAGGACGTAGATAGGTTGGAACTTGGGCAGAGAAATGGCAAATGGAGTTTAATCTGACAAATGTGAGTTCAATTCATTTTGGTAGGTCTAACATAGAGGGTAATATATCGTAAATGGCAAAACTCCTCAGAATATAGAAAGTCAGAGAGATTTGGGCGTACAGGTTAGAAGGTGGCAACACAAATGGACAAGGTAGTCAAGAAAGTATACGGAATGCTAACCTTCATTGGACGGGGCATCGAGTATAAAAGTTGGCAACTCATGCTATAGTTGTATAGAACTTGGTAAGGCCGCACTTAGACTATTGCACACAATTCTGGTCGCCACACTACCAGAAGGATGTAGCGGCTTTGGAGAGGGTGCAGAGGAGGTTTAGAGTACCCAATTATTTATTTTTTCCCAATTATGGGGCAATTTAGCGTGGCCAATCCACCTAACCTGCACATCTTTGGGTTGTGGGGTTGAAACGCACGCAGACATGGAGAGAATGTGCAAAATCCACATGGACATTGACCCAGGGCCAGGATTTGAACCACGCGTCCCTCGGTTGCCGCCAGTCCCAGTGCTATCCACTACTGCCACATACGCCTTGGGTGCAGAGGAGATTTACCAAGATGTTGCCTGGTTTGGAGGGTGTTAGCTATATGGAGAGGCTGAATAAACTCAAACTGTTTCATTAGAAAGACAGAGGTTGAGGGGTGACCTGATAGAGGTCTACAAGGTGATGGGGGCATGAATAGAGTGGATGGGCAGACACTCTTTCCCAGGGTGGAGGGGTCAGTCACCAGGGGGCATAGGTTTAAAGTCTGTGGGACACAGTTAGATGTGCGAGGCAGTTTTACACAGAGGGTGGTGAGTGCCTGGAACGCGTTGCCAAGGGAGATTGTGGAAGCAGATACATTAACGGCATTAAAAAGGCATCTTGACAAATACATGGATCGGATGGGTATAGAGGGATACGGCACAAGGAAGTGCTGAGGGTTTTTGGCAAAGCTTGGTATTATGACCGGCACTGGCTTGGACATAGAACATAGAACATAGAACATTACAGCGCGGTATAGGCCCTTCAGCCCTCGATGTTGCGCAGACCTGTGAAACCCCTCTAAAGTCCCTCTACACTATTCCCTTATCGTCCATATGCCTATCCAATTACCATTTGAATGCGTTTAGTGTTCCCTCGAGCTGGACATCACGGGCGTGATTCTCCTACCCCCACGCCAGGTGGGAGAATCGCGGAAGTGCCGGGCGATTCCTGCCACGCCGCCCTGGCACCCGCACGTGATTCTTCCACCCCCCCCCGTTTCAAACAGGTGAGCGGCGATTCTCCGGCCCGGATGGGCTGAGCGGCCTGCCCAGTCCAACGGTTTCACACCGCCCCAACTACACGTGGTCGCTGCTGGTGTGAACAGCACGCGAACGCTGCGTGTGCAGCCTGTGGGCGGGGGGGGAGGGAGCATCGAGCACCAGGGGGTGCTCAGTAGGGATCTGGCCGACGAGCGGTGCCCACCGACTGGCGGGCCGGCGTCTCTAAAGAACGCACTCTTTTCCTCCGCCGCCCCGCAAAATCAATCCTCCATGCCTTGCGGGGTGCCTGCGGGGAGGACGGTAACCGCGCATGCGCGGGTTGGCGCCGGCCAACCTGCGCATGCGCGGGTGACGTCATTTAAGTGCCGCCGGCCGCGTCATTTACGCGGCGCTGCTTTGACGCGGCGCCAAGGCCCGGCGCGCGTAATTGATGCAGCGCCGCTCCTAGCCCCCTGGGGGTGGGAGAATAGGGGGCGAGGAGCGGCCTCCGACGCCGGAGTGAAACACTCCGGTTTTCACTCCAGCGTCGTCACTTCGTCTCCCGTTGGGAGAATTTCGCCCCACCATCCGAGGAAAAAGGCTGTCAATCTCAAGCCGATCTAATCCTCTGATCATCTTGTATGCCTCAATTAAGTCACCTCTTAACCTTCTTCTCTCTAACGAAAACAGTCTCAAGTCCTTCAGCCTTTCCTCATAAGATCTTACCTCCATACCAGGCAACATTCTTGTAAATCTCCTCTATACCCTTTCCAATGCTTCCACATCCTTCCTATAATGCGGCGATCAGAACTGCACGCAATACTCCAAATGTGCCTGCACCAGAGTTTTGTACAACTGCAACCTTTCCAAGATTTTTCCCACAACAGAAGTAAGGCTCACTGGACTATAGTTACCGGGAACAAGGGGACAGAATTTGCTATCCTCCAGTCTTCTGAACCCTAGGATAAATCCCATCTGGCACAGGGGACTTATCTATTTTCACACTTTCAGAATCGTAAAACACCTCCTCCTTATGAACCTCAAGCCCTTCTAGTCTAGTAGCCTGTATCTCAGTATTCTCCTCGACAACATTGTCTTTTTACTGTGTGAATACGGACGAAAAATATTCATTTAGCACTTCTCCTATCTCCTCGGACTCCACGCACAACTTCCCACTACTGTACTTGACTGGCCCTACTCTTACACTAGTCATTCTTTTATTCTTGACATATCTATAGAAAGCTTTAGGGTTATCCTTGATCCTACCTACCAAAGACTTCTCATGTCTCTCCTAGCTCTTCTTGGCTCACTCTTCAGAGCCTTCCTAGCTAACTTGTAACTCTCAAGCGCCCTAACTGAACCATCACATCTCATCTTTATGTAAGCCTTCTTCTTCCTCTTGACAAGTGTTTCAACTGCTTTAGTAAACCATGGTTCCCTCGCTCGACCACTTCCTCCCTGCCGAACAGGTACATACTCATCAAGGACACGCAGTAGCTGTTCCTTGAACATGCTCCACATTTCCATTGTGTCCATCCCCTGCAGTTTTCCTCTCCAGATGATGCATCCTAAGTCTTGCCCCATCGCATCATAATTGTCTTTCCCCCAGATATGACTCTTGCCTTGTGGTATATACCTATCCCTTTCCATCACTGAAGTAAACGTAATCGAATTGTGGTCACTATCACCAAAGTGCTCACCTACCTCCAAATCTGACACCTGTCCTGGTTCATTACTCAGAACCAAATCCAATACGGCCTCGCCTCTTGTTGGCCTATCTACATACTGCATCAGGAAACCCTCCTGCACACATTGGACAAAAACGGACCCATCTAAAGTACTTGAACTATAGTGTTTCCAGTCAATATTTGGAAAGTTAAAGTCCCCCATAACAACTACCCTGTTACTTTCGCTCCTATCCAGAATCATCTTTGCAGTCCTTTCCTCTACATCTCTGGAACTTTTCGGAGGCCTATAGAAAAGCCCTAACAGGGTGACCTCTCCTTTCCTGTTTCTTAACTCAGCCCATACTACCTCAGTATTCGAGTCCTGATCAAATGTCCTCTCAGCCACCGTAACGCTGTCCTTGACTAACAATGCCGCCCCTCCCCCTCTCTTACCACCTTCCCTGAGCTTACTGAAATATCTAAACCCCGGCACCTGCAACAACCATTCCTCGCCCTGCTCTATCCATGTCTCCGAAATGGCCACAACATCAAAGTCCCAGGTACCAACCCATGCCGCAAGCTCACCCACCTTATTCTGGATGCTCCTGGCATTGAAGTAGACGCACTTTAAACCACCTTCCTTCCTGCCGATACACTCCTGCAACTTTGAAACCTTACTCATGACCTCACTACTCTCAGCTTCTTGTGTACTGGAGCTACAATTCAGGTCCCAATCCCCTGCTGAACTAGTTTAAACCCTCCCGAAGAGCATTAGCAAACCTCGCCCCCAGGATTTTAGTACCCCCAGCGCCGGCCCTAGGGTTGCTGGCGCCCCGGGCAAGCTGAACTTCGGCGCCCTTGGGGGGGGGGCCTGGGGGGGCGGGGCCTGGGGGGCCGAGGGGGGGGGCCGGGGCGGGCGGACCCGCGGGGGGGGGGGGGCGGACCCGAGGGGAGGGCGGGGGGTGCGGACCCGAGGGAGGGCGGGGGGGGCGGACCCGAAGGGGAGCAGACCGAGGGGGGGGGCGGACCGAGGGGGCGGACTGGGGGGGGGCCGCCCTGGGGGAGGGCAGCCACCGCGGGGGGGAGGGCGGCCACCGCGGGGGAGGGCGGCCACCGCGCATGCGCTGGTTGGCACCGGCCCAACTGCGCATGCGCGGGACCCGAGTCTGGCGCCCCCTAGTACATGGCGCCCCAGGCGACTGCCCGAGTTGCTGGGCCTTGAGCCGGCCCTGAGTACCCCTCTGGTCCAGGTGTAGACCATCCGTTTGTAGAGGTCCCACCTACCCCAGAATGAGCCCCAATTGTCCAGAAATCTGAAACCCTCCCTCCTGCACCATCCCTGTAGCCACATGTTCAACTGCTCTCTCTCCCTATTCCTCGACTCGCTAGCACGTGGCACAGTGAACAACCCAGAGATAATAACTCTGTTTGTCCTGGATCTAAGTTTCCACCCTAGCTCCCTGATTTCCTGCCTTACATCCCTATCCCTTTTCCTACCTATGTCGTTGGCACCTATGTGGACGATGACTTGGGGCTGCTCCCCCTCCCCCTTAAGAATCCCGAAAACACGATCCGAGACATCGCGGACCCTGGCACCTGGGAGGCAACACATCCCCCTAACTATGGAGTCTCCAATGACTAATGTTCTTCTCCTCTCCCCCTTCCCTTCTGAGCAACAGGGACAGACTCTGTCCCAGAGACCTGCACCCCATGGCTGACCCCTGGTAAGTCATCCCCCCCAACAGTATCCAAAGCGGTATAACTGTTACTAAGGGAAACGACCACAGGGGATCCCTGTACTGACTGCTTCCCCCCAGCCTCTCTTACCGTCACCCAACTATCTTTATTCTTTGGCGTAACTACCACCCTGAAGCATCTATCTATGACCACCTCTGCGTCCCGAATGATCCAAAGTTCATCCAGCTCCAGCTCCAGTTCCCTAACACGGATTTTGAGGAGCTGGGGTTGGGTGAACTTCCCACAGATGAAATCAGCAGGGACACTGACGGCGTCCCTCACCTCAAACATTATGCAGGAGGAACATTGTACTGCCTTCCCTGACATCACCTCTAGATAAAAAACAAGAAAAAGAAAGGAAGAGCTTACCTGATAGTCCCTCAACCCCTTAGGTTAGAGGAGGTGGAAGGTGGGGGACACTACAAATGTAGTGTCTCGGGTTTAGCAACCGCCCGACTTATATACAGGTACTCACCTTCCCGACAGGGCCCTGCTCCTGCCGGAAATCCGGAGGCCGCTCCCGCTGAAAGGCAAGCAAATTTAAAGGCACACACTCACCTTCCCGACAGGTCCCTGCTCCTGCCAAAAATCCGGAGGCCGCTCCCGCTGAAAGGCAAGCAAAGTTAAAGGCACACACTCACCTTCCCGACAGGCCCCTGCTCCCGCCGAAAATCTGGAGGCCGCTCCCGCTGAAAGGCAAGCAAATTTAAAGGCACACACTCACCTTCCCGACAGGCCCCTGCTCCTGCCGAAAATCCGGACGCCGCTCCCGCTGAAAGGCAAGCAAATTTAAAGGCACACACTCACCTTCACGACAGGCCCCTGAGGGCCAAAGGGCCTGTTCCTGTGCTGTATTGTTCTTTGTTCTTTTTTCTTGTTCTTTAACTTGGTGGAGCAGGTGACCAGATGCAGGGACAGCAGGAAGAGAAGGGTGGCAGTTCACCTTAATTGGAAACCTTGAAGGTCATGAAGATATGCCTTTGAAGGATGTTGGCAGCTTTGGTGTGATGATGACTGTTTTCTGTGTCAAGTTTGGAGGCCATCTAAATTATGGTGCGTTTTGTCCTATTGCATGTTGTTTAATGTTCAGAAGTCATGTGTTTGCTACTGTATTGTTGCTGTTTCTTATTTAATTCCTGGGGCTTGTTTGCTGCAGCCCTTTTTGCTTCTGAGGTCTGGAGCAAGGGAAGGGAAGGAATAAGGTGCCAGTGCTTGGGAGGGGGAAGGGGTGCTCTCACTCACCCACCCTGCTCTCTGACTGCGGGGGAGGGGTGGGAAAGGTTTTGTATTATTGGATGATGTCTGGAAGCCGTGTGTTTGTTAACCACAGCCCCTTTTGACAGCGGTCTTGAATCCGGAAAGGGGTGTTCACTTGCTCTTCTGTTATGCATTGCGGCTGGAGCTGTGGAAAGGGGAGAGAGGATGTGTTGGCTCGGGTGCTGGTAGCTTGTTACACTGTTGACTGTTTATTGTTTGATTTATAGAGGCTGTGTGTTTGTTAGCTGCAGCCCCTTTTGAGGCAGGGGACCAGAAAGGGGTGGTCACTCACTTCCACCATGCCTTGGGGCTGGGATCTTCAGGTAGAGGAGAGAGCACGAATTGGCTCAGATGCTGGTAACCTCACTATATTGTTGCCTGTTTATCAGCTGCAGAGTTTTTGTCTATGGCGGGAGTCCAGAATGGGGTGATCTCCCTCTGCTCTGCCATACTCCGTGTCTGTATGACTTTCCAGCTGGCCTGCTGCTGGGTGCTGTGGGAGGGGGCGGGAATGGCAGATTGATTTGGATGCTGATACCTTCTTTGTACTGTTATTTGGTTCTTGTTTAATGTGTATTTATTTTTTTGTGTAATTACACTGTTAAGGTGTTGCGTTTGTACTGATGCTTTGTTGTGCATGGGTCCCTCTGAGTACCTCAGCAGGATAGCTAAGATTAATATGTGGCTTGAGAGATGGTACAAGAGGGAGGAGCTCAAATTCATGGGACATTGGAACCGGTTCTGGAGAGATGGGACCAGTACAAACAGGATGGTCTGCACCTGGGCAGGACCGAAACCAATGTCCTAGGTGGAGTGTTTGCTAGTGCTGTTGAGGAGGGTTGAAACTAATATGGCAGGGGGGCGGGAACCGAGCAGGAAGTCAGAGGGAAGTAAGGTGGGGACAGAAACAAAAGGCAGTAAAGGGAAAAGTGGAAGGTAGAGAAACCAAAGTAAAAAATCAAAAGGGCCACATTACATCATAATTCTAAAATGCCAAAAAAAAAAACCTGAAGGCTCTGTGTCTCAATGCAAGGAACATTGGTCATTAGGTTGATGAATTAACTGCGCTAACAATAATTAATGGACGTGATGTAATTGAGATCAAGGAGACCTGGCTCCAGGGTGACCAAGGATGGAACTCAATATCCAGGGGTATTCAATATTCAGGAAAGATAGAAGGAAAGGAAAGGGAGGTGGGGTAGCGTTGCTGGACAAAGAGGAGATTAATGCAACAGTAAAGAAGGACATTAGTCTGAACAATGTGGAATCTGTATCCCAGCTGCGGAACACCAAAGGGCAAAAACCATTAGTGGGAGTTGTGCACAGACCAACAAACAATAATTGTGAGGTTGGGGGTGGCATCAAACAGTAAATTAGAGATACGTGGAGTAAGGGTAGAACAGTTATTATGGATGACTTCAATCTGCATATTGATTTGGCTAATCAAATTGATAGCAATGCAATGGAGGAGGAATTCCTGGAATGTATAGGGATGGTTTTCTCGAACAATAGGTCGAGGAACCAACTAGACTGGATATTATGCAATGACAGAGGATTAATTAGCAACATTGTGATGTGAGATCCTTAAGGGAAAAGTGACCATAATATGGTAAAATCCTTCATTAAGATGGAGAGTGACACAGTTAAGTCTCAGACTAGGGTACTGAATTTAAAGAAAGCTAGCTTTGATGGTATGACATGTGCATTAGCTGCGATAAGCTGGCAAAGGATACTTAAGGGGTTGACGGTGGATAGGCAGTGGCAGACATTTAAGGAACACACGAATGAAATTCAACAATTGTACATCCCTGTCTGGTGCATATTAACTATGGCTAACAAGGGGAATGACCGATAGTGTTAAAAGCAAAGAAATGGCATATAAATTGGCCAGAAAAAGCAGCAAGCCTGAGGATTGAGAGAAATTTAAAATTCAGCAGAGGAGGACAATGGTTTCATTCAGAAGGGGAAAATAAAGTACGAAAGTAAGCTTGCAGAAAACATAAAAGCTGACTGCAAAACCTTCTCTCGATATGTGAAGAACAAAAGGCTGGTGAAGACAAATGTAGGTCCTTTACAGTTAGAATCAGGTGAATTCATAATGGGCAACAAAGAGACGGCAGACCAGTTGAACAATTACTTTGGATCTGTCTTCACCTAAGGAGGGCACAAACAACCTTCCGGAAATACTAGGGGACAGAGGGTCTAGCACGAAGGAGGAACTGAAGGAAATCCTTCTTAGTCAGGATGTGAAGATGCCGGCGTTGGACTGGGGTGAACACAGTAAGAAGTCTTACAACACCAGGTTAAAGTCTAACAGTTTTTTTTCGAATCACCATGATTTGAAACAAACCTGTTGGACTTTAACCTGGTGTTGTAAGACTTCTTATTAGTTAGGAAATTGTTTGGGGAAATTGATGGGATTAAAACCCAATAAGTCCCCAGGGCCTGATGCTCTGCATCCCAGAGTACTTAAGGAAGTAGCTGTAGAAATAATACATGCATTGGTGATCATTTTCCAGCATTCTATATACCCTGGAAGCATTCCAATGGATTGGAGGATAGCTAATGTAACCCCACTTTTTAAAAAGTGAGAGAGAGAAAAAACTGTGAATTATAGACCAATTAGCCTGATATCAGCGGTGGGGAAAATGCTGGAGTTAATTATTTAGGATGAAATAACTAAACATGGGGACAGGATTGATCCAAGACAACATGGATGAACAAAAGGGAAATCATGCATGACAAATCTTTTGGAATTTTTTGACGATGCGACCAGTAGAATGGACAAGAGGGAATTTTCACTGTAACTTTGTTGCAGTGTTAATGTAAGCCTACTTGTGACAATACAGTTTTTATTGGGGGGTTTTTTTGAACAAGGTATAATTACCGTTATGTACACAGAATAAGAAACACATATATATATATACACACATTTAGAGGAGAAGGGCACACCCCAACATTAAAAAAATACAATAACATATGAAATGGAATAACTGGTGGGGTATTGTGCACCAGCTCGACAGCGGCAGCTCTGTACATCTGGCAAAATTACCCACACCACGTAAGTAGGCGACTGCCTGCGGGGGGGGAGGGGGGGGGGTACTGGGGGGGCAAGCACACCTTTGGGTGCCGGGGAGAAAATCACAGTGTGCGATATTTGGCTGTGCTGTGTGTTGCTGTCGCCCGCCCCTCCCGGACGGGTCTCGCTGCCGTCCCACGCTCGCCCCCGCTTCTGCCGCTCCTCCCGTCCTCCATCTCCAGTTTTCTCGTTCCCCGCTCCTGGAGATGTCATGCACGTTTTGGCATCCCGTGTCCTCCCTCCGCTTCCCTGCCCCCTGCCGGCCCTCCTCTCCCGTCCCCCTCCCTCCATGGTTCGCCTCCCTCTCCCCAGGTTTAGCTGTCTTCCCCCCTCCCCCCCCCTACCCCCCCCCCCCCCCCCCCCCCCGTGGTTCGCCCCTCCCTCCTCAGGTTTAGCCGTCCCCCCCCTCCCTCCCAGTCCATCTCTCCCCTCCATGCCCCGGCTACCTTCCCCCGATTCCCGACCATTTTCCCCTGATTCTTGGCCATCCGGCTATTCTTCCTCTTGTTCGTTGGCCACAAACATGTCCCGAAACAATTGCGTGAATGGCTCCCACATTCTGTGGAAGACGTCGTCTGACCCTCGGATGGCGAATTTGATTTTCTCCATTTGGAGAGATTCCGAGAGGTCGGACAGCCAGTCTGCAGCTCTGGGCGGTGCTGCTGACCGCCAGCCAAACAGGATTCTACGGCGGGCAATCAGGGATGCAAAGGCAAGGGCGTCCGCCCTCCTCCCCAGGAATAGATCTGGCTGGTCTGAAACCCCGAAGACCGCCACTATCGGGCATGGCTCCACCCTCACCCCTACCACTTTGGACATAGCCTCGAAGAAGGCTGTCCAGTACTCCACAAGTCTGGGGCAAGACCAGAACATGTGGGCGTGGTTGGCCGGGCCTCTTTGGCACCGTTCACATCTGTCCTCCACCTCCGGGAAGAACCTATTCATACGAGTTCTTGTTAAGTGGGCTCTATGTACCACTTTTAGTTGCGTCAGGCTGAGCCTTGCGCATGGGGCGGTGGAGTTGACCCTATGCAGTGCCTCGCTCCAGAGTCCCCACCCTATCTCAATCCCCAGGTCCTCCTCCCATTTCTTTCTTGTTGCTTCCAGTATGGTGTCGGCCCTTCCTACCAGTCGGTCATACATGTAGCTACAGTTCCCTTTATCAGGGATACTTGCGTCCACTAGGTCTTCCAGTAGTGTCTGTCGTGGCGGTTGTGGGTATGTCCTTGTCTCCTTTCGTAAGAAGTTTTTGTCAGTTCGTCCAGTGTAGCGATCCTGCCGTCCGTGTATAGGTCCCTGACTGTCAGTGTCCCTCCGTCCTGCCTCCACCTTTTGAAGGTGGCGTCAGTCAGTGCTGGTGTGAACCTATGGATGTTGCAGATGGGAGCTTTGTCCGACATTTTGGTCAGGCCAAATTGCTGCCGCAGTTGGTTCCAGGATTGGAGGGTGGCTGTCACCACTGGGCTGCTGGAGTGTTTTTTGGGTGGGGATGGGAGTGCTGCCGTGGCGAGGGCCCGGAGGGAGGTCCCCACGCAGGAGGCCTCCTCCGCACGCACCCACTCGGCCTCTGGCTCCTGGATCCATCCCCTTACTTGCTCGGCTGTTGCCGCCCAGTGGTAGAATTGTAGGTTTGGGAGGGCTAACCCCCCTGGATTTTGTTTTTTGTATGACCTTCTTTGGGATCCTAGCATTTTTACCCCCGCCATACGAACGCCATGATTAGTTTGTCCAGCGCTTTGAAAAAGGCCTTGGGGATGTAGATCGGAATGGATCTAAACAGGAAGAGGAACCTGGGCAGTACGTTCATTTTGATCGTCTGGACTCTCCCCGCGAGGGAGAGTGGGAGTGTGTTCCATCTTTGCAGGTCCTTTTTTACTTCCTCCGTCAGACTGGTGAGGTTCCATTTGCGGATCCCTTTCCAGTCACGGGTTATTTGGATCCCCAGGTAGCAGAATTTGTGTCGGGCTTGTTTGAACGGCAGCCCCTTTAGTGCTGCCCACCAGCCCCTTGCGGGTGTACTGGGAGATCTCGCTTTTGCTCATGTTGAGTTTGTAGCCTGAGAAGGCTCCAAACTCTTTCAGGAGCGCGATGATTCCGTCCATGCTGCTTTGTGGGTCCGAGATGTAGAGGAGCAGGTCATCTGCATAGAGTGAGACTCTGTGCTCTCTGCCTCCCCTTCGGATCCTCCAATTTTTTGATGCCCTGAGCGCGATTACTAGCGGTTCGATTGCTAGTGCGAACAGCAGCGGGGACAGTGGGCATCCTTGTCTGGTGCCCCTGTGCAGCTGGAAGTATTGGGAGTTGGTATTGTTGGTCCATACGCTCGCCATGGGAGCGTTGTATAGGAGCTTTACCCAAGAGGTGAACCCTGTTCCAAGCCCGAACCGCTCCAGTACCTCTGAGGTATTTCCATTCGACTCTGTCGAAGGCCTTTTCTGCGTCCAGGGAGACGATCACTTCTTTTGTTCTCTCCCCGGAGGGGGTCATTATCATGTTCAGCAGGCGCCTGATGTTCGAGGTAAGCTGTCTACCTTTGACGAAGCCCGTCTGGTCCTCTGTGACCACCTCGGGTACACAGTCTTCTAGCCTTTTGGCTAGGATTTTGGCCAGTATTTTGGCGTCTGCTTTCAGCAGTGAGATGGGTCTGTATGACCCACATTCCGTTGGGTCTTTGTCTTTCTTAGGTATCAGCAAGATTGAGGCCTGTGCTAACGTGGGTGGCAACGTGCCCCTAGCTAGCGAGTCTGTGAACATCTCCCGCAGGTGCGGGGCCAGCGCTGTCGCAAATTTTTTGTAGTAGTCCGCCGTGAATCCGTCCGGTCCCGGCACCTTCCACGTCTGCATGGAGCTAATGCTACTTGTGACGATACTAAAAATTATTGGAAGGGTGAACCAGTGGATGTTGTGTATCTGCCGTTTCAAAAGGCTTTTGACAAGGTCCCACACAAGAGATTTGTTAGCAAAATTAAAGCTCATGATATTGGGGGTAATGTATTGATGTGGATAGAGAACTGGTTGGCAGACAGGAAGCAGAGAGTGGGAATACATGGGTCCTTTACAAAGTGGCAGACTGTGGCTAGTGGGGCACCGCAGGGTTCGGTGCTGGGACCCCAGCTCTTCATAATATACATTCATGATTTGGACGCAGGAATTGCGTGCAATTTCTCCAAATTTGCAGATGGCACTAAGCTGGGTGGCAGTGTGTGCTGTGAGGAGGATGCAAAGAGGCTGCAGGGTGACTTGGACAGGCTGGCTGGGTGGGAAAATACTTGGCAAATGCAACATATTGTGGGTAAATGTGAGGTTATCCACTACGGTGGCAAAAACAGGAAGGCAGATTATTATCTGAATGGTGGCAGTTTAGGTAAAGGGGAAGTGCAACGAGACCTGGGTGTCATAGAACATAGAACATAGAACATAGCGCAGTACGGGCCCTTCGGCCCTCGATGTTGCGCCGACCTGTGAAACCATCTGAAGCCTATCTGACCTACACTATTCCATTTTCATCCATATGTCTATCCAGTGACCACTTAAATGCCCTTAAAGTTGGCGAGTCTACTACTGTTGCAGGCAGGGCGTTCCACACCCCTACTACTCTCTGAGTAAAGAAACTGCCTCTGACATTTGTCCTATATCTATCACCCCTCAATTTAAAGCTATGTCCCCTCGTGTTGGTCATCACCATCCGAGGAAAAAGACTCTCACTGTCCACCCTATCTAACCCTCTGACTATCTTATATGTCTCTATTAAGTCACCTCTCAGCCTTCTCCTCTCTAATGAAAACAACCTCAAGTCCCTGAGCCTTTCCTCGTAAGACCTTCCCTCCATACCAGGCAACATCCTAGTAAATCTCCTCTGAACCCTTTCCAAAGCTTCCACATCCTTCCTATAATGTGGTGACCAGAACTGCACGCAGTACTGCAGGTGCGGCCGCACCAGAGTTATGTACAGCTGCAGCATGACCTTGTGGCTCCAAAACTCAATTCCCCTGCTGATATGGTGTCATGGTGGAACAGTCACTGAAGGTTAGCATTCAGGTACAGCAGGCAGTGAGGAAAGCTAATGGCATGTTGGCCTTCATAGAGAGAGGATTTGAGTATAGGAGTAGGGAGTATAGGAGTTACTGCAGTTATGATGTGGAGATGCCGGCGTTGGACTGGGGTGAGCACAGTAAGAAGTCTTACAACACCAGGTTAAAGTCCAACATGTTTGTTTCAAACACTAGCTTTCGGAGCACTGCTCCTTCCTCAGGTGAAGGAGCAGTGCTCCGAAAGCTAGTGCTTGAAACAAACATGTTGGACTTTAACCTGGTGTTGTAAGACTTCTTACTGCAGTTATACACGGCCTTGGGGAGGCCACACCTTGAGTATTGTGTGCAGTTTTGGTCTCCTAGTTTGAGGAAGGACATTCTTGCTATTGAGGGTGTCCAGTGAAGGTTCACCAGACTAATTCCTGGGATGGCAGGACTGACATATGAAGAAAGACTGGATCGACTGGGCTTGTACTCACTGGGGTTTAGAAGAATGAGAGGGGATCTCATAGAAACATATAAAATCCTGATGGGACTGGACAGGCTAGATGAGGGAAAAATGTTCCCGATGTTGGGGACGTCTAGAACTAGGGGTCACAGCTTAAGAATAAGGGGTAAGCCATTCAGAACTGAGATGATGAAGAACTTCTTCTCTCAGAGAGTTGTGAACTTGTGGAATTCTCTACCACAGAAAGCTGTTGGGGCCTGTTCGTTGGATATGTTCAAGAGGGAGTTGGTCCTGGCCCTTGTGGCTAAATGGGTAAGGGGTGAAAGCGGGAGTGGAATACTGAATTTGCATGATTAGCCAGAATCATATTGAATGGTGGTGCAGGCTCGAAGGGCCGAATGGCCTACTCCTGCTCCTATTTTCTACATTTCTATGTTTCTAACAAGGAGACGGTGCAGCACCTGTAGCATGTCCATGCGAACCTGGCATCACGAGGATGGGCTTACCCACTCCCCATGGCTGTCAAGGTCCTGTGTGGCATCTCACAACCTGCAGCCCACAAGAGCATCGGTGGCATGTGTTCACCCGGACAGTGAACTATATAAACATTCACATGGAGCATGCCCAACAGGATGCCCGGGCAGCAGGATTCTCCGCCATCGCCGGGCTGCCCCAGGTCCAAGGGATAGTACGTGGCATGCATGTCACCTTGCACTCACTGGGAATTCTGGGAGTGCCCTTTATCATCAAAAAGAGGTACAAGCTCATGTGCGACCAAAACATGAGGATCATACACCTGTGTGCAAGCTTCCCAGTGACATCCTGGGGCAGTTCAACGTCCCGGCCTCTTAGAAGACCACCGCAAGACGGCCTGTTGGCTCTTGGGGAATAAGGGGTACCCGCTGAGGACCCGGCTAATGACGCCAGTACAGAGGCCGGAGACCGATGCGGAGACCCGATGAAAGGAAGCCCATGTGGCCACCCAAGCTGTCATTGAGTGATGCATCAGATTATTCAAGATGCATTTCCGAAACCCCGACCAGAGGGTAGCCTGCTTTGTGACGGTCTGCTGTGCCTTCCTCAGACAGCAGCAGGGCGACATGCTGGAGGGGGAGAACATGCAGCTACCTTCGAGGAGGACGAGGAGACTCCGGAGCTGATGGGGCTGGAGGAGGAACCTGGGATGGACCTACAAAACCAGCCAGAGGATGGAGGACAGGCGGCAGCGGCGAGGATCGGGGAGGCTCTCATCCTTGCCCACTTCATATAGGATGTTGCATTGTCCGTCATTCACTCCTCTGCCCCCTTTGCCCTTCCTTCAGCCTTCCCCCTCCCTTACCCCACTCCCTCCGCCATCCCTCAGCCTTCCCCACCCTGTTCCACCGTCCCAGTGTCTGTGTGACATCACTCCAGGGTGATGGGATGGTGTTGGCACCATCAGCGGGTCACTGTAGAGGGCAGGGGGGTGATGATAGCTTGCTGAGAGCTGAGCGCTGGTGCTCCTCAATCTATGCCATAGTCTGACTCCTGCTTATGTGCTGAGTGCTCGCTCACACCCCTCACCTGCGCATGGTGTACCGGGTGAGGTGGGGGAGAGGGAAGAGCCATCCGGGACTATTCCTTTAATAATAAATGGAACCAACGTAAAGATGAAATTGGATACCGGAGCAAGAGCTAATCTCATTAATCAGACAGACATAACCAAATTAAAAACTAAACCAGTGATTGACAGGAATGATTGTCAACTGCGGGATTATAATGGCAATGTGATTATGGGAACACAACCATTTGAATATAAAATCCAGCTAAGAAGGAATGAACGAAAGAACGAAGACCAGTAATTCATCCAGCGAGGAGGCTTCCAGCTCCTTTTGAGGGAACGTTTAAAAGTGGAACTTGAGCGTATGCAGCAGTTGGGGGTAATCACCAAAGTGGAAGACCCAATGGGTCGGTTCTGTGGTTTGTGTGAAGAAAGCCAACGATGACCTGAGAATCTGCATCGAGCCAAGGATCTGAATCAGAATATTAAATGGGAGCACTACCTGATTCCTAAAAGAGAGGAAATCACGAGTGAGATGTCAGGTCTCAAGATCTTTACCAAGCTAGATGCACCAGGGATTTTTGGCAACTAAAGTTAGATGATGCAAGTAAGAAACTCTGCCCGTTCAACACACCATATTGTTTCAATAAAATGCCATTCAGGATCATTTCAGCTTCTGAAATTTTTAATTGGGCTATGGAACAGATGGACGAAGGTAGTGTCACAAACCAGCTTACATTCACACTGCAATGAAGTTACTGTGAAAAGACCCTAGTCGCCACATTCCGATGCCTATTCGGGTACGCTGAGGGAGAATTCAGAATGTCCAAATTACCGAACACCACTTATTTTGGAGGAAACCGGAGGACCCGGAGGAAACCCGCACAGACACGGGGTGAACATGCAGACTCCGCACAGACAGCGACACACGCCTGGAATAGAACCCGGATCCCTGGCGCTGTGAAGCAACAGTGCTAACCACTGTGCTCCCGTTGAACATTTTACAAGTGTGGGATGGACCAGGAGAAACCCCAAGCCCAAAACAATGACTAAGGCTGCGCTCGCTGCGATTCTGCCGGATTCCTGGCAGAGGCCAGCTCTGGGATTCCCGACTGCCGTTGTGCCTTGCGAAATCTAACCAGGCTCCTGGGGGGGTCGGCTTCTGGGCAGGGTGGCAACCTGGCACTGCCGGTGCCACCCAGACACCTTGGCACTGCCAACCTTGGTGCCAGTCTGGCACTGTCAGGGTGCCCAGGTGGCACTGCCAGGTTGGCAGGGAAACTACCACTTTGCCATACTGGCATTTTGCCATGCCAGAGACCGGGTCTGGTGGGTTCCCTGCCTGTGGGAGAGAGGTGCAGGCGGGCCCAAGGACCACCTTATAGGTGAGTTGGGGCATTGGGGGGGGGGGGTCTGGGGGTGGTGCCGGGAGGCGAAGGTGGTCAAGAGATCGGGTGCCATTTTTAAAAAGGCGTCTCAATCTTTTCCTGCACTAAGGAGCTCCACTCACGGGAGGTCCTCAATGCAGAAAATGATGCTGAATGTGGCCTCTGGGAGGCATTCCCTGCTGGGGCACTAAATAAAGCTTAAACTAGTTCAGCAGGGGGTTGGGAACCTGAATTGTAGCTCCAGTATACAGGAGGTTAAGAGTAGTGAGGTCATGAGTAAGGTTTCAAGGTTGCAGGAGTGTACCGGCAGGCAGGAAGGTGGTTTAAAGTGTGTCTACTTCAATGCCAGGAGCATCCGGAATAAGGTGGGTGAACTTGCGGCATGGGTTGGTACCTGGGACTTCGATGTTGTGGCCGTTTCGGAGACATGGATAGAGCAGGGACAGGAATGGTTGTTGCAGGTGCCGGGGTATAGATATTCCAATAAGTTCAGGGAAGGTGGTAAAAGATGGGAAGGGGTGACATTGTTAGTCAAGGACAGTATTACGGTGGCAGAAAGGACGTTTGATGAGGACTCGCCTACTGAGGTAGTATGAGCTGAGGATAGAAACAGAAAAGGAGAGGTCACCCTGTTAGGAGTTTTCTATAGGCCTCCGAAAAGTTCCAGAGATGTAGAGGAAGGGATTGCAAAGATGATTCTGGATAGGAGTGAAAGTAACAGGGTAGTTGTTATGGGGGACTTTAACTTTCCAAATATTGACCGGAAACACTATAGTTCGAGTACTTTAGATGGGTCCGTTTTTATTCAATGTGTGCAGGAGGGTTTCCTGACACAGTATGTAGATAGGCCAACAAGAGGCGAGGCCGTATTGGATTTGGTGCTGGGTAATGAACCAGGACAGGTGTTAGATTTGGAGGTAGGTGAGCACTTTAGTGATAGTGACCACAATTCGATTACGTTTACTTTAGCGATGGAAAGGGATAGGTATATACCGCAGGACAAGAGTTATAGCTGGGGGAAAGGCAATTATGATGCGATGAGGCAAGACTTAGGTACATCGGATGGGGAGGGAAACTGTAGGGGATGGGCACAATTGAAATGTGGAGCTTGTTCAAGGAACAGCTACTGTGTGTCCTTGATAAGTATGTACCTGTCAGGCAGGGAGGAAGTGGTCGAGCGAGGGAACTGTGGTTTACTAAAGTAGTTGAATCACTTGTCAAGCGGAAGAAGGAGGCTTATGTAAAGATGAGACGTGAAGGTTCAGTTAGGGCGCTCGAGAGTTACAAGTTAGCACGGAAGGACCTAAAGAGAGAGCTAAGGAGAGCCAGGAGGGGACATAAGAAGTCTTTGGCAGGTAGGATCAAGGATAACACTAAAGATAGTTGGGAGACGGTGAGAGGGGCTGGGGGGAAGCAGTCAGTACAGGGATCCCCTGTGGTTGTTCCCCTTAGTAACAGGTATACCGCTTTGGATACTGTTGGGGTGATGACTTACCAAGGGTCAGCCATGGAGTACAGGTCTCTGGCACAGAGTCTGTCCCTGTTGCTGAGAAGGGAAGGGAGGAGAGGAGAAGAACATTAGTCATTGGATACTCCATAGTTAGGGGGATAGATAGGAAATTCTGTGGGAACGAGAGAGACTCGCGGTTGGTGTGTTGCCTCCCAGGTGCCAGGGTCCGCGATGTCTCAGATCGTGTTTTTGGGATTCTTAATGGGGAGGGGCAGCAGCCCCAAGTCGTGGTCCACATAGGCACCAACGACATAGGTAGGAAAAGGGTTAGGGATGTAAGGCAGGAATTCAGGGAGCTAGGGTGGAAACTTAGATCCAGGACAAACAGAGTTATTATCTCTGGGTTGTTACCTGTGCCACGTGCTAGCGAGTTGAGGAATAGGGAGAGAGAGCAGTTGAACACGTGGCTGCAGGGATGGTGCAGGAGGGAGGGTTTCAGATTTATGGACAATTGGGGCTCATTCTGGGGTAGGTGGGACCTCTACAAACGGGATGGTCTACACCTGGACCAGAGGGGTACTAATATCCTGGGGGGGAGGTTTGCTAATGCTCTTCGGGAGGGTTTAAACTAGTTCAGCAGGGGATTGGGACCTGAATTGTAGCTCCAGTACACAAGAAGTTGAGCGTAGTGAGGTCATGAGTAAGGTTTCAAAGTTGCAGGAGTGTACCGGCAGGAAGGGAGGTGGTCTAAAGTGCGTCTACTTCAACGCCAGAAGCATCCGGAATAAGGTGGGTGAGCTTGCGGCATGGGTTAGTACCTGGGACTTCGATGTTGTGGCCATTTCGGAGACATGGATAGAGCAGGGCGAGGAATGCCGGGGTTTAGATATTTCAGTAAGCTCAGGGAAGGTGGTAAGAGAGCGGGAGGGGTGGCATTGTTAGTCAAGGACAGTGTTACGGTGGCTGAGAGGACATTTGATGAGGACTCGAATACTGAGGTAGTATGGGCTGAGTTAAGAAACAGGAAAGGAGAGGTCACCCTGTTAGGGGTTTTCTATAGGCCTCCGAAAAGTTCCAGAGATGTAGAGGAAAGGACTGCAAAGATGATTCTGGATAGGAGCGAAAGTAACAGGGTAGTTGTTATGGGGGACTTTAACTTTCCAAATATTGACCGGAAACACTATAGTTCGAGTACTTTAGATGGGTCTGTTTTTGTCCAATGTGTGCAGGAGGGTTTCCTGACGCAGTATGTAGATAGGCCAACGAGAGGCGAGGCCGTATTAGATTTGGTACTGAGTAATGAACCAGGACAGGTGTCAGATTTGGAGGTAGGTGAGAACTTTGGTGATAGAGACCACAATTCGATTACGTTTACTTTAGTGATAGAACATAGAACATAGAACATAGAACAGTACAGCACAGAACAGGCCCTTCGGCCCTCGATGTTGTGCCGAACAATGATCACCCCACTTAAACCCACGTAACCCGTATACCCGTAACCCAACAATCCCCCCCATTAACCTTACACTACGGGCAATTTAGCATGGCCAATCCACCTAACCCGCACATCTTTGGACTGTGGGAGGAAACCGGAGCACCCGGAGGAAACCCACGCGCACACGGGGAGGACGTGCAGACTCCACACAGACAGTGACCCAGCCGGGAATCGAACCTGGGACCCTGGAGCTGTGAAGCATTGATGATAACCACCAATGCTAAAAGGATAGGTATATACCGCAAGGCAAGAGTCATATCTGGGGGAAAGGCAATTATGATGCGATGAGGCAAGACTTAGGATGCATCAGCTGGAGAGGAAAACTGCAGGGGATGGGCACAATGGAAATGTGGAGCATGTTCAAGGAACAGCTACTGCGTGTCCTTGATAAGTATGTACCTGTGAGGCAGGGAGGAAGTGGACGAGCGAGGGAACCATGGTTTACTAAAGCAGTTGAAACACTTGTCAAGAGGAAGAAGGAGGCTTATGTAAAGATGAGACATGATGGTTCAGTTAGGGCGCTTGAGAGTTGCAAGTTAACTAGGAAGGCTCTGAAGAGTGAGCCAAGAAGAGCCAGGAGAGGACATGAGGAGTCTTTGGCAGGTAGGATCAAGGATAACCCTAGAGCTTTCTATAGATATGTCAGGAATAAAAGAATGAATAGGATAAGAGTAGGGCCAGCCAAGGACAGTTTCGTGGAGTTGTTTTGTGGAGTCCGAGGAGATAGGAGAGGTACTAAATGAATATTTTTCGTCAGTATTCACACAGGAAAAAGACACTGGGCGGGATTCTCCGACCCCACGCAGGGTCGGAGAATTGGCGGGAAGCGGCGTGATTTCCGCTCCCGCAGGTCTCCTAATTCTCCCGCCGGTAAAAAACCGGCGTTGTGCAAATCCCGCCGGCAGCCTGTGAAAACAGCTGGCGCCGGCGGGATTTCATTTTTTTTAAACTCACCTTTAAATCTCCGGCCCGGATGGGCCGAAGTCCCGCCGCTGGGAGGCCTTCTCCCGCCGCCGAGGTGTACACCACCTCAGAAACGGCGGACTCAGCGGCGCGAGCGGGCCCCCGGGGTCCTGGGGGGGGCGGGGGGCGATCGGACCCAGGGGGGTGCCCCCACGGAAGCCTGGCCCGCGATCAGGGCCCCCCGCTCACTCCGCGGGGCAGTGCCGTGGGGGCACTCTTTCTCCTTCCGCGCCGCCACGGCCTCCGCCATGGCGGACGCGGAGGAGAACCCCGCATCGCGCATGCGCCGGCAGTGAGGTCAGCGGCCAGCTGCCGCTGACGTCACTGCCGGCGCATGCGCCGACCGCCGAAAGCCTTTCGGCCAGCCCCGCTTCCGACTGCGCCGGGTGTTTGCGCCAGTCTACCGGTGCAAACTGCTCCGGCGCGGGGCTGGCCCCCAAAGGTGGGGAGAATTCCCCACCTTTGGAGGAGGCGCGACCCCTGAGTGGTTGGCGCCACTCCCCTACGCCGGCACCCTCCGTCACGCCGGGTAGGGGAGAATCCCGCCCAATGTTGTCGAGGAGAATACTGAGATACAGGCTACTAGACTAGAAGGGCTTGAGGTTCATAAGGAGGAGGTATTAGCAATTCTGGAAAGTGTGAAAATAGATAGGTCCCCTGTGCCGGATGGGATTTATCCTAGGATTCTCTGGGAAGCTAGGGAGGAGATTGCTGAGCCTTTGGCTTTGATCTTTATGTCATCATTGTCTACAGGAATAGTGCCAGAAGACTGGAGGATAGCAAATGTTATCCCCTTGTTCAAGAAGGGGAGTAGAGACAACCCCGGTAACTATAGACCAGTGAGCCTTACTTCGGTTGTGGGAAAAATCTTGGAAAGGTTTATAAGAGATGGGATGTATAATCACCTGGAATGGAATAATTTGATTAGAGATAGTCAACATGGTTTTGTGAAGGGTAGGTCGTGCCTCACAAACCTTATTGAGTTCTTTCAGAAGGTGACCAAACAGGTGGATGAGGGTAAAACAGTTGATCTGGTGTATATGGATTTCAGTAAAGCATTTGATAAGGTTCCCCACGGTAAGCTATTGCAGAAAATACGGACGCATTGGATTCAGGGTGATTTAGCAGTTTGGATCATTAATTGGCTAGCTGTAAGAAGACAGAGGGTGGTGGTTGATGGGAAATGTTCAGCCTGGAGTCCAGTTACTAGTGGTGTACCACAAGGATCTGTTTTGGGGCCACTACTGTTTGTCATTTTTATAAATGACCTAGAGGAGGGCGTAGAAGGATGGGTGAGTAAATTTGCAGATGACACTAAAGTCGGTGGAGTTGTGGACAGTGCGGAAGGATGTTACAAGTTACAGAGAGACATAGATAAGCTGCAGAGCTGGGCTGAGAGGTGGCAAATGGAGTTTAATGCAGAAAAGTGTGATGTGATTCATTTTGGAAGGAATAACAGGAAGACAGAGTACTGGGCTAATGGTAAGATTCTTGGTAGTGTGGATGAGCAGAGAGATCTCGGTGACCATTTACATAGATCCCTGAAAATTGCCACCCAGGGTGAGAGGGTTGTTAAGAAGACGTACGGTGTGTTAGTTTTTATTGGTAGAGGGATTGAGTTTTGGAGCCATGAGGTCATGTTGCAGCTGTACAAAACTCTGGTGCGGCCGCATTTGGAGTATTGCGTGCAATACTGGTCGCCGCATTATAGGAAGGATGTGGAAGCATTCGAAAGGATGCAGAGGAGATTTGCCAGGATGTTTCCTTGTATGGAGGGAAGATCTTATGAGGGAAGGTTGAGGGACATGAGGCTGTTTTCGTTAGAGAGAAGAAGGTTAAGAGGTAACTTAATTGAAAATTACAAGATGAAAAATGAAATGAAATGAAAATCGCTTATTGTCACGAGTAGGCTTCAATGAAGTTACTGTGAAAAGCCCCTAGTCACCACATTCCAGCGCCTGTTCGGGGAGGCTGTTACAGGAATCGAACCGTGCTGCTGGCCTGCCTTGGTCTGCTTTCAAAGCCAGCAATTTAGCCCAGTGTTCTGAACAGCCCCTTAGATGATTAGAGGATTAGATAGGGTGGACAGTGAGAGCCTTTTTCCTTGGATGAAGATGTCTAGCACAAGGGGACATATCTTTAAATTGAGGGGAGATAGATATAGGACCGATGTCAGAGGTAGATTCTTTACTCAGAGAGTAGTAAGGGCGTGGAATGTCCTGCCTGCAACAGCAGTGGTCTCGCCAACATTAGGGGCATTTAAATGATCATTGGATAAACATATGGATGATAAGGGAATAGCGTAGATGGGCTTTAGAGTGGTTTTACAGGTCGGCTCAAGATCGAGGGCCAAAGGACCTGTACTGCGCTGTAATGTTCTATATTCTAACGTGCCAATTGGTTGTGGGGTCTTTCTTGGTGGTACAAGCGCCGGGAATGATCCCTGTAATCCCGCCCAGAATGGGCTCGATTTTTCTTTTAGTTGCATCGCACCCTAAGTTTGGTTAAATAGTGATACGGATCCCACCGACAAAGCTGGCAGGAAACACCCAGTTTAAACCGCCCAAAATGACAGAAACTTTTCCGTTGTGGATTTTGAATGAATTAAAATCTCATCCTCGGGGCTGAATATTACCCTGGGTGTCACAGCCCCAACATCATGGATATAGGAGGATCCTGAGCCCCACACTTGCCGGCAGTGGTACCTACTCAGCAATTTTACCACAAGCGCTTTCCTATTTGACCACCTCTGGATTTATCATCCAATTCAGAGTGGCAGGCAGATTCCTGATGCTAGTCCCACCAGAGCGCTAGTTGTTCTGAAGTCTCAGTAGTGCCACTGGGAGATCTGGACTCTGCTGGGTTACGCAGGAGACCTCAGGAGCTGGGCCAGGCACGTAAAGAGAATTAATGGGCCCGAGTGTCGGAGGGGAGCTATCTCCGGGGAGAATACTGGGGCCACGGGTTCCAACTATCCTACCCATAGTTGCGCTATCAAGCTCTACCTCCAAGGCTGCTGCTTCCATTTAGCTGGCAGTCAGCCCACATGGCGGAGATCACTCTGCCATCGGCAAGACGCCAACAGCTCTGTAAAGTGATCCATAATTAGGCCTTAATTGTAGTAATCGCCGTTGGTAAAATGCCCCAATGGAAGCACTGTCTCGGCAAACCGATCCAAAGTGGCTCGCCAGGATTTTACCAACCATCTCCTCCACCCAGACTTGCAGCCAGCCATGCAGAGCCCAGTAACATCTGACCTAAGAATCTAAATGGATTGGATTAGATTGGATTTGGATTTGTTTATTGTCACATGTACCGTGGTACAGTGAAAAGTATTTTTCTACGAGCACCTCAAATAGATCACTTCGTACAAGAAAAGGCACACAATGTAAATACATAGACACTAGCATTGGGTGAAGTATTGTATTAATCAAGTCAGTCCATAAGAGGGTCGTTTAGGAGTCTGGTAACAGCGGGGAAGAAGCTGTTTTTGAGTCTGTTCCTGCGTGTTCTCAGACTTTTGTATCTCCTGCCCCATGGAAGAAGTTGGAAGAGTGAGGAAGCCGGGTGGGAGGGGTCTTTGATTATGCTGCCCGCTTTCCCCAGGCAGCAAGAGGTGTAGATAGAGTCAATGGATGGGAGGCGGGTTTGTGTGATGGACTGGGCTGTGTTCACGACTCTCTGACGTTTCTTGCCGTCTTGGGCCAAGCAGTTGCCAAACCAGGCTGTGGGTCAGAGGAACAAAGAGATCCGGGATCCACATACATAAATGATTAAATGCAAGTTAACAAGGACATAAAAAAATGCAAACAACAAAATACTGTCTTACATTTCTACAGACATAGAATTGAAAAGCAGGGAGCTTGTTCAACTTGTCTTGTCGTTTGGCCTGATCACACTTGGAATTCTCTGTACACACCTGATCTCTTCATAACAAATGATATATAGAGACACTGGAGAAGGTGCAAAAATAATTTGCAAGGATAATACCAAACCTGAGAGGTTCTCACCATCATGAAAGATCGAACAGGCTGGGCTATTTTCCCTGGAAAAGACAAGGCTGAGGTGTGATCTAATCGAAATCTTTGAAATGATGCGTAATTTCAAATTAAAATTATGAAGGGGTTTGGAAGGTCGAAGTAGTGAAGGTGTTTCCACTTGTCGGGGGGGGGGGGGGGGGTGGGGGGGGGAGTGAAAACTATGGGCCATGAATATAAAATAGTTACTAATAAATCAAATTAAAAGTTCAGAAGAAACATCTTTACCCACAGAGTGGTTAGAACGTGGAACTCACTACCACATGGGCCTCCTTCCCTACCTTCCCTAACTCCACTTCGCACCCCCACCCCCCCAGCCTATCTGCTGATAATCCAATTGCCGCCACTTGCAAGCCACCCTGGAGTCCCTTACTCTCCCTTTCCTAGGGCCCCCTACCACTTACCTGGGGCAGGATTTAGCTGATGGATCGCCAATGGTCGCAAATCCTATTATGGCCACTAAATCCAATGGAAGGACTACAATGGGATTTGTGTCAGTGAGATCCCAGTTTGAGATCTTACCCCCCAACCCACACCGCCCGCCAGTGACATGATCAGGATCACACCAAGAAAGGGTGTGAAGCTGATTTCCATCATTTTTAATACATATATATAGATATACTTACCGGCCGTGATGCCCCAACATCCGCCCACAACTTAACCTCGCACCCAGTCGACATGACATCACGCTGCCGTGAGTCACTATTAGTTTTCAAAATCAAGAACAAGTCGTGATAACCACACGACGGAGGTGCCTGTAGTCCCCCAGGCCATGAGAGACTTGGCCAGGCAGTGTCCTAGCTCTGTCAACCTGGTATCCTGGCCCTGCGAACTGCCAATGCACTTGGCATTGCTGAAGTGCCAGGGCAGTGCCATTTTGACAACGCAAGAGACTCATTGGGGAGGTTGCCCTTATGAGTGGGGGTTTGTTGGGAGGGGTGTTGTACATGCATTGGGGTGTTCAGTTTTATATTAATAAAATAGTGTACCTTTAGGTTGTGTTCTGAGACATCAGCAATCCTGTTACGCTTCTGTAAAATACTATTGTCTGGACTGCTGGTATTGCAGAAAACTGTATAGAAAATTGTCATATCCCTGTGGATGGATGGATGGATCTGAATGAAAGATTTAATATGATCCTCAATTCATTTTATTTTTGGTGGGGGAAAGAGTGAAGGGCTAGATTTTCAATGTCGATCTCGGGTGAGGACTGCAGAAAGATACTTTCTACCTTCCGTGCAAGGTGCCAGAACGAAGTGCTCCAAGACAGAGCATGGGTCAGATTTCAAATAGATACATAGGTACATAGATACATAGGAAGATAGGAGCAGGAGGAGGCCTTTTGGCCCTTCAAGCCTGCTCCGCCATTCATCATGACCATGGCTGATCATCCAACTCAATAGCCTAATCCTGCTTTCACCCCATAGCCTTTGATCCCATTCTCCCCAAGTGCTATATCCAGCCGCCTCTTGAATATATTCAAAGTTTTAACATCAACTACTTCCTGTGTTAATGAATTCCACAGGCTCACCACTCTTTGTGTGAAGAAGTGTCTCCTTATCTCCGTCCGAAATGGTTTACCCTGAATCCTCAGGCTGTGACCCCTGGGGCGGAATTCTCCGACCCCCCGCAGGGTCGGAGAATCGCCCGGGGCCGGCATAAATCCCGCCCCCGCCGTGGCTGGAATTCTCCGCCACCCGGGAATCGGTGGGAGTGGGAATCACGCCCCGCCAATCGGAGTGCCCCCCGCGCTGATCGCCGTGCCACCCGTGGCGATTCTCTGGCCCGCGATGGGCCAAAGTCCCTGCCACTGACAGGCCAATCCCGCCGACGTGGTTTGAACCACCTCTGTGCCGGCAGGATTGGTGGCGCGAGTGGGCCCCCGGGGTCCTGGGGGTGTGCGGGGCGATCGGACCCTGGGGGGTGTCCCCATGGTGGCCTGGCCCGCGATCAGGGCCCACCGATCAGCAGGCGGGCCACTGCCGTGGGGGCACTCTTTTTCTTCCACCGCCGTCACAGCCTCCACCATGGCGGACGCGAAAGAGAACCCCTCCACCGCGCATGCGCCGGTGGTGATGTCAGCGACCGCTGACGCTCCAGCGCATGCGCGGAATGGTGAAGGCCTTTCGGCCAGCCCCGACGCTGGGCGGCATAGCGCCGAAGGCCATTGGCTCCAGTTTTGGCGCCATCGGTGGAGCGGGAGCCACTCCAGCGAGGGCCTAGCCCCTAAAGGTACGGAGAATTCCGCACATTTGGAGAGGTCCAACGCCGGAGTGGTTGGCGCCACTCCGCTACGCCAGGACCCCCCGCCCCGCCGGGTAGAGGAGAATTTCACCCCAGGTTCTGGACACACCTATTATTGCTAACATCTTCCCCGCATCTACCCTGTCTAGTCCTGTTAGAATTTTATAAGTCTCTATGAGGTCCCCCCTCATTCTTCTGAACTCCAGCGAGAACAATCCCAACCTAGTCAATCTCTCCTCATGTGAAAATGAAAATCGCTTATTGTCACGAGTAGGCTTCAAATGAAGTTACTGTGAAAAGCCCCTAGTCGCCACATTCCAGCGCCTGTTCGGGGAGGCTGTTACGGGAATCGAACCGTGCTGCTGGCTTGCCTTGGTCTGCTTTCAAAGCCAGCGATTAGCCCTGTGAGCTAAACAGCCCCTGCCATCCCTGGAATCAGTCTGCTAAACCTTTGCTGCACTCCCTCAAGAGCAAAACGGCACACAATTTTTCAAGTGTGACCTCACCAAGGCACTGTACAATTGCAGAAACACATCCCTGCTTCTATACTCGAAACCTCTTGCAATAAAAGCCAACATACCATTAGCCTTCTTTACCGCCTGCTGCACCTGCATGCTTACCTTCAGCGAATGGTGCATTAGGACACCCAGGTCCCGCTGCACACTCCCCTCTTCCAATTTACAACCATTCAGGTAGTAATCTGTCTTCCTGTTTTTGCTTCCAAATTGAATAACCTCACACTTATCCAAATTATACTGCATCTGCCATTGATTTGCCCACTTGCCCAACCTGTCCAGATCTTGCTGTAGGATCCCTGTATCCTCGTCACAATTCACCCTCCCATCTAATTAGGTATGATCTGCAAACTTTGAGATGTTACATTCTGTTCCCTCATCCAAATCATTAATATATATTGTGAATAGCTGGGGTCCCAGCACCGATCCCTGTTGTACCCCACTGGTTACTGCCTCCCAATTTGAAAAGGACCGATTAATCCCAACTCTTTGTTTCCTCTCTGCCAATCAGTTTTCTATCCACCTCAATACATTTCCCCAATCCCATGCGCTATAATTTTGCACAATAATCTCTTATGCGGGACTTTGTCAAACGCCTACTGAAAGTCCAAATATACCACATCCACTGGCTCCCCCTTGTTGACTGTACTGGTTACATCTTCAAAGAGTTCCAACAGATTTGTCACGCATGATTTTCCCTTCATAAATCGATGCTGACTCTGACTGATCCTGCCACTGCTTTCTAAATGTTCCACTATAAAGTCCTTGATGATGGTTTCAAGCATTTTTCCCACTACTGGTGTTCGGCTTACTGGTCTATAATTCCCTGTTTTCTCTCTACCACCCTTTTCAATATCGGAGTGACGTGACCTACCCTCAAATCTGCAGGGACAGTTCCAGAGTCTATAGAATCCCAGAAGATGACCACCAATGCATCCACTATTTCCAGAGCCACCTCCTTAAGCACTCTGGGATGCCACTCGGACGTCGCTACCTTTTGTGCCGCAACACCTCCCATCCAATTTGTGCCAAATCATAACCGTTAGTGCTATCCACTAGGAACTGGGTTGACCCTGCACAAACTCAGTAGTACGGGTGCTATACAAATATCTATTTGGGTGAAATAGCCAGTGCATGACCATCCCAGTCTGCAGTCATGATCACAACTGCACCTTATAACATTAATTTCACAATTCTTCGCTCCCAGTGAGGAAGCTATGCCCAAATGCAACAGAGCCAGGCTACAAGACTGTAACCTTAATTCCCAATCCCTTGCTCTCTGCAAGTCCAGGTCCCTGTACTGAAGTGAGAGCAGTGAATGAGCCCCTATATTCCATTTACGCTCACATCCAGAATGACTGTTAATTTTTTGGTCACAAATTTTGCTGGAGCACCAAGATGCAAAGTAAAGTTTTGTAAACCATGTTATGCGTGTGCACCCTCAGCCCGGGAGCCTAAAGAGCAAGGAGGACTTCAGAGGAGAACGGAAAATGACAGAAAAATAATTGTTGCAGATTAATTGAAGGCCACATTAAATAATAATTGTCTTGTGATCTTTCAGCAAGTACTCTGACCTTGGGAAAGGCAATAAATTACTCCGATAAGTAGCACTATTTATTTATTTGACAAAATTGTGTGCTTTTTTTTTTAAACAGTAGCGTGCTTCGATATGATCATGAGTTTGCAGTTTCAGCTACCACAATGGACAAATCTGAAATATAAATTTATCTATCTCCCACCTTCCAACACACAATCAATATTCACCACATGCTACCTGCAACATGATATTCTTTAGGTCAGTGTTACTGAACGTTCTGAATAACAAGCTCACTGTTTATCAAAACACTAAAAATTCAAAAGCAAGGCAGGCGTGCAAGCGGCCATGGACCCCAGAGAGTTAAAATGTGAAGCTGCTGCAGTTATAATTAATGAGGGCACTTGTGCCCATTAATGATGGAGTGCGGTGCCCATTGCCCCGCTGCAATGGGTGACTGTGTGACTTACTCTTTGTCTGCTGTGGCGTACCATGCCAGCTGAGGCAGAAGGTGCGCCCATTTCTCTGTGCTCCGAATAATGAGGGTAAGCAAGTTCCATGTATGCCCAGTGAATAGGGATTTATATGTTCCAGTGATAGCTGACCTTGCCCTTAATGCACAAGAGATAAGATTCAGTTGTGTTTACAAACAATAGATAAATATTAAGATCTCCACTAAGTCACAGAAAATAAATAAACAGGGGTGCTTGAGAAAAATGTATTGAATTGCGAATGATATTTTTACATCCATTACTGTAATATGTCACATAAGTCATTATTTATTTGTCACAATTGATTGATATCTTGATTAATTGCCATAAAGCCTTGGGCCAGGTGTTAACTGTACACAGATTGGAGGCAATGTGCTGTGAACTTCATGGTGTATTATTGGCACAGACAGGCCCAGTTGGAGTAATAAGCCTTTGTTTGATTTGGCTGAGCCTATAGCTCCCCGGGGCCAGTACCATAAAGAGTTTTCTGTTAGTGGTTGGAGAGCTTATTGTAGAAAAATTGTCTCTCTAAAATTAGCATAGCTCCACGAAGAATACATAATGTAAGGCAAATGACAGCTGCTTAACTGAAACAATTGAACAGAAATAGCTTCCTTTATGCTGCATTACTCATGGTAATTTACTCACTAACAACTAGCAACCCAAAAGGTTTACCTAATATATTGTTTGTAAAGAAAAAAAAGGTCTGATTTCGGATTAAGAAGTTCGGCATGTCCATTTGATATAATTTGAATACTAAGGTACCCGTGCAAATATAAAAAATGATTATGGTGACTTTAGATTTTTGATGAATAAAAGTTGCTCCAATTTAATTGTTAATAAGACACTCACTTGGTGTTATGTCAACTGTGTTGTAGAATATGGTGACTTTTCTGATCACTCATACTTTGCATGAAAATTGAAACAGCTAATTTAGAAATATCAAGGAACTGTGAAATGGAAGACAAGAGTGTGGTAAACACATTAGGAAGAAATAATAGATGTTTAATATATAATGTGTGAGGTGCCAATTGTTATTTGCGGTGCGGGTGCAGCATTCACCCCACCTGACCAGTGATGTCAGCAGGAGGCCCACTCTCATCATTGTTGGGCCTCATTTAAATACAGGAAGTGTACAGCCGGCGCTAATCAAGCTATAGGCAAATCATTGTCTGGGAGGGCATGAAACCCAGCAGGCCTGTCACATCTTAAAGCCAGCTTACAGCTCTTAAAGGGCAGGTGGGGTTTTCAGTTGTGTTGAGTGCATGGTAAGCAGCGGAGACAGTAGGCCGTATGGCGAGGGCTAGGGTTCCTCCAAGATTGTGGGCCAGGACTAGGAAGTCGGCCATCTTTCCTTCCGATGGGCGATAAATCGCCAGCAGCAGGGCAGATAGATGCCTGGACTGTTAACAGTATGCCTGTGGTGGAAGAAGAAATTAAATGACCTTGTCATGGATTTCCATGTTAAGATGCATCATCGCATCTCTCTTAAATCTACAAGATCAGACTTTAGCCCCAGCGTTATCAATCCTTTAGCGCCAGCATTATCCCTCGTGCGATTTTTTAAAAATATGTTCATGGGACGTAGGCGTTGCAGGCTCTGCCTGCACTTATTGCCCATCCCTAATTGGCCTTGAGGGGTTAGTTAAGGGCCAACCACATTGCTGTGGGTCGGGAGTCACATGTAGGCCAGACCGGGTAAGGTCAGCAGATTTCCTGCCTGAAAGGATATTGGTGAACCAGCTGCGTTTTTACGACAATCGACAGTGGTTTGATGCTTATCACTAGACTTTTAATTCCCGATCTTTATTGACTTCAAATTTCATCATCTGCAGTGGTGGGATTTGAACCTGGATCCCCCAAACATTACTCTGGGTCTCTGATTTACTAGTCCAGTGACAATACCACTACGCCACTGCCTCCCCTAATCACAATGCGATGCGCTTTCACCTCCTCTGCTTGCACTCACATATTCAACACTGGCTACTGCCCTGACAATGACATCCCCCTCTTCCACACATATGCTTCTTCGTCCTCCAAATGCCGTGTTACCTTGCATATCTTCAAAACCAGAATACACAGTAACCCATTGCCCCTATTCTTGCAGGAGAAGCTGGCATAAAGTCAAAGGGAGAACAGTAGGAGGTCGTACCACATTATTAAATCTGACTCCATTGGTGAATGCTGCCATGAATGTCATTGGCAGAGGCATGAGAGGCTGGTATGAGATAACGAGGCCTGGGGTGTTTGGACACTTTTCCTTCATTTTCTCTTTCCACTTAACTCGCCGGCTCACACGCTCACAGCATGATAACCTGGGGCTGTATTGCACTGATGCTCATCTGCTACCACTTATCCCTGCCAACGCATACTCACCCTCACCCCGCTGCCCTTTTTTCTAGGTCCTTCTGTCAAGTTAGGTCCTTCAGCCACTGAAAGGCAAGGGGAAACCCTCCTAAAGATACACCATTACCTGCTCTTATACTTTCAAACGCCACCACAGAAACTGACAACTTAGGGCGTCCAGATAATGAGTTACAGAAGGACTGCACAGAGATATACATAGCAGAGGCAGGTTCAAATGGAAAGGAAGGCCCACAAAACACACTGCTGGGGTCAAGCTCAGGTCCTACGTCTATAGAAGAGCAGAGAACTGGGACCCACGCTTTAAAATACTGAGTAGTTGTAACAGATTGTCATATTATCTGTAAATATCATCTGTAAATGGCACGGAACTGATTAGGTACATAAAGGAGGTTAACACTGAGGGTCACAGAGAATACACACATTGAAACAAGCCCTCCGATCAGATTCAAAGACGATCGGGTGAAAAGGTACCCAGAGTGTTTCAATGAGACAGTTGGGTGCTTTGAAGATTTTGAGTAACACGTCACTATTGACTCAGCGAGAACTAGTGATTCACCCCGCCACCCCGTAAAAATAGAACTGAAATTAAAACTGGAAAGAGAGCTCCAAGAGGAGGAAGAAAAGTAGGTGCTTGCCAGAGTCACAGTGTGTGAGAGAGAAGCCAATTGGATGGCTAAGAATTTGCCTGGATCCCAAAGGCCTTAATTAATCCTTTTTCGCTACCTGTAAAACCCCTCACGAGACCCACGAGGATGACCTGATTAATCTCCCTGCGGGATTCGTGGAATACAAGCAGAGAGAGGGTCATCTGCCGAGGCCCATAGAAATCATCTCTTAAAAGCCGACCCAGATCGGGACCGACATGATCGATAATCCCGGTTGGGACCTACATGCTATATGCCGGGTTACGGCCTTTTCTTATGCCTGAAAATAAACTGCTATTTTGATTCACCTTCTCTGGTCCCCTGAGCTTTTATACAACCTCATTCCAACCCCGGAAGAGATTACACAAGCACTGACAGAGGCAAAAGCTTTCAGCAAGCTCAATGCCAGAACTGGCTACTAAAATGTGAAACTAGACATGTCGGAATATTTGTGGTTGACAACATTCAAGACATTGTTTAGATGTCTAACCGTTTGCCCTTAAAGTGTACCAGGATGTGTTCCAGTAGACGCTAGGCCAGACATAAAGGGGATGCTCAGGGGCAGTTAAGATAACAGATGACATTCATATATATAGTGCAGATGAAAAAGATCATGACTACTATCTGAATGAAGACATGGAGAGAACCAGGAAAGCTGGGATCAAGTCAAACAGAGACAATTACATTGTGACTTTGAATTACGAGTTGGATCAGTGAGGGAATCTTAACCTCTTTCCAAAAGTCTAATTTTGTTTGTATTAACATTGAACATAGAATATACAGTTCAGAAGGAGACCATTCGGCCCATCGAGTCTGCACCGACCCATTTAAGCCCTCACTTCCACCCTATCCCCATAACCCCTCCAAACCTTTTTGGTCACTAAGGGTAATTTATCATGGCCAATCCACCTAACCTGCACGTCTTTGGACTGTGGGAGGAAACCGGAGATCCCGGAGGAAACCCACGCAGACTCCGCACAGACAGTGACCCAGTGGGGAATCGATCCTGGGACCCTGGCGCTGTGAGGCCACTGTGCTATCCACTTGTGCTACCGTGCTGCCCTAAACATCTCACTGAAATTTGCTATTTAAATTCTAAGTTTCATCCAGGCTTAAGCAGGCATATACAATCTCGTCGCTGGAGAGCAGTTGAAATTAATTGATTAAGGAAACTAACTTAAATTGTTTTAACTTCCCGGGGCTAGGTAACTCTTTTGTTTTCGAGCATATTAATGCAGGCCTCAGTTTTGACTTTGAACAAGAGTGCTGGGAGTTGGATGAGTGAGGAGTTGGGTGAAGAGAGGAAGGTTTTCCTCATTTGCTTTTCTAAGTTTTTCGCTCTGCTGGAATTGGTTCCTACTCGAGGGAAAGAAGCTCGCTGTTTGGTGAATATCTGGTGAGTATCTGGTAAATGGCTAAGATCTAATCTATTCCTAAAGTTTGAAATAGTATACAAACTTATGGTGAAGTTAATCACATATATAAAAATAGAAAATAATAAATTGAATAAAATTATTAAGCAGTTAAATTAAACACATTAAGAGTGTTTGCGTGTTCTCCCCGTGTCTGCATGGGTTTCCGCCGGGTGGACCGGTTTCCCCCCACAGTCCAAAGATCTGTAGGTTAGGTGGATTGGCCATTCTAAACTGCCCCTTAGTGTCCAAAGATGTGCAGGTTAAGTGGAGCTATGGGGATAGGACAGGAGAATGGGCCTAGGTTGGGTGCTCTTTCAGATAGTCGATGCAGACTCGATGGGCCGAATGGCCTCCTTCTGCACTGTAGGGATTCTATGATTCTGTATTGGCAGGAAAGGTGATGTGTCATAGCTGCAGCATGTGGGAGATTCTCAACGCCATTGCGAACCAGGGCAAACTCGTCTGCAGTAGGTGTTTGCAACTCAAGGAGCTTTGACTCCGAGTCATTGAGCTGGAGGCCGAGCTGCAGATATTGTGATGCATAAGGGAGAGGGAAAGTTACCTGGACACCTTGTACCAGGAGGTGGTCATACCCCTTCAGGTAAGACCTTCTGACCTGGTCAGGGCCAGGAGTGTCAGATGGCGGGTGAGGTCGGTAAGGTGTCCCAGAGGGCAGGACTGCAGGAACATAAGTCTTTGTAATTGCCCAAAAGGTTTGGAGGTTCTTTCAGCTTGTTTGCATGAGCGCACGGACCAAGTGGGTGGATGAGGTGACTGACCGTGGCACCGTGGTACAGGAAGCCATTCAAGCGGGGTGGGGGGAACAAAAAGGAATGCAATGGTAGTAGGGGGTCAGTAAAGTGAGAGGGATTGAGACCATTCTCAACTGCAAAGAGCGCGAGTGCAGAAGGCTTTGATGCCTGCCCGGTGTCAGGGGCAAAAAGGAACCTGGGGTGGGAGAGGGAAGATCCAATCATTGTGGTCCACAAGGAAACAGCTTCTGCATATAATTCCTAATTCAAGAAGCAGAAACTCAAAGGTAATAATCCTGGGATTATCACCTAAACCACATGCAAACTGGTGAAGAGCAATAAGATTAGGGAAATGAATGCCTGGCTCCAAAACTGGTGTGAGGGAAGTGGGTCTGGTTCATGGAGCACCGGTACTGGTACTGGGGGAAGGGGAAGCTGTATCACTGGGACAGTCTACACCTGAACAGTGCTGCGGCTGATGTTCCAGCAAGTTGCATAAATTGAACAAGAGAATTGTAAAGAGAATTGAATTGTAAAGAGAATTTGAAACTAATTAGTCGGCCGTGGGATCGAATTTTGGAAAATGTAGTAAATCAAGAGTAGAGGCAAGGCAAGGCTAGAAGCTGCAAAAATAGTAAAGGAACAAAACTAAAAGCTCTGGGCGGGATTCCCCGTCAGCTGGCGATGGAATCAGGAAATGTGATTGGGCGGAAAATCGGTTTGGATGGTGAAATGTTGGCGGGCGCCAGTTTCACGCCAAATGGCAATTCTCCGGCACCTCGACAGCAGCGTCAATGCATTCCACTCCGTACGTGCAGTAAACGGCGTTTCCATATCATTAGCGGGCCTGAGCTGGTATTCTCCGGGGCCTCCTCGATTCTCTGCCTCCACTGTCATACATGTTTACAGCATGGAAACAGGCCCTTCGGCCCAGCTGGTCCATGCCGCCCAGTTTCTATCACTAAGCCAGTCCCACTTGTCCACATTTGGCCCATATCCCTCTATACCCACCCTGCCCATGTAACTGTCTAACTGTTTTTTAAAGGAAAACATTGTACCCGCCTCTACCACACTGCCTCTGGCAGCTCGTTCCAGATGCTCACCACCCTCTGTGTGAAGAAATTTCCCCTCTGGATCCTTTGTATCTCTCCCCTCTCACCTTAAACCTATACCCTCTAGTTCTAGACTCCTCTACCCTTGGGAAAAGATGTTGACTATCTACCTTATCTATGCTCCTCATTATTTTATAGACCTTTATAAGATCACAACCTACGTCTCCTACATTCCAGGGAAAGAAATCCCAGCCTATCCAGCCTCTCCTTATAACTCAGACCATCAAGTCCTGGGGCGAATTCCCGACGGCAAGATTCACTTGTACTTTTAAACTTTATGAAACGGGTGCCGTGGCTGATGAGGGAGAGAGAGGAGTTAGGACACAATGAGACGCGACTGTCGGCTGCCAGTCCTGACACTGGCCGGGATGGCTGCAAAGTGGGGTGATGGCCTGGGTCGGGATGGGGGGGCGGGTGGAGGTGTGGTGGTGACCGGGGGGGAGGGGGGCGGTCTGTGGCCCGGGGCTGACCCCCGCCATGGAACTGACATGGTGTCCAGGTACGGACCACCATTGCCATGCCTGCATGGCAGCCATCTTGCTTCGCACCACACGGACCATCAACCTTTGCTCCTGGTTCGGCAGAGTGACACCAGCCATATGGGAAATCTGTGTCCTCCCGGATCGAGCTCTGGAGTGTGCTGGGTCTTGGGTTCTTGCCTCCCATCCGTGTCCGTGTCACCGTCGCTGGTCAGCACCTGGGTCTGTAGCTCTGGATGTGGCTGGGGCGAGGACACCAGGAGGGCACACCCCATCACCAGCAGCTCCTGCAAGAACAAGACAAGATGCATGATGCCAGGGGCACAGTGCTGCCTACTCACCCTGGCCACCCTGAGGAGGTCGTGCAGATTCGTCCGGCACTGCTGGCCATTCCGGATGATGTTGCCCGTGGCGCTGTCAGCCTCTGCCACCTGCACCGAGGCACCGTGAACGGTGGTGGCTGGCAGCCCCCTTCCCCTGCCGGGGTACAGGATCATTCGCCTCTCCTCCACGGCGTCCAGCAGGCTCTCCAGCTCAGTGTCCGTACAACAGGATTCCATCCGTACAACAGGAGGCCATTCGGCCCATCAAGTCTGCACCGGCTCTTATTGGCTGGGATGGTGTGTGTGGAGAGTGAAGTGTGTCTATGTGGCTGCAGCCTATCAGCCTCCTGAGTGTCAATCACAAATCCGGCACCGGTGCTAGCCCCTCAATGTGAATCGGTCCAGGTTTGGCGCCAGTTTTGCTGCCATAAAAGTCAACGTATCCTGACACTTAGGCTCAGGAACAGAAATACCATCGCAGCCTCTATTTAAATGCCAGTAGCATTCAAAACAAAATAGATGAACTGAGAACACCGGGCAGCAGGGTAGCACAGTGGATAGCACTGTGGCTTCACAGCACCATGGTCCCGGGTTCAATTCCCCATTGGGTCACTGTCTGTGAGGAGTCTGCACATTCTCCCAGTATCTACGTGGGTTTCCTTCAGTTGCTCTGGTTTCCTTCCACAGTCCAATGACGTGCAGGTTAGGTGAATTGGCCATGATAAATTGCCCTTCGTGTCCAAAAAGGTTAGGAGGGGTTATTGGTTTACAGGGATAGGCTGGAAGTGAGGGCTAAGTGGGTCGGTGCACACGATGGGCTGAATGGCCTCCTCCTGCGCTGTATTTTCTTTATTAATGAACACAAATTGAAATACGATCTGATCGCCATCACAGAGATGTGGTTGTAGGGTTGTATTCATTGGGACATGAATATTGAAGGATACATTGAATATTGAAGGGATGGTTTAGCACAGTGGGCTAAACAGCTGGCTTGTAATGCAGAACAATGCCAGTAGCGCGGGTTCAATTCCCGTACTGGCCTCTCCGAACAGGCGCCGGAATGTGGTGACTAGGGGCTTTTCACAGTAACTTCATTGAAGCCAACTCGTGACAATAAGCAATTATTATTATTATTATTACATGACATGTAGAATTAGAACATTACAGCGCAGTAGATTATCATAGAATTTACAGTCCAGAAGGAGGCCACTCGGCCCATCGAGTCTGCACCGGCTCTTGGAAAGAGCACCCTACCCGAGGTCAACACCTCCACCCTATCCCCATAACCCTGTAACCCCACCCAACACTGGAGCTTGTTGCATTTGAGTGCTACAGTGAGAGTTTGGTGACTGAGGGAGTTAGGTGAGGAGTGTAGCCATGCTGGCCACGCAAAATGGACACTGAGCCAAAGTAAAATGGAAGACAGAAGGAAAAAGCCTGTTTAGTGAGAGCAGACAGTCTGCTCTCAACTAATTAGCATTTTGCAAGCAGCAAACCCATTTCTGGCCAGGTGCAAGATCTCCAAGCCAAAGGTGTTAATGGCAAAGCGCTTAGCATTCTGATGAGGCAGCCCAGATCCAGGCACAAACAATGGCAACATTTCCATCTCAATGTAACACTTAATTGGTTGTGCAAACAGGATGGCACCAGAGTAACGAATATCGAAACCACCCCCCAACATCGAGGAAAGCCCCGCATTGGAGGATTTCGAAGGTAACCGTTTGGAAACGCTCCAATCGGTACCGAAAGGTAGAGCCCGCCTAGAAGGGGGCAAGGACATTAGAGAGGGGTATAAAGGCAAATTCCCCACAGAGCCCGGTCTGTTAAACCCGTGCTCCGGCCCTGATAGACATCTTGCATCCTGACTCCAGCCGTTGAGCACCAGCCGCCGAAACCGTAAGTTCAACGCTCGCTACGCGATCCAAGCCCACTAGACCCCCAGTACCAGAACGCTTGCTGAAGGCTGCAGTACAAGACCAGGATGAAGGCCTCGTTCTCTGACCTTGCCTGTTCCTGTTAGATAAGTATTCTGTTCACTTAAGTTTAGTTATAGCTTAGTCTCTTAGTGTGTGCATGAGTATTTATTATAACTGTATAATAAATATTGATCATTTGAACTTTACTAATCGGTGTATCGTCTTTATTACTTTGAACTTGACCTTGGAATACTTGTGACGTTGTCTATACGGCAACTGGCGACTCCCAGAGCTGAATAATTACATACAACAGAGCCTAGTAGTGTTAAGCACACGTCGAATACGGAGGCGTGTTAATACACTCCAATAAACGCGTTTTACGCCCATAGTAAAACGTGCAACATTTAGTGGCGACTTCCTGCCGGGACCCGGTTGTAAGTGGAAACCCCACACCGTCCAGGACCCTGAAATTTGAATTAGAACTCCAAATTGCAGAGAAAGAAAGAGATCACAAGTATTCAAGGTGTTCAAAATAATAAGCGTAATTCGGAAGTGTGTTTAGTGCATGCGTACTAACAGGGCTGTAAGGTAAAACTGAAAGCTTTTTGTTGCGACAAACCTTCGGTAGTTTTGTTAACGGAACATAGCGTAAGCCGTACCCGTTTCTTGAAACACAACCCCAACAACCCCCTGTTCCAAATTATACAAAGAGAGTCAGAGAAAATGGCCATGCAGGCAATGGAACGTCTGATGGATCCAGCAAAGTTTGTGGTCGCAGCGACCAGCAACAGTAGCAGGGTAGGCCAGTGTCCCACGTGGGAGCTGGAACTCCGCAAATATTTACAAGGAAAGGGATGGCCCCTTTGGAAAGAGTTTTGTGCAAATGAGGAGACAGGTCCCGGGAGTATAGGTCATACTTGGTGGGAGAACCTCTCTCAAATACACAAAAAGAACCTAGGTAAAGCACGCAAGCCGATGGCGATTGTGTCCTGTTTGGCACAGTTGCGAGGCGCAGAGGAGGTCATCAGGACGCTCCGGACAGATTTAGAAGACAGGAATAGGATGAGTAAGGTCGATGTCAGGGACATCGAGAAGGAGAATCTGGATCTCAAAGGGAAGTTGGCAGAGAAGGATAGAGAGGTGGATGATGCCAAAAGGGCTCATCAGTCTTGTCTAGCTCATCTGAACAGTTCCCAGACCCAGTATGAGAAAGCCTATCAGGACGTGCAACGTGCCGTTCTGATCAGACAGGAATCAGAAAAGCAGGTGGAGGCATTGCAGAGGCAATGTTCTGATCTCAAAGCAGCTTTGAGAGCACTCCATGCTGCAACGACCGAACAAAGACAAAGCACAGTTGACCACGCGAAATGCAGGAAACAGATTGCGGAATTGCAATCTCTGCTTTCGGTGCAGAATGGCTTCCAAAGCACCTTTGGAGCACAGTTAGATGGGGAAAACGCCCCAGATTGGCAGGAATTAAGCGAGACAGCGCAGCGTTATGTTCAGGGAACATGTGCGCCAGCAGCTCAGCAGAAACGACAGGCACCCCAACCCCCCACAGCTCAGACCATAACCGCACCCATGAATCCCGTAACCACGCAGAGAAAAGCCGAATCAGAAGGCGCCCCAGACATAACCTACACCACCCCTTTAACAGTAACCCAGCTAAGGGACGCGTGTGAAAAGATCACTCCGTTCCTCCCCACCGCAGACCCCCACCAGTTCTTCGCTAAAGTGAAACAGCAGGCTACCATGTACGGCCTGGATGAGAGAGAGCAGGTTAAGCTCACCGTGCTGAGCTTAGACCAAAGTGTAGTAGCAGCCCTCCCCGACCCACAGAACGTGGCAGGAGGCAGCCTAGAGGAGATGCACACCGCCATTTTAGATGCCATAGGGTACAATAGAGGTGACCCAGTAGAAGGATTAAACAAATGCAGGCAGAAAAGATCCGAACACCCCACAGCATTCGCAGGAAGGCTGTGGATTCATTTCAGCGCAGTTTTTGGACAATTAGATAGAGCGCATTTAACCCGCGAAAACATGGTTAAATGGACGCGCACAATTATCTCCCACGCAACAGAAGCAGGACAGAGCGCTTGCAACAGCTATGACCCCTCAGAAGAGGCCCATAACGAGAAATGGGTCCTGAAAAGATTGTCCCGCGCTTGGGAGCAATCGCTTCAGGCAAAAGGCAAAGTTAGATCCCCAGAAGAGGCTCAGGCTGCTGCAGATATTCAAGCAGTCAGAGAGCACCAGAAGCCCGCATGGGTAAATGAAGGCAAGAGCAGCCCTCAGCCGAAAGGACAGGAATGCTATAACTGTGGACAGTTAGGGCATTGGGCTAAAGAGTGCAATGCACCCCAGCGATCTCAGAGAGGCCAGCAGACAGGCACTCTGAACCGCAATAAGTCAAAACCGATCCATAATGTTACAGTACAGTCAGGACCCACCAATGTGGACGAGACGGACTGACGGTGTCCGGGCTCCCCCACTTGGGTCTGTGACACACTATGGGACTCATCAGGGAGGCCCGTAGTCACAGCGAAAATCAAAGGGAAGCCCATAGAGTTACTGTGGGACACAGGAGGCCCCCGCACCACCATTAACTCTACGATCACGGCGCACGCAGACACGTGGCCGACCACCTCCACCATTACACTTAGCGGGTTCACCGGACACTCGCAGCAGGGGCACATTACAGCACCCGTAGCGATCCAGCTAGGGAACATTAGCACAAGGCACCCCGTAGTTCTAGTAAACCTTCCCAGGACAGCAGAACACATCCTAGGGATTGATTTTATGAACACACACAGCTTATCGTTCGACCCAGTGAACCAGTGTGTCTGGCGCATGGCTAGAGCAGACAGAGCACCAGCCACCCTCACAGTAGGAGACTACGCTAATCGGATTAGCGCAGTGGGAGAGTACTCATTCGACCTGACTACACTCCACACCGACAGACAAATTAAGGCCCTACTGAACAAACACAGGACAGCATTTGCAAGTCACCGTCATGACTGTGGCAGAATGACTGGACAAGTTCATGTTACCGGACAGGACCCCCGACCGCAAAAGCAATATAGATTTCCCCTCGAGGCAGAGGTGGAAATGGAAAAGGTTATAGGTAGCTTGTTGGACCAAGGTGTACTGAGAACGGTAGCCTCCACCAACAATGCCCCTATTTGGCCAGTGAGGAAGCCCGATGGATCATGGCGTCTGACCATCGATTATCGGGAACTCAATAAAGTAACCCCCGCAGTAGCCCCAACGGTAGCTACTAGTCCCGAGACCATGCTCAAGCAGGGTCTCAACGCCAAGTACTTCACGGTATTGGATATCAGTAACGGATTCTGGTCCATACCATTGGCAAAAGCGTGCCAATACAAATTTGCATTCACTTTTAAAACTCAGCAGTATACGTGGACATGCCTCCCACAAGGATTCCACAATTCCCCCTCCATTTTCCACCGACAGCTGGCAAGTGGACTAGAAAAATTTTCCCGCCCCGAATGTCTGGTACAGTATGTAGACAACCTACTACTGCAGACAGACACAAAGGCAGAGCACATTTCGCTTCTGGCCGAACTCCTGGAATTGTTGACTTCAATTGGATGTAAAGTTAACCCCAGAAAGGCCCAGATATTGGAAAGTAAAGTGATGTATTTGGGATCAGTCATCACGCACGGCAAACGCGAGATCGAATTCAAAAGAATTGATTCGATTGTCAAATTGCCCCTTCCCCAGAATGTTTCAGCCCTCCGGTCGTTTTTAGGACTGGTTGGTTATTGTCGGAACCACATAGACGGATTCGCGACAAAAGCCGCCCCACTTTCAGACCTCCTTAAGAAAGGAGCCCCCTGGGAATGGCTTCCGCAGCATACAGGCGCTGTGGAAGAGTTAAAACGAGCCCTTAGTGCAGCACCCGCGCTGCTAGTCCCAGACCAACTTTCCCCGTACGCAATCGAGGTAGCTAGCACAGATCTGACCCTCTCGGCCGTGTTGCTACAGGAACGGCACGAGCAGCTAAGAACAGTGGCTTATGCCTCCCGACTGTTAGACCCGGTTGAACAAGGATTTTCAGCCTGTGAGAGGCACCTCCTTGCTGTCTTCTGGGCAGTACAGTATTTTTCATACATAACCGGACTAAACCCCATCACCATTCTAACCGAACATACACCCACACAGCTACTACTAGACGGTCGACTGAAGGACGGTTCAGTTAGCCAGATTAGGGCAGCTAGGTGGACCCTACTTTTACAAGGACGGGACATTACTGTAAAACGGATACGCACACACACATATTTAGCAGACAACCTCCAATACCCCGGACAGCCCCATGACTGTGAAATTGTAGCTCCCCTGCATAACACAGGCCCCTTCATAGCAAAAACACCCCCCAGGAAGCTAGGAAACCCCGCACAAGGCACCCCACACACAGACACGTGTGGACCCCTCAAGATATACGTGGACGGTTCATCCACAGTTTTAAATGGTGAGCGTATCACTGGATGCGGCATCTACGTCGAGGACGCGCAGGGGCGCGCTCTCGAGGAAATAGCACTGAAGTTACCCGGTCACTTAGGCGCGCAGGCAGCAGAGCTAGCAGCCATAGCCTATATAGTGGACCACCCCGCTTCTTTCCCCAGCCCAGCAGACATATATTCAGACAGCTTATATGTATGCAACAGTCTAACAGATTTTCTGCCCCTGTGGAGGACAAGAGGTTTTGTATCCGCAGACGGAAAACCCCTTCCATCAGCCCCCTTACTCCAGCACATTCTAGAGAGAGCGAAGGACAGGACCTTCGGCATAATAAAAGTTCGCAGCCACCATAGGTCATCACCCCCTGGGAATGTAAAAGCCGACGCATTGGCTAAGGCAGGTTCCAGGAGAGGACACTTATGGACCCCCCCAGCTAGCGCACCAGCTAGCGCCCCTGTGAGCGCAGTACAAGTCTCACAAACAGAGGTTAAAGATCTCGTAGCAGCACAGAAACAGGACAGAGACCTCAGGGAGGTTTTCAAGGGAAACTTTGTGCCTGCGTACGAACACTTTAAACACGCACTGACCACACATGAGGGTGTGATCATTAAGGATCAACTTTATGTGGTCCCACAGCAGGATAGAAATGCAATGATCGCTTTATTTCATGATAACCACGGACACCAAGGAATTGATTCAACCACGAGGCACCTCAGGCAGCTCTGTTGGTGGCCTAATCTCAGGAATGATGTAACGCACTACATAGAGAATTGCCTGATTTGTGCACAGAATAACCCGGAGCGGTATTCTAAGAAAGCACAACTTCGGCATACTCGCCCAGTTAACGGCCCTTGGACAAACCTCCAGATCGATTTTATAGGTCCATTGCCCCCTTGTCGGAATGGCTATAAGTATGTTCTGGTGGTGATAGATACCTTTACAAAATGGGTAGAGGCATTTCCATCACGTACAAACACAGCTAAGACAGCTGCAAAGATCCTGACCCACCACATCTTCACGAGATGGGGTTTACCCCGAAGTATCGATTCGGACCAGGGATCTCACTTTACAGGACGGGTCATGAGGAACGTCCTGACAATATTCGGTATAAAACAAAACTTCCATATTGCGTATCATCCACAGTCCAGCGGGATTGTGGAGCGCATGAATCGGACCCTAAAAACGACCCTCAGGAAAATGGTTCAAGAGAATAATTCCACATGGGATTCAGTGCTCCCCTTTGCACTCATGTTCATAAGGAACACTGTCTCCACATCTACAGGATACACACCACATACACTCATGACCGGACGCCCTATGAAAGGTACAGAATTCCTTTTAGGACTGGACATGACAAGCCCCGAAGTGACGGCCCTCACACATGAAAAGGCAGTTAAAGATCTAGTTGAGACTGTGAGGTCTGCACAGATCGCAGCCGCAGTCCAGCTAGGGAAACGCCGACAGCAACGTACTGCCTGTTTCAATAAGACCGTACACACCACAGAATTCCAGGTTGGGCAACAGGTAATGTTATCTGTTTATAACCCCAGCAGTTTTTTGGCTCCAAAATATTCCGGTCCCTACTCAATTTCGGACAAAATTAGCCCCTCCGTTTACAGGATAAAGTATCCTAATGGGAAGACCGCGTGGTTCAATATAAACCAGTTAAAGGCATATGGAACACAGGCCAACCATGCTCACCATGTACTGCTAGATGCAGCAGAACACTTCACCCCGCCCACCAGAGACACTTCTCCACCATCCCCCTCACAGACCAGTACATCCACGGACTCGCCCACGACTCCGCCCACAGACCACTACAGACCACGCCCCGACACGCCCACAAGCTGCCACAGCAGAGACAGCAGGACAGACACTGACTCTGAAGACAGCGACAGCACACAGCCATACAGCCCACACTGCACCAACTACGACCCCGACTCCAGTGACCCCATGGAAGTCACCTACCTCAAATATCCAGAACCACCACCCGACCCCGACTACCCCGACAACACACTCGACACTACACAATGGCACAGGGACAATTCCTACAGACTTGTCCGTAACGATGAAAGTGACCCCCGGTCACACAATTCCAAAGTTGCATGCCTGATCCACACAAGGGTGTGGGATCCGGGAGAGCAGGACGACGCAATGTCTGAATCCCGACACGGGATTCTGTGACCCTGTTCACAGAGGCAGAATCAAAGTGAGGTGTCCAGATGATGTAAAATAGGAATCGTTTGAGGGAAACGATGTCCTTTCTGATGGAACCTGCACGTATGTTTGTCTTCGTTTTATGTTTGTTTGTTTTCAGGATTGTAAATTGTTCAGCTGGAGGATGGACATCTTCTTTTCAGCTGAAAAGATTGTGACCACCTCACATACACGTTAGTTTGTCCGCAGATACCTTTGAGAACTTCGGTTTGATTGGAGATCTTTTCCAAAGTTGTAAGGCTACACGCCAAATAGCTTGTCCGCAGATATCTCTGAGAACTTCAGTGATGTCCTCAGTTGGAGCATCTTGGCTCCCTTGGTTTTTTAGGTGCCCCTCTATTCGGCGAAATAGAGGCTGCAAGTCACGGTCAACACATTCGTACCCGTTTCTTTCCAGGTTACTCAGGCAGTGGACAAACGGCACTGAGGACCCGCCCTGTCTGAGAACCAACCCTTGGTCAGCCAAGCTCGGGTATGGCACAGCACGCCCTACCCGGGGATTCCATCCAACTCGTACCCGTCGCGGCCCATACGCAACTCATTCGGATGTTTGTTTCAAAGTTGGTTTTCATTTTACGTTAGGTAGCCCTTCGGCCGCCATCCCACATGCTATTTACATCCGGGAACATTCGGATGGTAAATCAGCAAAGCCTGCGAGACGGCTCGCAGAAGGAAGGATTGTTAGGTGTATGCTGGTCTTTAAATTCGCTTTTTGAAAAAAAATGAGGGGAGTCACAGGGTGTGACTTAGCCAGTCATTTTAAGGGTCAATTGGGTTTTGAAAGACAGATGCACTAACAAGTAAAGGTCTTAAACTGTGTATTGACAGATACTGTGCTTGATCTCAAAGGTTTCAAAGGACGAGACAGAGGTCGAAGCCAGGATTGTCAATACCGGAGGAAGAAGGAAGAGAAAGAAGAAGAACAGCAAAATGATGGAAACCCACCTATTGTTTCTAAATGTTATGTGTATATGTGTGGAAACAAGACACGTTTCCCCCACAACCCCCACCGTAAATGTTTCAATTACAGCAAACCCCCAGTGCTCAGCTCTGATCAGCGAGGTTCAGACCTGGTGCACTAAATTCATGACATGGTACTCCATGTCCTATATAATCGAATCACTGTTGGTGATCGCGATCCTCATCATACTAGTACAGACCCTCAGGTTGAGGAAATGGAAGAGGAGAGCCTCTCGTTCCAGCACCTCACCCATCTATAGAGTTCAATCCCCCATCTTCGGATTCCACCAAACCCCTCAACCCCTCACTGATTACAACACTCTGTAAATAAAAAGTTCAGCCATGTATTATATTGTTCCATACTCGACTGCCGAGTTGGGAAGTGTGATGTTGTGGTGTGAATGATTAAGGTTTTAGAGTGATGAAATGTTAAGTTAAGGTTAAGGTTAATAGTGATAGGTAGAGGTTCCCAGTTGTAGTAATGCATGTCCCTTTGACATAGGGCCAAGTAGAGATGTTAGTTAAAATTTTTTCTTCTTCCCAAAGTTTAAGATAGAGTAGAACAGGAACTGGCAAGAGGTCAGAACACAAGGAAGGCAACGTACATAGGTGATCCTTCACAATAGTATGATTGTGAGGATCACAAGGAGGGAATGTAGCCATGCTGGCCACGCAAAATGGACACTGAGCCAAAGTAAAATGGAAGACAGAAGGAAAAAGCCTGTTTAGTGAGAACAGACAGCCTGCTCTCAACTAATTAGCATTTTGCAAGCAGCAAACCCATTTCTGGCCAGGTGCAAGATCTCCAAGCCAAAGGTGTTAATGGCAAAGCGCTTAGCATTCTGATGAGGCAGCCCAGATCCAGGCACAAACAATGGCAACATTTCCATCTCAATGTAACACTTAATTGGTTGTGCAAACAGGATGGCACCAGAGTAACGAATATCGAAACCACCCCCCAACATCGAGGAAAGCCCCGCATTGGAGGATTTCGAAGGTAACCGTTTGGAAACGCTCCAATCGGTACCGAAAGGTAGAGCCCGCCTAGAAGGGGGCAAGGACATTAGAGAGGGGTATAAAGGCAAATTCCCCACAGAGCCCGGTCTGTTAAACCCGTGCTCTGGCCCTGATAGACATCTTGCATCCTGACTCCAGCCGTTGAGCACCAGCCGCCGAAACCGTAAGTTCAACGCTCGCTACGCGATCCAAGCCCACTAGACCCCCAGTACCAGAACGCTTGCTGAAGGCTGCAGTACAAGACCAGGACGAAGGCCTCGTTCTCTGACCTTGCCTGTTCCTGTTAGATAAGTATTCTGTTCACTTAAGTTTAGTAAAAGCTTAGTCTCTTAGTGTGTGCATGAGTATTTATTATAACTGTATAATAAATATTGATCGTTTGAACTTTACTAATCGGTGTATCGTCTTTATTACTTTGAACTTGACCTTGGAATACTTGTGACGTTGTCTATACGGCAACTGGCGACTCCCAGAGCTGAATAATTACATACAACAGAGCCTAGTAGTGTTAAGCACACGTCGAATACGGAGGCGTGTTAATACACTCCAATAAATGCGTTTTACGCCCATAGTAAAACGTGCAACAGGAGGGAGTAAAGTGCTCCTTAAATTTAATTTCCTATATTTATCAAAGAGCGTGAAGGGAGCCAGGAGTTTAAAGTACAGCTGACTGGAAGCAGAGTCGGAGGGCGGAGGTCCAGTTGGTCCACGGGGCAGCGAATTCTGTAAAGTAAGAGGGAATGGAGGCTAGGGCAGTTGCATGCTCCTCCTGTAGGATGTGGGTGGTGAGGGATACCACTGGTGTCCCCGCTGACTATACCTGCGGGAAGTGCACCCAACTCCAGCTCCTCAGAGACCGTGTTAAGGAACTGGAGCTGGAGCTGGATGAACTTCGGATCATCCGGGAGGCAGAGGGGGTTATCGAGAAGAGTTACAGGGAGGTAGCCACACCCAAAGTACTGGACAAGAGTAGCTGGGTTACAGTCAGGGGAAAGAAAATTAACAGGCAGACAGTGCAGGGATCCCTCGTGGCCGTTCCCCTTCAAAACAAGTATACCGTTTTGGATGCTGTTGGGGGGGATGACCTACCGGGGGAAGGCCCCAGCGGCCAGGTCTCTGGCACTGAGTCTGGCTCTGGGGCTCAGAAGGGAAGGGGGGAGCATAGAAAAGCAATAGTAATAGGAGATTCAATGGTTAGGGGAATAGGTAGGAGATTCTGTGGTCGCGAGCGAGACTCCCGAAAGGTATGTTTCCTCCCGGGTGCCAGGGCCAGGGATGTCTCGGATCGTGTCTTCAGGATCCTGAAGTGGGAGGGTGAGCAGCCAGAAGTCGTGGTGCACATTGGTACCAACGGCGTAGGTAGGAAAAAGGGTGTGGAGGTAATAAACAAGTTTAGGGAGTTAGGCTGGAAGTTAAAGGCCAGGACAGACAGAGTTGTCATCTCTGGTTTGTTGCCGGTGCCACGTGATAGTGAGGCTAGGAATAGGGAGAGAGTGCAGCTGAACACGTGGCTGCAGGAATGGTGTAGGAGGGAGGGCTTCAGGTATTCGGATAATTGGAGCGCATTCTGGGGAAGGTGGGACCTGTACAAGCAGGATGGGTTGCATCTGAACCAGAGGGGCACCAATATCCTGGGGGGAAGGTTTTCTAGTACTCTTCGGGAGGGTTTAAACTAATTTGGCAGGGGAATGAGAACCGGATTTGTAGTCCAGCAACTAAGGAAGCCGATATTCAGGAGGCCAAAGCACGTAGTGATGCAGTGGGGAAGGTAACACTGACAAAGGAGAGTACTTGCAGGCAAGGTGATGGGTTGAAGTGTGTATACTTTAATGCAAGAAGCATCAGGAATAAGGTGGGTGAACTTAAGGCATGGATCGGTACTTGGGACTACGATGTGGTGGCCATCACGGAAACTTGGATAGAAGAGGGGCAGAAATGGTTGTTGGAGGTCCCTGGTTATAGATGTTTCAACAAGATTAGGGAGGATGGTAAAAGAGGTGGGGGGGTGGCATTGTTAATTAGAGATAGTATAACAGCTGCAGAAAGGCAGTTCGAGGGGGATCTGCCTACTGAGGTAATATGGGTTGAAGTCAGAAATAGGAAAGGAGCAGTCACCTTGTTGGGAGTTTTCTATAGGCCCCCCAATAGTAGCAGAGATGTGGAGGAACAGATTGGGAAACAGATTTTGGAAAGGTGCAGAAGTCACAGGGTAGTAGTCATCGGTGACTTCAACTTCCCAAACATTGAGTGGAAACTCTTTAGATCAAATAGTTTGGATGGGGTAGTGTGTGTGCAGTGTGTCCAGGAAGCTTTTCTAACACAGTATGTAGATTGTCCGACCAGAGGGGAGGCCATATTGGATTTAATACTTGGTAATGAACGAGGGATAGGTGCGTACAACAGGGCAAGGTTTACAATTGGGGGAAGGGTAAATACAATGCTGTCAGACAAGAATTGAAGTGCAGAAGTTGGGAACATAGGCTGTCAGGGAAGGACACAAGTGAAATGTGGAACTTGTTCAAGGAACAGGTACTGCGTGTCTTTGATATGTATGTCCCTGTCAGGCAGGGAAGAGATGGTCGAGTGAGGGAACCATGGTTGACAAGAGAGGTTGAATGTCTTGTTAAGAGGAAAAAGGAGACTTATGTAAGGCTGAAGAAACAAGGTTCAGACAGGGCGCTGGAGGGATAAAAGATAGCCAGGAGGGAACTGAAGAAAGGGATTAGGAAAGCTAAGAGAGGGCATGAAAAATCTTTGGCAGGTAGGATCAAGGAAAACCCCAAGGCCTTTTACACATATGTGAGAAATATGAGAATGACTAGAGCGAGGGTAGGTCCGATCAAGGACAGTAGCGGGAGATTGTGTATTGAGTCTGAAGAGATAGAAGAGGTCTTGAACAAGTATTTTTCTTCAGTATTTACAAACGAGAGGGGCCATATTGTTGGAGAGGACAGTGTGAAACAGACTGATAAGCTTGAGGAGATACTTGTCAGGAAGGAAGATGTGTTGCGCGTTTTGAAAAACTTGAGGATAGACAAGTCCCCCGGGCCTGACGGGATATATCCAAGGATTCTATGGGAAGCAAGAAATGAAATTGCAGAGCCATTGGCAATGATCTTTTCGTCCTCGCTGTCAACAGGGGTGGTACCAGAGGATTGGAGAGTGGTGAATGTCATGCCCCTGTTCAAAAAAGGGAATAGGGATAACCCTGGGAATTACAGGCCAGTTAGTCTTACTTCGGTGGTAGGCAAAGTAATGGAAAGGGTACTGAGGGATAGGATTTCTGAGCATCTGGAAAGACACTGCTTGATTAGGGATAGTCAGCATGGATTTGTGAGGGGTAGGTCTTGCCTTACAAGTCTTATTGACTTCTTTGAGGAGGTGACCAAGCATGTGGATGAAGGTAAAGCAGTGGATGTAGTGTACATGGATTTTAGTAAGGCATTTGGTAAGGTTCCCCATTGTAGGCTTGTGCAGAAAGTAAGGAGGCATGGGATAGTGGGAAATTTGGCCAGTTGGATAACAAACTGGCTAACCGATAGAAGACAGAGAGTGATGGTGGATGGCAAATATTCAGCCTGGAGCCCAGTTATCAGTGGCGTACCGCAGGGATCAGTTCTGGGTCCTCTGCTGTTTGTGATTTTCATTAATGACTTGGATGAGGGAGTTGAAGGGTGGGTCAGTAAATTTGCAGATGATACGAAGATTGGTGGAGTTGTGGATAGTGAGGAGGGCTGTTGTCGGCTTCAAAGAGACATCGATAGGATGCAGAGCTGGGCTGAGAAGTGGCAGATGGAGTTTAACCCTGACAAGTGTGAGGTTGTCCATTTTGGAAGGACAAATATGAATGCAGAATACAGGGTTAATGGTAGGGTTCTTGGCAATGTGGAGGAGCAGAGAGATCTTGGGGTCTATGTTCATAGATCTTTGAAAGTTGCCACTCAAGTGGATAGAGCTGTGAAGAAGGCCTATGGTGTGCTAGCGTTCATTAGCAGAGGGATTGAATTTAAGAGCCGTGAGGTGATGATGCAGCTGTACAAAACCTTGGTCGGGCCACATTTGGAGTACTGTGTGCAGTTCTGGTCGCCTCATTTTAGGAAGGATGTGGAAGCTTTGGAAAAGGTGCAAAGGAGATTTACCAGGATGATGCCTGGAATGGAGAGTAGGTCATACGAGGAAAGGTTGAGGGTGCTAGGCCTTTTCTCATTAGAACGGAAAAGAATGAGGGGCGACTTGATAGAGGTTTATAAGATGATCAGGGGAATAGATAGAGTAGACAGTCAGAGACTTTTTCCCCGGGTGGGACACACCATTACAAGGGGACATAAATTTATGATAAATGGTGGAAGATATAGAGGGGATGTCAGAGGTAGGTCCTTTACCCAGAGAGTAGTGGGAGCATGGAATGCACTGCCTGTGGAAGTAGTTGAGTCGGAAACGTTAGGGACCTTCAAGCAGCTATTGGATAGGTACATGGATTAGGGTAGAGTAATGGAGTGCAGATTAACTTCTTAAGGGCAGCACGGTAGCATTGTGGATAGCACAATTGCTTCACAGCTCCAGGGTCCCAAGTTCGATTTCGACTTGGGTCACTGTCTGTGTGGAGTCTGCACATCCTCCCCGTGTGTGCGTGGGTTTCCTCCGGGTGCTCCGGTTTCCTCCCACAGTCCAAAGATGTGCAGGTTGGGTGAATTGGCCATGAAAAATTGCCCTTAGTGTCCAAAATTCTATGATTAACCTAGGACAAAAGTTCGGCACAACATCGTGGGCCGAAGGGCCTGTTCTGTGCTGTATTTCTCTATCTATCTATCTAACACTAAGGGCAATTTTGGACACTAAGGGCAATTTATCATGGCCAATCCACCTAACCTGCACATCTTTGGACTGTGGGAGTGTAGCCACCTGGGGTGACCACTGCCCAAACACAAAATGGAAGATTGCAAGGAATGCAGGGAAAATGGACATGTTGTAAAAAGCAAGCAGCTTGCAGAGCGCTTGTATATTTGGACTGCTGCAGAAACCAGTTTTGGTTGTTGCAGAAACCAGACAGCACTATGAAAAGAAAACAGTTAACATATTAATGAGGTGATACCGGGCGATCCCCAGGCACAAAAGAAACAAGTTAACACTAATCGATACATTCAATGGAAGGCCAGACTTTTCGGCTCCAAAGAAGCCTAAAACAATAAGTCCCAAGAACCACCCCAGTGATCGAGATACTGCCCCGTTATTGGGGAATTGTGGGAGTGGTGCACAGGCCCCCAACAGAACCCCCATGGCAGGATGCAGTGTAAAGGAAGAAATAATGGAACTTGTCAGAAAAGTATGGCAATAATCATGGGGGATTTTAATCTACAAATAGACAAGAAAAATCAAATAGGCAATGGTAACCTGGATGAAGAGTTCATAGACCGTTCTTGTGATATTTTCTTAGAACAGCACATTCTGGAACCAACCAGAGAATAGGTTATACTGGAGCAATGAAATAAGATTAATGAATAAACTGATAGTAAAGGTGTCCCAAGGTAGGTGCAATCATAATATAATTGAATTTTACATTGTTTGATAGAGAGAAGAGTGGGTCCAAGACTAGTAGTTTAAATTTAAGTGAAGGCAAATATGAGAGCATGAAAGCAGAGATAGCTCAAGTAAAATTTCAAATTGGGTAGAGGGATAGGTCAAAAGAGATGCATTAGAACATAAGAACATAAGAACTAGGAGCAGGAGTAGGCCATCTGGCCCCTCGAGCCTGCTCCGCCATTCAATGAGATCATGGCTGATCTTTTGTGGACTCAGCTGCACTTTCCGGCCCGAACACCATAACCCTTAATCCCTTTATTCTTCAAAAAACTATCTATCTTTACCTTAAAAACATGTAATGAAGGAGCCTCAACTGCTTCACTGGGCAAGGAATTCCATAGATTCACAACCCTTTGGGTGAAGAAGTTCCTCCTAAACTCAGTCCTAAATCTACTTCCCCTTATTTTGAGGCTATGTCCCCTAGTTCTGCTTTCACCCGCCAGTGGAAACAACCTGCCCGCATCTATCCTATCTATTCCCTTCATAATTTTAAATGTTTCTATAAGATCCCCCCTCATCCTTCTAAATTCCAATGAGTACAGTCCCAGTCTACTCAACCTCTCCTCATAATCCAACCCCTTCAGCTCTGGGATTAACCTAGTGAATCTCCTCTGCACACCTTCCAGCGCCATTACGTCCTTTCTCAAGTAAGGAGACCAAAACTGAACACAATACTCCAGGTGAGGCCTCACTAACACCTTATACAATTGCAACATAACCTCCCTAGTCTTAAACTCCATCCCTCTAGCAATGAAGGACAAAATTCCATTTGCCTTCTTAATCACCTGTTGCACCTGTAAACCAACCTTCTGTGACTCATGCACTAGCACAACCAAGTCTCTCTGCACAGCGGCATGCTTTAATATTTTATCATTTAAATAATAATCCCGTTTGCTGTTATTCCTATCAAAATGGATAACCTCACATTTGTCAACATTGTATTCCATCTGCCAGACCCGAGCCCATTCACTTAACCTATCCAAATCGCTCTGCAGACTTCCAGTATCCTCTGCACTTTTCACTTTACCACTCATCTTAATGTCATCTGCAAACTTGGACACATTGCCCTTGGTCCCCAACTCCAAATCATCTCTGTAAATTGTGAACAATTGTGGGCCCAACACCACTAGCTACTGATTGCCAACCAGAGAAACATCCATTAATCCCCACTCTTTGCTTTCTATTAATTAACCAATCCTCTATCCATGCTACTACTTTACCCTTAATGCCATGCATCTTTATCTTATGCAGCAACCTTTTGTGTGGCACCTTGTCAAAGGCTTTCTGGAAATCCAGATATACCACATCCATCGGCTCCCCATTATCTGCTGCACTGGTCATGTCCTCAAAAAATTCCACTAAATTAGTTAGGCATGACCTGCCCTTTATGAACCCATGCTGCGTCTGCCCAATGGGACAATTTCTATCCAGATGCCTCGCTATTTCTTCCTTGATGATAGATTCCAGCATCTTCCCTACTACCGAAGTTAAGCTCACTGGCTTATAATTTTCTGCTTTCTGCCTACCTCCTTTTTTAAACAGTGGTGTCACGTTTGCTAATTTCCAATCCACCGGGACCACCCCAGAGTCTAGTGAATTTCGGTAAATTATCACTAGTGCATCTGCAATTTCCCTAGCCATCTCTTTTAGCACTCTGGGATGCATTCCATCAGGGCCAAGAGACTTGTCTACCTTTAGCCCCATTAGCTTGCCCATCACTACCTCCTTAGTGATAACAATCCTCTCAAGGTCCTCACCTGTCATAGCCTCATTTCTATCAGTCGCTGGCATGTTATTTGTGTCTTCCACTGTGAAGACCGACCCAAAAAACCTGTTCAGTTCCTCAGCCATTTCCTCATTTCCCATTATTAAAACTCCCTTCTCATCCTCTAAAGGACCAATATTTACCTTAGCCACTCTTTTTTGTCTTATATATTTGTAAAAACTTTTACTGTCTGTTTTTATATTCTGAGCAAGTTTACTCTCATACTCTATCTTACTCTTCTTTATAGCTTTTTTAGTAGCTTTCTGTTGCCCCCTAAAGATTTCCCAGTCCTCTAATCTCCCAGCAATCTTTGCCACTTTATATGCTTTTTCCTTCAATTTGATACTCTCCCTTATTTCCTTAGATATCCACGGTCAATTTTCCCTCTTTCTACCGTCCTTCCTTTTTGTTGGTATTAACCTTTGCTGAGCACTGTGAAAAATCGCTTGGAAGGTTCTCCACTGCTCCTCAACTGTTCCACCATAAAGGCTTAGCTCCCAGTCTACCTTAGCTAGTTCTTCTCTCATCCCCTTGTAATCTCCTTTGTTTAAACACAAAACACTAGTATTTGATTTTACTTTCTCACCCTCCATCTGTATTTTAAATTCCACCATATTGTGATCGCTCCTTCCGAGAGGATCCCTAACTATGAGATCATGAATCAAACCTGTCTCATTACACAGGACAAGATCTAGGACCGCTTGTCCCTCGTAGGTTCCATTACATACTGTTCTAGGAAACTATCGCGGATACATTCTATAACCTCCTCCTCAAGGTTGCCTTGACCGACCTGGTTAAACCAATCAACATGTAGATTAAAATCCCCCATGATAACTGCTGTACCATTTCTACATGCATCAGTTATTTCTTTGTTTATTGCCTGCCCCACCATAATGTTACTATTTGGTGGCCGATAGACTACTCCTATCAGTGACTTTTTCGCCTTACTATTCCTGATTTCCACCCAAATGGATTCAACCTTATCCTCCATAGCACCGATGTCATCCCTTACTATTGCCCGGATGTCATCCTTAAATAACAGAGCAACACCACCTCCCTTACCATCCACTCTGTCCTTCCGAATAGTTTGATACCCTCGGATATTTAACTCCCAGTCGTGACCATCCTTTAACCATGTTTCAGTAATGGCCACTAAATCATAGTCATGTACGATGACTTGTGCCATCAACTCATTTACTTTATTCCGAATACTACGAGCATTCAGGTAAAGTACACTTATGTTGGTTTTTTTACCTCTGTTTTGAATCTTAACCTCTCCAGTTTTATTCCTTTTGTTATTACTGGGCCTATTCACTGAGCTCCCCTCAGTCACTGTACCTTGTACTGTCGCCCTTTTAGATTTTTGACTATGTCTTCTCTGCCTTGCACTTTTCCCCTTACTTCCTTTTGCTTCTGTCCCTGTTTTACTACCTTCCAACTTCCTGCATCGGTTCCCATCCTCCTGCCACATTAGTTTAAACCCTCCCCAACAGCTCTAGAAAACACCCCCTCCCCAGGACATCGGTTCCAGTCCTGCCCATGGCAGACATTATGCGAATATTTCAGAATATACTGAATAGATGCATTCCGCTGAGAAAGAAATATGCCACGAGGAGGATCCACCATCCATGGTTAACTGAAAAAATAAAAGATAACTGTTTTGTTTTAGGTTTGACGCTAATTGCGCAAGGATCGATGGTAGATTAGAACATTAGACCGAATTTGAAAAAATAGAAAAAAATGACTAAAATATTAATCAGAGAAAAATTAAGAAGATGAGAGAACACGAGCTGGGACTATAAGGACAGATAGTAAGAGTTTCTATAGGTATTTTAAAAAGAAAAGAGTTAACTAAGTGAATGTTAGTCCTATAGAAAGTGAGGCTGGAGAATTATTTTTTAAAAATAAATTTAGAGTACCCAATTCATTTTTTCCAATTAAGGGGCAATTTAGCGTGGCCAATCCACCTCACCTGCACATTTGGGTTGTGGGGGCGAAACCCACGCAAACACGGGGAGAATGTACAAACACAACACGGACAGTGACCCAAAGCCGGGATCGAACTGGAACCTCGGCACCGTGAGACAGCAGTGCTAACCCACTGTGCCACCGTGCTGCCCTGTCTGGAGAATTAATAATGGAAAATAAGAAGATGGCAGATGAAGTGAACTGGTATTTTGCATCGGTCTTCAATATAGAGGAAACAAATGAGTCTCGGAAATAACTGTAAATCAGGAAATGGAATGGAGAGAGAAACTCAAGACTATTACAAGGAACCTACAGGCTAGGTGTCTTAACATCTGCCCTTAAAGACGGTATCAGGGCAGCTAGATAAATGTAAGGTAATTAAGAAAAGTCAACGGGGTTTTGTGAATGGGAAATCATGGGCACGATTCAGCTAATTGGGAACAAAGTCCCATAGAGAGCGCGTTTAGCCGCATGTTTCCCGACACTCGCAGCATAGAGAAACACATGGGGCGGAATTCTCCCCTACCCGGCGGGGCGGGGTTTCCCGGCGGGACGGAGTGGCGTGAACCACTCCAGCGTCGGGCCACCAAGGTGCAGAATCCTATGCACCGTCAGGGGCTAGGCCCACCCTGAAGTGGTTGGCGCGCCGCCGGCCAGCGGGAAAGGGGCTTGGCACCGTGCCAACCGGCGCGAAGGGCCTCTGCTGGCTGGCGTGAGTCGACACATGCGCGGGAGCGCCAGCACGTGCTGGCGTCATCCCCGCACATGCGCAGAGGGATTCGCTTCCGCACCGGGATTGCAGAGGACCACGGCCTCTGGTGCGGAACAGTAGAGTGCCCCCTTGGCACAGGCCCGCCCGCGGATCGGTGGGCCCAGACTGCGGGCTAGGCCACCGTGGGGGGACCTACCGGGGCCAGATGCCCCCCCCCACCCGCGACCCCTCAGGAACCCCGGAGCCCGCCCGCAATGCCAGGTCCCGCCGGTAAGGGACCTGCTCTAATTTACGCCGGTGGGACCGGCTACTGACGTGTGGGACTTCGGCCCATCGCGGGCCAGAGAATTCGGGTGGCCCCGGCGCCCATTGAGTCACGCCGGACCCCGCCATTCTCCGAGGTGGGCGGCGCGACTCACGCCGGGCTGGTTTTTGGGGGGGCGGGAGCATTGGGAGGACGGCGGGGGCGGGATTCACGCCAACCCCCAGCGGTTCTCCCACCCAGCGGGGGGTCGGAGAATCCCGCCCTGGTATTCAATGCAACTCGTGTTATATAAAGGGCGTCAGCGGGGATCAGCACGTTGCCTCGTTTTGTACACTGGGAGCTTTGCTCACCGGAACTCCCAGCGTAACGAGGGAATCTCCAAGGTCCCCAAAGCAAACCCTGATTCCCCCCAAAGTGCACAATGGGAGGGGGGGCAGGGGCAACACCTATGCAGGGCATCCCCAGCCCAATTGCACACACACAAAAATGCCAACCTGGCAGTGCCCATGTCAGCTGGAAGTGGCACCTTGGCATGTGCCAGGCTGGTACCCAGGAGGCACTGCCATGGTGCCACCAGCAGCACCAGGGCACAACCCTGCCCCTGGGAAATTTCCAGGAGTTCCATTCCATCTAGTCCCAACCTGTGCTGAACAGCACTGACCCAAGGGCTCCGAGACAAAGGGGATGAATCCCAAAACCTCAGGTACCTCGGGAATCTGCACATTAAAGTGAGACTAGCGGTCCCGCTCTAATATGAAGATTTCCCAAATGTGATTTACATCGCAATGTCTCGTGAGATCCAACACATTGCGAGCCAGGTAGATCCTGGAAGCGGGGTCACCCGGCTTTTATTGGCCACACTGCACTGCAGCGAGCTGCTTTTCAGGCATAGCATGACCATTGGATTGCACTCCATGTTTAATCAATGTATTGGAATACTTTGAAGAAGTAACGCGTGCTGGGGATAAAGGGGAACTGGTAGATGTACTGTATTTAGATTTCCAGAAGACATTTGATAAGGTGCAACATTAAAGGTAATTGCGGGAACAAAACTCATGGTGTAAGGGTTAACATATTGGCATAGATAGGAGTTTGGCTAGCTAACAGGAAACATGGTTATGGAATATTTCTGCATTCCCTGTGAGTGAAAATACCTCCTTCATCAACTCGCGACCACACTTTACACTGTCATCCCGTTGTTATTTAATCTCTCCTGCTTTCCACCCTATCACAAGGCTTCCCTTAGGTTCTTTCTGCCCCTCCCTTCTTCCTGCCTCTGTACTTGCTTAAAACATGTTACATCTCTAGCTTTTCCCAGTTAAGTCGTGGCTCTGAATTGTTAACTCTGTTTCCCTCTCCACAGATGTTTCATGGTCTTCAAATTTATGTTTTTTGGTTCTAATATCTTCTTGATCTGATTGAGTGTCAAATTCTAACTGATAACAGTCCTAAAGCACCTTAAAGGTGCTCTATAGATGCAGGTGGACATGTTGGGTTGTTGGCTTTTGGCAGCCATTTTGGAGCTCATGTCGAGCAACCCCCTTGCTCATTGACACCGTAGATATTTAGATCATATTTTGTCTTGGTGAAAAGAGAGAATGCCAGCAAAATTGATCTCATCCATGCTTTAAGGCTGCATCCGATTTGAAGCCAGTTCAGTGTATTCAGGGATTACAGCTCCTGATTAATCTGAAGACGTCGGTTACTACACGCAGAACTCCGCGCATCAGCAGCTTAGTTCCTTCAGGAGGTGGAATTTGAACCCACTGTTGTTTCCTTGTGTTATTCATTTCAAACAATCGTGTCTCTGTGCACGCTAAAAGACATGGCTTTGAGGTATTTGTCCTATTTGTCTGCCATTTTCATATGTCCAAAGGCAGTGTGAGTGATTCAGAGATTAATAAAAGTAGTCACGCCCCTGAAGCCATCTTTCCTTTGTTCTATCTTTGGCACATTTTCACAGATCACTAAATTGTGGTTAGGGAGGAGACGCCAAGGACATTCAACTTAGTTTTTTTTGGCTGGAAAGTGAAAAGTTTGCAACACCTCGTCTATTGTTCAAAGTATGATAATAGCATAATTACAAGAAAATTAATTTCTGGAGTTACCAGTTACCTGAGGAAACTATTTCAAAACAGGAGATGACTTTGGAACAAACAGCAAAATACTGCCAAGGCTGGTAATCTGAAAACCAAAACAGAAAATGCTCTCTTCGGCTAAAGGAACATCACTGGGGAGAGCAAGCAGGTTACCATTGCAAGTGTGGGCCCAGTTCTAAGGAAAGATCATCATCGGAAACATTGCATTTTCTGTTCATCCCACTGATGCTGCTTGGCAAACGATCTTTGATTTGTAACCACACTTGCAGCCCTCACACACAGTGATATGGCTTGTTCTGCGACCGATACCAAACGTGGAAGATAAGTAGCTGAAGGCAAAATCTCACCAACATATTGGGATGGAACTCATCTCGTCAAAGGCACACAAGGTGCCCGTAGCAAATCAGCAGCTCCTTTTACATCGCGCACAGCCGTCTGATTCACTGTGCAGCACACTTTATACTATTTCTGCAGCTCAATTTCACCCCCAATAATGGATGACGGCTTGGTTTTTGCCAAAAGATGATTTGGATCCCGATGTGCATATGATAGCAGGCTCCAGTGATGAATTTACCAGCGGGTGTTTTGCTGTCATTACTTAGTCCTCATTTTAGCAGTTGTACATTGTTGGATTGGTTAGCGCGTGGAATTGCACATGTTTTGCTCTCACGCTGTACAGAAACAGTGCCAATTGTAACTTACATTTAGAAACTGCTTTTCATGTTGAAAAATTTCCTGAGGCGCTTTATACCATGATCAGTAAAAGTGAATGAAATTTGAGCAACAGAGAATTAGGAGGTTGACGGAAAAGCTTAATTTATCCCAAATCTTCTTCTGTCTGCTTTTAGCAGCACAATTATAAGCATGTTTTTCATAAATTGATTCAAGGGGAGGTGGTGGCGGTGGCGTAGTGGTATTGTCACTAGACAAGTAAACCAGAGACTCAGCGAAATGCTCTGGGGACCCAGGTTCAAATCCCGCCACTGCAGATGGTGAAATTTGAATTCAATAAAACCCTGGAATTACAAGTCTAATGAAGACCAAGAAACCATTGCCGGTTGTTGTAAAAACCCATTTGGTACTCTAATGTCCTTTAGGGAAGGAAATCTATCTGCCTCATGGCGCCAAGGTCCCAGGTTCGATCCTGGCTCTGCGTCACTGTCCGCATGGAGTTTGCACATTTTCCCTGTGGGTTTCGCCCACACAACACAAAAATGTGCAGGACAGGTGGATTGCAACTTAATTGGAAAAAAATTAATTGGATACTTGATGTACCATCAATTGGACTCGAGACACGATGAAGATCCAAACTGTGGCTTTAATCAGCTAGTTGTTAGCCCGGTGGTCGACTACAGAGAAAGGCCGACCGCCAGGAACTCTGGGTACTTATACCCTGCCTCGGAGGCGGGGTCTACGTGCCTCTTGACCAATTGGTGAGCAGTCACATGACTAGTCCCAGCCAATCGGATGAGAGGCACATGACCAGCCAGCGCCAATGGGAAACCCATGCTCTGCACCAATGGCAGTGCTCACATTCATACCACCACAATACTCTAGATTTTTTTTAAAATCTGTCGTCCTTACCTGGTCTGGCCTACATGTGACTCCAGATCCACAGCAACGTGGTTGACTCTTAACTGCCTCCTCAAGGGCAATTAGGGATGGGTAATAAATGCTGGCCCAGCCTGCAACAACCACATCCCATGAACGAATAAAACAAAAATGTTGCATCTTCTTTATCGTGGGATACTATTTAAATGTAAGTAGCAAGGAAAATAATTATTTCCTGTGTATAATTGATAATTACCGGTAGCTTCCATACAAGCCCTGAACTTGCTGAATGGAAATTAAAGGGACAGCGCTAAATTGGCCCGTTTGCCCCGACGTTAGGCGAGATTTTACACTTGTTCATTTGCCCTTGTTTTCCCCGATCCAGAATCATTGAGCAGAGGCAGGAGACAATTGGAGAGCATTTTTTCGCTGGGTTGTTTTATAATACTATTTATAAAATGCACAGTGAAAGAAAGATATATCTACATTTTTAAACTTTGGTTTGGCTTGAGTATGTTAATTCCATTTGAGGAACTATAATGGATAGAGTAGTTATGGAGTGTATGTAATCTTCAGCTATCACTCTCTAACGAGTATGATTGTCCACCTAAGAAACTCCATGTTCCTGGTCATGGGTTCTATAGGTTCTTGCTTGGCTGATAAGCTCGATCCTAGAGCCGTATCTTCGACCGCACACTTGGCAGGTATTTCTGGAAGGTGGGTTCGGTCCTTGGACTCTACATCGCTGGTATTCCTTTCTCAGGCTCCTTTTCCGGGCCTCCTCTTGTCGTTGCGTGTCCTCAAAGAATTGTGTCCTTTCAACCAGGAGATTGCTCAAAGTAGGTCTCTTCTGAGCAAGGGTCTCCCAGGCACTTCCTTTGCCCCCCTCTTTTTCGGAAGCCTTCCTTGAGCTGGCTGAAGAAGATTTGCTTTGGCAGTCGGGGCTTTGACATCCTAAGCACATGGCCAGTACAACGGAGTTGATTTCAGATAATAATAGCTTCAATACTGGGCTCTTGAATACTTTAAGTAGGCTAATGTTAGTATGGACTGTCTTCCTAGCTGATGCGGAGCTAAAGCACATTTGGATTTTGCAATGTATTTTAAGCTGTATTGTTTATGAATCGCCCTGATTTAATGTTGATCCTTACAAGTCTCATTGATTACTTCAAATGCTTTCGCCAAGTTTAATGCTCAGTTGATGTCTGCAAGCTAAATATGAACTATCTCTCTGTCAGGTATTGCAGAATCCAGTACAGATTCAAAATCTGGGCTGGAATTCTCCAGCCGTTCACTAGTGGCGGGCTTTGCATTGAAACCTGCGGGAGTAGAGAATTCCACCACCTGCGAACAGCACGCCGCTTCCCACTACCAAGAAACACTTGGCTGAGAGGCAGGAGATTCATGTCCCTTGATACAGGTCCACCTGGTGAGGAAGTGACTCAATTACCCACCCTGAGAGTGTACAGGGAAAGGATATCATATGAAATGATGTCAGAGAAGATGCGTGCCAGGAGACTGCGCTTCAGCAGGAAGTAAAAAAGCCTTTGTGAAATGTTGAAGAAAGACTGGAGGCCAAATTCATAACTGCCGCACTTCCTTAAGAGTGAAGGTGAAATGCACCTCAGCTGTAGAATGTTGTGTATTGCACACCTTTGTCCTTCAGCATGGACTGAGCATTCACCCGAAGGTGACTTGCCACCAAAAGTGGAGAAGGGCAATATGGAACCTGATGCGAACATACTTTCTGGTGCAGGTGAGGAAGCCCAGGCTCCTGGTGATGCAAGGGCAGTTCATGATCACCTGACAGCTGCTACGTTTGGATGTTAGACCCTCCCTCTCCTCTTTACAGAAAGACAGCAGAACCATTGTGTTCAAGTAAAAAGGATATGAGGCGGAATTATCTGCTGGCGTGATTCTCCGTTTTGTCAGCGCCCGGGGGTTTCCCGAAGGTGTGGGGCTGCCCCACAATGGGAAACCCCATTGACCGACCGGTGTAACGGAGAATCCCGCCGGCAGGTCGGGGCAGAAACGTGGCGCGGCGGGGCGGAGAATCCAACCCATGTTTTATCGATCATTGTGTTAAAGTGAAAAGATACATTGTATTGCAAGAAATTTGGGAATGTTGAGCTAGCTATTAAGTTATGCTTCCCACAGTCCAATGATTAGGTGGAGTGGTCTTGCTAAACTGCCCCTTTGCATCCAAAGATTAAGTGGGGTTGTGGGGATAGGGCAGGGACGTGAGCTGGTTGCTCTTTCGGAGTGTCAATGCAGAATTGATAAGCCAAATTTCTTTCTTCTGCACAGCAGTGATTCTATAAACACTGATCAAAAAAAAAATCAGATGTTACAAGGACAGCAAGAAGGTCAATAAGCCCTGGGGTGCTTTTAAAATCTTATGACCACAATTTAAATTGAAACATATGAACATTTTTAAGCATGCCACACGTGAAGTTAAATACAGTGCAGATTTAAATAGTTTCGCAGATTTAAAGCAAATAACCAAACCTATGTTGACTTATAAATAATCACTTTAATCATAAAAAAAATACTTTAAAGTAATCAATAACAGTGGCCATGCCTGTTTAAAAGTAAGAGCAAAAGAACTGTTTCAAAAAAAATCTACATACCTTTAAAAACTTGTTTAGAAAGGTGCCTGTTGTTTTCTGTTAAAATGCCTGCCTGTCCTCAATAGGCGTTCCCAAGATGGCCACGTTGTCAGGGAGCGGAGCTGTGCAGACCAGGGCGCTAGAGGCCACAGGCTGCCAAAGGGAAAGGAACGTCCATCGCAGCATCAGAGTGCGGTGTGCACATTTCTCTTTCAAAATCGGCAGCCCGTGGCTTCCCATTGCCAGCCGGATGTTAGGGCTTATAGTGCCGATATAAATAGTTTCACAGATTTAAAACACATAACAAATCTTATGCGTAATTATAAATATTAGTCATCTTCAAATCATAAAAAAATTAAAAATTACTTTAAAGGAACCAATAACAATAGCATTGGCTGTATAAAAGAATAAAAGAAACGGTAAAACAACCTTCAACATACCTTTAAAATAGCTGTGAAACCTGTTGCTTGTTGTCTTCACTGCAAAGGTGGATTGGCCATGCTAAATTGCCCTTAGTGTCCAAAAAAAAGGGTAGGAGGGGTTATTGGGTTATGGGGATAGGGTCGAAGTGAGGGCTTAAGTGGGTCGGTGCAGACTCAATGGGCCGAATGGCCTCCTTCTGCACTGTATGTTCTGTGTTCTAAACCTGCAGTTTAAATGCCTGACATCAATGGGCGTTCCCTTCTTTTTCCCATTCCTTTCCTTGGATCACCACCTTGCCATGATGGAGAGGCTTGAATATTCCAGTTGATCCCGAGGACAGTGCCATCGTCAAGAGTCTTAACCTCGTGGCAGAATCAGTCACGAGGCCGGAGGGGAGGAGCCAGACAAAGTGGCATTCAAAACGAGTCCTTACTGGCGGATCAGGTGGAAAATACAGAGACAAGTCCTGTGGTGATGAGCGAGAAGCGAGGGGCTGAACCATGAGATCTGGAAATCCCTAGCTTCAGACCGGGACAGAGGCGGTGGCGTTTGATTCAGTCATCTCGCTCTTGGAATAAGAACAGGAACTGGAGAGCGTTTCTGCACCTTTCTTCACAACTGAACTGCCCTCTTCAGATCCACTCTGCTCACCACACGTGGGGAAAGGGCTGGAAAAGGTGCCCTGAAAATAGTCTGTTCCATCCCCAACCGCTGCTGGAAATCCGCATCCAGCAGTCAGGACATCAAAACTCACTTTCAGAACCTGGAATGTACGAACCCTGATGGATAATGAGCAAAACAAAAAAAGAACTTCGATCTGTGGTTGACATCGCTATCTCCACTCTCTCTCTCGGAAGAGAATCTCAAGGCATGCTTGATACCATCGTGGAAACATATCGAAGAATTGATCTCAACCTGAAGGTGATTCCAATCCTTCACCAACATTTTATCCAATTCGCAAACGTCTCCTTCGGATGTTTAAGGATGAGAGTCTTTGATGGTCATGAGATCCGTGTGACACCAAGATCATCGTGGACAAGGCAGTCAGCCTCCCAAATCTTCTATGTAGCTCAAAAAAATTGGACTACGTACAGATCCCACCTCATGGCCCTGGCGAGGTACCAACAACGCTGCGTAAGGCAGAGTTTCCGCATCAGCTGGGAGGTTACTCACATCAGTGTCCTTGAGGGAGCCAAGAGCACCAGGGGCGAGGCCCTGATCATCCGAAACCAACTTTATTGGGCCGGCCATGTGCTTAGTCTGTCAGAGCCCTGACTGTCAAAGCAAGTCTTCGTCAACCAGCACAAGGAAGGCTTCTGGACAAGAGGAGGACAAAGGAAGCACTTCAAAGACACCCTGAAGGCTTACCTCAAGAAATACAACATAGACATCAATGCCTGAGAGACCCTTGCTCAGAAGAGACCTACTTGGAGGAATCTCCTATTAATCATAATAATCACTTATTGTTACAAGTAGACTCCAATGAAGTTACTGTGAAAAGCCCCTAGTCGCCACATTCCGGCTCCTGTTCGGAGAGGCCAGTAAGGGAATTGAACCCGCTCTGCTGGCCTTGTTCTGTATTACAAGTCAGCTGTTTAGCCCACGGTGCGAAACCAGCTCCCCTTTTTTTAATTGATTTTAATTGAAGGGACAGGATGCTTCGAGGGCGGCACTGTGGCACAGTGGTTAACAAGGCTGCCTCACAGCGCCAGAGATCCCGGTTTGATTCTGACCTCAGGTGACTGTGTGGAATTTGTACATTCTTCCCATGTCTGCCTGGATTTCCTCCGGGTTCTTAGGTTTCCTCCCGCAGTCCAAAGATATGCAGGTTAGGTGGATTGGACCTACGTGGGGTGCTCTTTCGTAGGGTCGGTGCTGACTTGATTGACAGAATGGCCTCCTTCTGCACCTATGACACCCAGTGGCAAGAGGAGACCTGGAAAAGGAGTCTGAGGAAAGAAGACCCACGATCTAGAGCCCAAGCACAAATCCCACTTCCAGAAACATGTGCCAAGTGTGAGATCGATAATGCGGCTTTAGGATCGGGCTCATCAACCACGCAAGGACCCACAGAACCCATGACGAGTAACACGGATTTCCTGAGGTGGATAATCATATTCGTTAGTGAGTGATTGCTGAAAAGGAGTTTCCCATCACAAAGGGGTGTGGTTACATTCAAAGTGCGCCATGCTGGGTCCGTGGAGAGTGTCCCACTGCAGGCCTGGAAAGTTTGCCGGGATTTTTATGCACAGGTAAATACGGCCTTTTCTCTGTCAGTATCAGCGGTCCATGGTTTTCCTCCCACGTTATGGGCCAACTCCTATTGTAGGATAACTCAATTTCTATATATAATCACTGGATAGCACAGAATTTAGATATTGCTGAAAAAGTATGCATTTGATATAAAAAGAAATCGATATTTATATATATTGGGTATAGGTATCTAAATAGGTGGATAAAGAAAACTGATTCTATCTGCATTTTGCAGAATGTGTACCTATGCATAGGTTTGTGTTGAAGAAAGAGTGAGGGCGGAGTTCTCCCATCTGGTGCTAAGGGAAGGATTCTATGATCCTGAGGCTAAGTGTTATCAGCATCGTAAACGCCGTTGCGTTTCTCGACGGCGTAAACATGGCCTCCGGAGCAGCAATTCTGATCCCTACAGGGAGCCAGCACAGCACAGGAGCGACCCACGCTGCTCCAGCTACCGATCCTCGGCGTCAGATGGGAGTGGAGTCACAGTGGAGGCCCCCCCCCCCCCGGGGTCGGACACCCACCCCCCCCCCCCCCCCCCCCCCCACCCCCACCCCCCCCCCCAAACCAGGCCGCCCCCAGATGCTGAGGTCCTGCCGGGTAAGAGCAGGTGTGGATGGAGCCGGCGGGACTCGGCTTTTTTAGCACGGCCGCTTGGCCCACGCCGGGCCGAGAATCGCCACGGGGCCCAGCGAGAGGCCCCCGACCGGCGGTGCACCGGCGGCAATGGCGCCGATTCTCCGCTCTCCGGAGAACCGGTGGACCGGCATCGGGGCAGCGTGGCACGATACGCAATGGTGCTGGCAATTCTCCGGCCCGACCCCGGGGTGAGAGAATCCCGCCCCAAGTTTCCAGGCAAGGGCTGAAACATGGATTGTTTCCCACTGCAGTGGCCGGCGGCAAGAACCACGCCATATCTTCCTGCCACAACTTCATTAATTATGCATTTCTTTTCATCCAAGGGATGTGGGCGTCGTTTGCAAGGCCAGCATTCATTGTCCAACCCTAATTGTCCTTGCGAAGGTGGTGGTGAGCTGCCTTCTGGAACTGCTGTAATCCATGTGGTGTAGGTACAGCCAGAGCGCTGTTAGGAAGGAATTCCAGGATTTTGTCCAGTGACAGTGAAGAACGGCGCTATATTTCCAAGTTGGAATGGTTCGTGACCTAGAAGGGAATTTCCAGGTGGTGGTATTCCCATGTGTCTGCTGCCATTGTCCTCCGAGGTGTTAGGGGTTACGGGTTTGGAATGTCCTGTCAGTAAGGAGCCTTGGTGAGTTCCTGTGGTGCATCTTGTGGATGGTACACACGGCTGCCACTGTGAGTCGGTGGTGGAGGGAGTGAATGTTTGTGTAAGGGGTGCCAATCAAAGCGGGTTGCTTGGTCCTGGATGGTGTCAAACTTCTGAAGTGTTGTTGGATCTGCACTCAACCTGGCAAGTGGAGACTATTCCATCACACTCCTGACTATTGCCTTGTAGATGGTGGACAGGCTTTGGGGAATTAGGTGGTGAGTTGCTCCCCTAGCCTTTGAACTGCTCTTGTAGCCACAGTATTTACATAGCTGGTCCAGTTGTGTTTATGGTCAATGTAACCCCCTAGGATGTTGATGTTGGGGGATTCAGTGATTATAATGTCATGGTGTAATGGTTAGATTGTCTCTTGTTGGAGAGAATTGTTGCCTGGCATTTGCCATTTGTCAGCCCAAGCCTGGATATTGCCCAGGTCTTGCTGCATTTGCAAGTGGACTGTTTCAGTATCTGAGGAGTCACGAATGATGCTGAACAGCAAACATCCCACTTCTTCCCTTATGATGGAAGGCATGTCATTGATGAAGCAGCTGAAGACGGTTGGGCTTTGGATATTTACCTGGAGGAACTCCTGCTGTGATGTCTTGCTGAGGTAACAGATCCCCAACAACCCTAATCATCTTTCTTTTGTGCTTGGTATGACTACATTTTGGCACCATACACCATGGTGAGGCGGGCCTAAAGGTGCCTGTCCCGCCATCATATCTGGGTGCCATATTTAAAAGGCACCCCACATCACTGACACGCGTTGAAGAAAGACTTTGGACCTCCTGAAAATGAATATGCATCTCCAGGAACATGTGAAGCTGGAAGATGGACTTCTTCGGTCTGGGATATCCACTTCTTGATGCTCCCAAGAGCCCCAAATTACATTACATAGAACGTACAGTGCAGAAGGAGGTCATTCGGCCCATCGATTCTGCACTTAAGCCCTCACTTCCACCCTATCCCTGCAACCCAATAACCCCTCCTAACCTTTTTGGCCACTAAGGGCAGTTTATCATGGCCAATCCACCTAACCAAAGGCAACTCGGCCTCCAAAATAGGCAAGTATTTAAGATCATCAGTTTTTTTCCACCACGTCTATTTGAGCTCCTGGAGAACAAAATCCTTTCTTACAGAAAAAATATAGGCTGTGGTGTGGTGTCTCGGAGCCAAGGGTTGCCGGCAGCCTCCATGCCGAACTCTGAAGGCAGCCCCAGGCATTGTTCAGGTAAATACCAAGCTCTGTACGGCCACGTTGTCCAGACGTGTTCTGGACTGGTGTGTTTTCTCACTGGCATCGCTGGGAATCGGGTGTGTGTGTGGAAGTTTCCAATCGGGCTTTCAACTGCATCCCACAGTGGGATGCAAATCGGTTTCATATCGTCCTTCAGCAAGTTTCCTGATCCGCTAAGGCAGGCACTAGCAAAGATCCCGCAGGATAACCGACCTTTGAACTTTCTCTGAATCTTTCCTCCCCATCCCGCACCACCACACACCGCCCGCCCACCATTGAGCCCCCCAGCAGGGGAATTCCACACCGAGTTTTAAAACCCCCACCAACATGAAGACTCACAAAGCTGTGATAAATATTTGAATAGGTTAGAGATGGCAAGCCTGCACATTGTACAAGAGCTCGAAGGCAGAACTAGTTGTTCATTTGGCCAAGGTAACGTTGCCCCTTTAAACTTTGAAATTTGTATTCCTGTTGAGATTTGGGACAGATGATTTATCTGTTGTGTTTGCAAGGAAAATGTTGATAGTTGTGTTAGGCAGTGCCTCAAGGGATTCTTGTTCCTCTAATTTTCTATTGTATTGAAGAAGGAGGAAGCTCAAGCAATTTAATTTGAAATGGTTATGTACTTAAGGTGGGCAATGTGTTATACAGACAGGGTAAGATTCTCTGGCCACGGGGCGGCACGGTGACGCAGTGGTTAGCACTGCTGCCTCACAGCGCTGAGGAGCCGGGTTCGATCCCGGCCCCGGGTCACTGTCCGTGTGGAGTTTGCACATTCTCCCCGTGTCTGCGTGGGTCTCACCCCCCCCCCCCCCCAACAACCCAATAGACGTGCAGGGTAGGTGGATTGGCCATGCTAAATTGCCCCTTAATTGGAATGATAATAATTGGGTACATTTATTTTTTAAATAAAGATCCTCTGGCCTCCCCGCCGTGTGATTCCCCGCGGCGGGAGGCGGCCGGTCATTGGCCGGCACCGGATCTTCTGGTGCCACCGCTGTGAATGGTATTTTCCATTGAATCCACCCCATGCCACTGGGGAACCTGTGGTGGGGGTGCACGATCAGTGTGACTGAAGATCCCACTGCCGTGAACAGCTGGAAGATCTCACCCATCGCATTAAGCAGATCTTAGCGATTTTCTGCCTTATCGGTTTTGTTCTGTTGAAATGCAACTAGAATTCCTTTTGATTGTTGATTTCTCTCTATTTCAATTTCTAAACCTTCAATGGGCAGCAATAATTACTCCAAAACAGGCTTGTAATCACAGCAGCCTCCTAATACATTACATCTATTCCAACATGGCTGCTTTTGAGACCCACACAGACAGCAGAGTACAGGGTGGGAATGTTGTTGAAAGGATGTTCCTCAAAGAACTCTATTCGTGAAGTCGCCAAGCAATGCACAGCCCCATCACATAAGGAAGGAAACCTTTCCTTATGTTGTTAACAGATGCTTTCAAATTAAAATATTATTTCAACAAAGGCTGACATTTATATAATGTCTTTCACAAAGATAAATTCCAAGATATTCATAAAATTACAAGGGAAACGGATATTCAAAGGATGAGGACAATTCAGGAGTGTGATGGAATACTTCCCGTTTCCCCGGGTGTGTGCAACTCCAACTATGCTCAAAAAGTTCAAAACCATCCAGAATAAAGTATCCCATTTGATTAGCATCTCGTCCACCATCTTAACCAGTCACTCCCTTCACCACTGATGTACTGTGTACCATCTACGAAATACACTGCAGCAACTTGCCAAGATCTCTTTGCCAACACCTCCCAAATCCACAACCTCTACCAACGGTGGGGAGGGGGGGGAGGGGGGGGTGGGGGGAACTACGACAACAGTGGGGGGTGGGGGGGACTAGGACAGCAGGAACACCACCTGACTTGGAACTATATCATTGTTCCTGGGTCAAAATCCTGGAACTCCCTTCCTAACAGCGCAGTGGGTGTACCTACCTGCATCAAATGGACTGCAGCTGTTCAAGGAGGCAGCACATTGCTACTTTATTAAGGACAATTAGGGATGGGTGATAAATGCTGGCCTTGTCAGTGACGCCCGCATCCCATGAATGAATTAAAAAGCATTTGGGGCAGGATCACGCAGTTGCCAAGCTTTGAAACTATCTGGGTGGTAAATGGGGGTTAATTACCAGTAATTCTCAGAGCTGAGAAATGTGTGGTTTACCACTTTTCTCCATTTGAATTTACTGTTAAGTTATCTAATGGAAAGTTATCTGTAATTAGACAAATTGAACAGCATAACAGCAGGAAGCAGGGCCTATTTAAATTCAATTACTTTCAAAACATGTTTGAAGCTCACAAGGGGAACTATGGAATATTATTGAAGCAGCCCAATGCATTGCTGCCCTGTTTGGTTTTCTGTTTGTAAATTTGGATAACAATGCTTACTGCCCTTAATTGATTCAAACAATTGATTCGAGCAAATCCAAGATCAAAGTAACCATACCCACAGCAGACTTACAACTGAAAAAAAGTGTTGGTGATTATTAATATTACCAAAGATACTCTCCACAAATTAAGCAATGCCATCCTTTCATGTTCTGTTTTCTGTTGTTATAAAGAAGTTCCATGTGCTGGGTACTTTGTAAAACTTTGATAAACTTGCTGGTCTCGTCCTTGCGGTTGTATGATTGAAACAGCCAAGGTCCACAAATGTGCGTTGATAATGTCACTTCTGCTCTCGCCCAAATTCGACATAACTATAGTTTCACAGTTTTACTTCAGAGAATCATAGAATTTACAGTACAGAAGGCCATTCGGACCATTGAGTCTGTACCGGCCCTTGGAAAGTGCACCCTGCCCAAGCCCATACCTCCACCCTATCCCCGTAACCCAGTAACCCCACACAACCTTTGTGGACACCAAGGACAATTTAGCATGGCCAATCCACCTAACCTGCACATCTTTGGACTGTGGGAGGAAACCGGAGCACCCAGAGGAAACCCACGCAGACACAGGGAGAATGTGCAGACTCCGCACAGACAGTGACCCAAGCCGGGGGAATCGAACCAGGGACCCTGGAGCTGTGAAGCATCTGTGCTAACCACTGTGCTACCGTGCCACCCCTTGTGACAGTCCCTATATATTTTTTTTAATTTCTCCATGCAAACCTTCCCTCTTAAATGTGATGGTCTTCAAAATACATTACTCGATATCAACATGCACACAGGCTCGCACAGAACTTCCTTACATAAACAAGGATGGGTGGGTAGATGGTGGAGTTTAAAATGAAAATGCCAGTGTTAACTCCACTCCACGGCATGCCTCTTTTGTCTTCCACAGATTCCCCTGCTGGAATTCTGTCTGACTGACAGGTGTGGACTTCCAGACTAGCAAGGAGGATTCCATAACAAGAATCCTCTACTGCAGCACGTGATGCAATACCTCGTCCATGGCTCGCAAAAGGGGCAATGTCCCCAGTTCTTTAATGTTAAGGACGAGTTAACGGTGATTGAGGGAATCCTTCTTAAACTGGATAGGATCCTCATTCCTCAAAGCATGTGAGCTATGGTGCTCAGACAGATCCATGAGGGTCACCTTGGGATCGGAAAATGTCGACGCAGAGCTCGGGAGGCAGTTTATTGACCGGGCATCAACCAGGACATTGCCGACACGGTCCTCAACTGCCCAACCTGCCAGATGTTTCAACCGGCTCAGCCCAAAGAAACACTGCAACAGCACGAGATTGTAACCTCTCCGTGGTCTGAAGTGGGGATAGACCTCTTTCATGCCAATGGGCGTGATTACGTGCTCTTGGTCGACTACTTCTCCAGTTACCCGGAAGTGGTGAAATTGTCGGACCTCATGTCTAGGTCCGTCATCAAAGCCTGCAAAGAGACGTTTGCCAGGCACGGGATACCACGCACAGTAATACATAGAACAGTACAGCACAGAACAGGCCCTTCGGCCCTCAATGTTGTGCCGAGCCATGATCACCCTACTCAAACACACGTATCCACCCGATACCCATAACCCAACAACCCCCCCCTTAACCTTACTTTTATAAGGACACTACGGGCAATTTAGCATGGCCAATCCACCTAACCCGCACATCTTTGGACTGTGGGAGGAAACCGGAGCACCCGGAGGAAACCCACGCACACAGGGGGAGGACGTGCAGACTCCACACAGACAGTGACCCAGCCGGGAATCGAACCTGGGACCCTGGAGCTGTGAAGCATTTATGCTAACCACCATGCTACCCTGCTGCCCCATGAGTGACAACGGTCCATGTTTCTACAGCCAGGAGTGGTCCGATTTTGCAAGATCCTACAACTCCAGACACATCACCTCCAGTCCCCATTACCCGCAGTCAAACGGTTGTTGTGCAAGGCTGCAGACTCAGCCTCCGATTTCAACTTGGCGCTGCCGGCCTACAGGGCAACCCCTCTGTCGACTGGTTTGTCTCCGGCGCAGCTGCTCATGAACCGCAACCAGAGGACGACTGTTCCAGCCATCCATATTCCAGACCGTGACCACCTCACGGTGCTGTAAAAAGTGCAGCGGTCCAGGGACCAGCAGAAGATCGTGTATGATGCTCATGCCACGGATCTGCTTGCGCTAGCTCCAGCAGTTCGCGTCCAGTTGCCTGAGGGAGTTTGGTCGGCCCCAGCTGTTGCTGTCAGGAAGGCCGCCCCAAGGTCTTTCATTGTTCAAATGGCTGACGGCTCCATTCTCCGGCGCAACAGGAGGGCGCTGCAGAGAGTTCCCCGCCCACCGCCTGACTGCATTGCTCCGCCAGTTATCATGTCTCCTCCGGACGTCGCCTGCCACGAGGCCACTGATCTGCCAGCGGTCCCGCCTGTCCACAACACCACCGGAATGCCAGCAATCCCACCTGTCCAAGTGCCGGCGTCTCCTGCTCCACCTCTGCGGCGATCAACAAGAATTTGTCGCCCGCCTCAAAGACTGAATCTATAGACTTTACTCTGGTAAATTCTGTTCAGTTTGCTCTGTATCTGCATGATAGACACCTTCCCATGTACATATGTTCATTAACTCACCACTTGTACATAGTCAGGCATGTATATACCTTCACGTTCCCAAACTTATTTTTTTAAAAGGGGAGATGTCATAATATCCACTCATGTATATAATGAGATGCAGACAGGAAGTGATTGACACACAGGATGACCAATGAACACACAGCACAGAACAAACAATCACCAGACAGGACACCACCACTATAAAGCCCACAGGGCATTAAGACTCTCCCTCTCTCAGGACCCAGCTACTGAGACAGTCAGAGTGCACAGGTTAGTGAGCACTATTACCATGTGGTGGCTAGTAAGTCTGGTCAAGCCAGTAAGAGGTCATCAGTTGGATTAGTAGAGTTCAACCCACAGCTGAACATGTACAGCAGTCCATAGTTAAATAAAACAGTGTTGGATCATCTCCTGTGTCAGACGTTTGTTTCTAGCTTCCCTGCATCCAGTTGCAGTCAACATCGAACCAACCTGCCTAACACATCACAGTGAAATTTTTAAAATGTCAACCTTCCTCCAGGAGCGAATTTCTAAAATCTGGACCCCTACCTTGCTCCTTGTCCCACCTCCTTTAAACTCAGGAATTGCCAGGTTAGAGGCAAGTTGAGGCTTAAATGTTTGAAATTTTCATCCAGGCTGACCCCAGCCACCATTTCTGTGTGTTAACATCTCACCCAGAGAATTCCACCAACCACAGCACGAAACTGCCTCTGGAATTGCACCAACTATTGTGTACTACCTAGATCACTAACTCAAACTTAGGGCGCGATTCTCCGCCCCCCACGCCGGGTGGGAGAATAGCGGGAGGGCCTCTCGACATTTTTCACGCCCTCCCGCTATTCTCCCCCACACCACGCCCGACCCACTCCACGAATTGCCGCTCGCCGTTTTTTACGGCGAGCAGCGATTCTCCGAGGCTGATGGGCCGAGCGGCCGGACCTTCACGCCCGTTTCAACACAGCAGCAAACACACCTGCTCGCTGCCGTCGCGAAACAGGCGCCAGATGCCCATTTGGCCACCGATTGCGGGCCGTGCGTCCATAACGGACGCACTCTTTTCCCACCGCCGCCCCGCAAGATCAAGCCACCACGTCTTGCGGGGTGGCTGAGGGAAAAGACCCCAACCCGCGCATGTGCGACTGACATCATCGGCCGCGTCAGCTGGTGTGACGCTTGACGTGCGGCCTTGACGACGGTCGTCAAGGCCGCACCGCCTAGCCCCGGCCGGGGGGGAGAATCGGCCCCGGAAGTGGGCGTGAAGGCTGCCGTGGGTCACGGCCTGTCCCACGGCAGCCTTTACGATTCTCCGCATTTGCGGAGAATCTCGCCCATAGTTTCTGGTCTCTGTAGAATCACAGAATTGTTTTGACGCAGATGAAGGTCATTCAGCTCATTATATCTGTACCTGCCCTCACAGTGAGCAACTCAGTTGGTGCCAATCCCCTGCCTTCCCCTCGTAACCCTGCACATTCTTGCTTTTCGGGACAGTCTAATTCCCTTTTGAATGTATCAATTGAACTTCCCTCCACCGCGCTCTAAGGCAGTTCATTCCAAACCCTAACCATTCACAAGAGTGAAAGCATAGAAATAAATCCTGAACTTGTTTTTAACTTGTTTGTTGCTGTAGCTCTTCGAGATCTGGCTTAACCTGAACTTCCACTTTTAAACATAGCATAATTTGCCCAAATCCTGTGCTCCAAATTTAGGCTTTTTTTTTTAACAAGGTGTGAAGCTTGTAAATGTTGCTGTTCAGAAACACTTGTGTATGCTTGTGCAGGAAACACAGAAAGTTACACCGAGCAATTAAGAAAGCAAATGGCATGTTGGCCTTTACTGTAATGGACTTGGAGCACAAGAAAGAAGTCTAACTACAATTGTACAGGGTTCTGGTAAGACTGCACCAAGAATATTGCATGCAATTTTGGTCTCCATACTTCTATTTGCTTTGGGGGCAGTACAGTGAAGGTTCACGAGATTGGTCTCTGGGATAATAAGGTTGTCCTGTCACGAGAGGCTGAGCAAATTGGGTCTATTATTCTCTAACGTTGAGAAGCATGAAAGATGACCTCATAAAAACATTCAGCAGCATGGTAGCACAGTGGTTAGCATTGTTGCCTCACAGCACCACTGAATGACCCTGTAATGGACTGAACTGATCTCTCCACGTATATTCGCCACTGAGTAGTACCACACTCCATATGCTTCACCCGATTACTGGGTTTATGTATTTACATTGTGTACTTATCGTATGTCCTATGTTTTTCATATATGGAATGATCTGCTTTAAATGTCCCTGGAACAACACTTTTCATTGTACCTCGGTACACGTAACAATAAATCTAAATCAAATCTAATCTAACCTGGGTTAAATTCTGACCGTGGGTTCAATTCGGACCTTGGGTAGCTGTGTGTGTGGAATTTTTATGTTCTCCCCGTGTCTGCATGGGTTTCCACCTTGTGCTCTAGTTTCCTCCCACATTCCAAAAGTGTGTGAGATAGGTGGATTGACCATGCCAAATGTTCCCTTAGTGTCCAAAGATGTGTAGATTAGGTGAGGTTATGGGGATAATGCTGGGGAGTAGGCCTAGGTAGGGTGCTCTTTCGGAGGATTGGTGCTGACTCGATGGGCCAAATGACCTCCTTCTGCGCTGTAGGGATTCTATGAAGAGGTTTGACAGGGTCGATACTGAGATGGTGGCCGCAATTCTCCGGGGCTACTACCTCCAGGCGGGATTCCCAATGGCCCAAGCGTGAGTGCCAAAATGGGATTCTTGCCAGACGTCAAACCCGCTGCAAGTATCCTGGCCCACTGCACCTGTTCCAATCAGGTTCTCAGCCACAGCAGGTGAGAACCTGATTACAGCCAATCAACATTAATTTAAATATTGTTATCGGGGTTGAAGGCAAATGCTCCGGCCTCTTGGTGTGCTCCTGCTCCCCAGCTGTAAGTCCCATGGGTGCTGATCTCTCCTGGTCCTGATAAAGGGGGACCAGGCACTGTGAACTCTGAGATGGGAGCAAGAGGTGACATCCAAGGAGGTCAGGGGGTGTCCTTCAGGGGAGGTGTGGGTTGGGGATGGGCAGCCTTGGGCTGGGCTGGAGGAACTCAAGTTGGGGATCTTTCCAGGGATGGGGTCTTATGTCATGTCTTCCGTCAGTAGCTTTGAACATCTTTAAACTGTCTTATAGCATGTCAAGTTGTAATTAAAAGTCTTCCTTCTGTAGCCTTGGAACCCTTTGATGAATCTCGCAGCATATTAAGTTCAAAGGTGTGTTTGATGAAGGTGAAAGTCTTCCCTTTGATGTGTTGGAAATATTTGATGTCTCTCCCAGCATGCCAATACCGTAATCTGTCAGATGAAAGTGAAAATCTTCCCTTGCATGTGTTGGAAGCATTTCAATTGCTTTTTTTTCCACAGTGAATTTCATTCACCTTTAACCTTTTCAAGCCTATGGGAATGCTGAGAAGCCCAAAAGCTTTGAACTGCATTGTATACATTCAATTTCAAGGTCCATTGCCTTTTACAAACCTCTTGATTGACAGGTCCAGGCGATTTCAATGGAGGAGTTAGCTTTGTTTGTTTTTATGGCTCTTCACACTCCACTAACTTTGAAGTGCTTCCTCTCTTGAGCAGGTGCTCTTTCTTACAGCAGCTTTGTTAAGGAAGCTGTTTCTTTATTCTGAAGAGTTTCCAAGAAAGACCAAGTGCTTTGTCTGTGTGCTTCCCCCGTAGCTAGTCTTTTTAGGAAGAAATTAACTGTGAAACCTCAAAAGTTTCTAATACTTCAAAGTGAAGACTTCACCTTCATCTGGCAGATCTTGAACTTGACATGATGGGAGAAACGTAAAAGTGTTACAACACTTTTAACTACAACTTGACATGCTGAAAGAAAGTTCAATGATTTTCAAAGTTACTGAGGGAAGACCTGCCACATGATTCCCTCCCGAGAGCTCCTCCAGCTTAGCTCAGCCCAATCCTCTGCCGCCCGACCCCGCCTCCCCTGAAGCACCTCCCCTGGCACCCTGGAGATAGTTATAAAGAGAGTACTTACCCCCTTGCCCCACCTTGGAGTCAACGTCGCCAGATTGTCACTGCCAAAAGGCAGGACCTGAATGAGGGACTGAGAGAGACCTGAAGGGGAGGACTGAGGGGGAGGATTAAAGGGGAGACTGAGGGGGGAGCATGAAGGGGGATCCTGAGGGGTGAGTTTAATAAGGATACACCAAGTTAAATTTGAATAAAGTTTCATTTACAGAAATGATATGTACACAAGAACATAACATAAGAACTGGGAGCAGGAGTAGGCCATCTGGCCCCTCAAGCCTGCTCCGCCATTCAATGAGATTATGGCTGATCTTTTTGTGGACTCAGCTGCCCTTACCCATCCGCTCACCAAAAACTTTTATTGCTATACTGTAAAAAAATCTATCTACTTTTGCCGTAAAAAAAAATTAATGTCATAGCGTCAACTGCTTCACTGGGCAGGGAATTTTACAGATTCACGACTTTTTGTGAAAAGAAGTTCCTCCTTAACTCGGTCCTAAATCTGCTCCTCCTTATTTTGAGGCTATGCCCCCTAGGTCTAGTTTCACCCACCAGTGGAAACAACCTCCCTGCTTCTACACTATCTATTACTTCATAATTTTGTATTTCTATAAGATCCCCCCACATTCTTCTAAATTGCAATGAGTATAGTCCCAGTCTATTTAGTTTCTCCTCATAAGCTATTCCTCCCAACTCCGGAATCAACCTAGTGAATCTCTCTACTGCCAGTACATCCTTTCTCAGGTAAGGAGACCAAAACTGTACACAGTACTCCAGGTGTGACCTCACCAACACCCTATACAGCTGCAACATAACCTCTAGCAACGAAGGACAAAATTCCATTTGCCTTCTTAATTACTTGCTGCACCTGCAAACCAATATTTTGCCCCGGTCCCTCTGCAAAGCTGCATGCTACAATTTTTTACCATTTAAATAATAGTTTATTTTGCTGTTATTCCTACCAAAATGGATGACCTCACATTTATCAACATTGAACTCCATCTGCCAGAACACTTACTTAAACTATCTATATCCCTCTGCAGACTTTCAGTGCCCTCTGCACACTTTACTCTACCACTCATCTGAGTGTTATCAGTGAACTTTGACACATTACACTTGGTCCCCAATTCCAGATCATCTATGTAAATTGTGAACAATTGCAGACCCAACTCTGATCCCTGAGGCACACCACTAGCTACTGATCGCCAACCAGAAAAACACCCAAACTCTTTGCTTTCTGTCAGTTAACCAATCCTGTATCCATGCTAATACATTATCCGTAACGCTATGCGTCTTTACCTTATGCAGCATTTTGTGCAGCACCTTGTCAAATGCCTTCTGGAAATCCAGATACACCACATCTACTGATTCTTTGTTGTTCACCGCGCTCGTAATGTCCTCAAAGAATTTCACTAAATTAGTCAAACATGACCTGACTTTCAAGGACCCATGCTGCATCTGTCCAATGGGACACTTTCCATCCAGATGTCTCACTATTTCTTCCTTGACGACAGATTCAAGCATTTCCCCACTACAGAAGTTAAGCTAACTGGCCTATAGTTACCCCTTTTCGTCTACCTCCTTTTTAAAACAGTGGCATCACGTTTGCTGTTTTCCAATCTGCTGGAACCGCCCCAAAGTCCAGTGAATTTTGGTAAATCACCATGAGCGCATTTGCTATTTTCCCCGTCATCTCTTTGGTACCCTCGGATGCATTCCATCAGGGCCAGGAGACTTGTCTACTTTTAGCCCCATTAGCTTGCCCAACACTATGTCCTTGTGATTGGTGGGGGGACACTGCTCAATAGATCCTAACCGGGTTCCTCTCTTGTTGGTACTTTATAGGCCGACCTTATAAACATTGGTAATTGAGATACGCCACCTCTAGCGAGTGGAGCTGGTACTCTGCATGGAGAATGGGGAAGCCAAGCATTCCCACCCTGTAGGTCCCGCACAGGATATTACAGTGGGGCCATTTTCTGAGCCCATAACAGGGAGTGGCTCACTTGGGGAGGTGGCCTTGACGGCATTTGTGGGTGTGGGGGGGGGGGGGGGGTTCCCAGTGATTGGAGGGGCTTTGCCAGTGATTAGGGAGGTGCCGGCCAGCGATTAAGGTGGGCATTTTGCCTGCGATTGGAGAAGGGAACTACCCAGTGGTTCATGGGGGGGTCTGGCCAACGATTGGGTGGGGGGGGGGGTTTCCATTGACTGGGAGGGGGGAGACTTAGCAGAGATCGGGGGGGGGGCATTCCAGTGATTGGTGGGGGTCCGAGCAGTGATTGTGGGGCGGGAGGGGGGTGTCTTGCCAGTGATTGCAGTGCAGTGCTGCTCACGCCAGCTGACAACACGCTGGTGTTGATTCTGGGGAATCACAGCCGTTGTTTCTCCTGGCTGGGAAAATGGAACAAGAGGGGGAAGAGTCTCAGAATAAGGGGCTGATAACGTAGGACCGAGATGAGACGCAAGGTCTTCACTTCAAGGCTGATGAATCTTTGAATTTCTCGATCCAAGATGGTTGTGGATGCGCAATCATGGAATATCTTTAAAGCTGAGACCCAAAAAATGTCGGGGGTCTCAGGGAATCAGGAGAAATGGGGAGCGGTTGGGAGTGGAAGCCCAAGATCAGCCATGATCATGTTGAATGGGGAATCAGGCTCGATGGGTCGTATGGTTTACTGCTGCTCCTATTTCTTATGTACTTAGCAATATTGAACAGTTTAGGCCTATACTCCCTAGAGTTTAGAAGAATGAGGGGAGAGATCTAATTGAGGTATACAAGATGCTAAAAGTATGGATAAAATAGACATTCTAAAATGAGAGGTCATAATCTTAGAGTAAGAGGTAGCAAATTTAAAACCGATTTGAAGAAAAACTACTTCTCCCAAATGGTTGTGAATCTGTGGCATTTTCTATCCCAGAGTGCGGTGGGACAGTCAGTAAATTTAAGGAGGAATAAGAAAGATTTTTAATTGGTAATGGGTTGAAGGGTTATGGAGAACGGGCAGGATGGTGGAGTTGAGGCCATGATGGGATCAGCCATGATCACATTGAGGGTGTTTAGGCTAGGGAGGCTAAATTGCCGACTCCCGCTCCTAAGTCATGTGTTCCAGGGAGGGGAGGCTTCGGGCTGATTTCACAATCCAGCTCTTGGTCTGTAACATTACAAGTAGCAGATGAGGAATATATCAGCCATGCTAGAATGGTGGATCAGACTCGATGGGCCGAATGGCCTAATTCTGCTCCTCTCTCTTCTGAAAGTATGAACTTATGTTCTTGTCCTGTGGTTCAGTAGTCGCCACTGCAACCACTCAAAACTAACACGTGACAAAGAAATGACGGATTGGGCATAAGTCTGAAAGTGCAGAGGTTATTGCCGTTGACCCTATTGACCTGCACAAAATCCACAGAAAGCAGCAGGAATTAGGTCACCACTAATACATGTTGAATTATCTCTTAAAAGACTGCTTGAAAATGTGTCACAAAGCGTCGAGCATGCACTCGGCCAATATGCCACAGCCGTCAGAGAGATTAGACATTCATCCTATTTAGTCAGATAAATAAAATAAAACCCGGATTCCGGAGGTCAATGAACAATTGTTTGACCAGATGCTATATTCTTTTGTGATATGTTGTACGTTAATGAGGCAAAGGGCAGCACTGCATTAATACGGTGGCTAAACCTCAGACAGAAAAGGGGAACAATTGTCACAGCGATAGCAAAGATACACCACTTACTCAAGCTGATGGAGGACGATGTATGTTGAAGAACAGGAACTAGATCAAAGACGTTAGCAAACAATGTCCCTCATTTCTGATGGCAGCACCATAAACAAAGATGTTGTGAAGAGGAAATAATAAGCTCAGTGAAAACAAAAAAGGTGAGCACATTTTGTTTTGATCACAGCCAAAACCAGTGTATAAACACACACTCTATGCACCAAATGGAAGAGATAAACAGCTAAAAAGGAGCATTTATATGTTAACAACATTATGCTTTGTAACACTAAGGGTACTGAGATAATGACACATCAGGATCTTTCATTCTTTCAGCATGTGGGTGTCAGGAGTAAACATAAAAGCTTGCAAAATCAGAATTCATATGATCTATATCTACCGCAAGTTAGATTGAGTGTGATTATCCCCAGTCAGGTTCCAGCACCACCCCCACCCCCCCTTCACAGAGGGCAAATCAATACAATCAGAGGAGAAGTGAGTAACATTTGTTCTCGATGCCCTCAATAGGGGTTAACCCTTCCCGGGTCCCCATCAACCTTCCCCACAAGTCTTCTGCCAGCATCCAGTTCAGCCTTGCCACAGTCGTCGACTGTCTCTCGAGGATGGCATCTACCCTGGGTTGCCCGTTTCTGCCATGGATCAACCTTGTGCACAATGCTACGAAAACATGTGTGGCCTTGCCGACACATGGAACGTGCATCCGTGTGAATAAAATTTAAACAGACTGAACCCAAAATACAAATGTGTTTAAAGTTGAAAAACAATTTTCAAAATCTAATCTTTTAATCTTTCGAATGCTCGTCAATAAACATGAGCTAGATAGGCTGAAATGAGGCAGCTGGAAAGAAAGGAGACTTGTATAACGTATAAACACCAGCACAGACTGGTTTAGCTGAATGGCTTTGGTTCTGTGCTATGTACTCTATGCACTGCAATGTAATTTAGAATTTTTCAGCCATCCCTCGCCAAATACTATATCGGCATTATCATTGTAATGTAAAGTTTGCTGTTAAAAACATTCTGTATTAGATACTATATAGACAACATGTAGGGAATAGCTTTTTTCTTTAAGCACTATGGACTATGATGCTTATAGTTACGTTTGATAAAATGATACCAGTGATTTGTTTTTAAGTTTCTGAAATAACTTTTACATAGACTTCAGGAACTTAGGAGCAGGAGCAAGACCATTTTGCCCCTCAAGTCTTTCAATGGGAACATGGTTGCACCTGCAACCTTGCTCCAAACACCGGCCCTTGTTTCATTTCATAAGAACATAAGGACTAGGAGCAGGAGTGGGCAATTCAGCCCCTCGCGCCCACTCCGCCACTCAATACTCATGCCTCTCAGCCTCAACTCCACTTTCCTGCCCGTTCTCCATAACCCTTCAACCCATTGATACTTTCACTTAACAGAAAAATGATCAGTATCAGAGTTAAAGTTAACAACAATCTAGCATCAATTACAACAGTGGGATCTGACGAATTGTTGTTTGATGTCTGGGCGAGGAATGTTGACAGGAACATCAGAGAAACTCTCTAGGTTTGAACTAGCATTTAACATTGATCTCAAGAATGCGTGTCCCCTTTAACACGGTGTGCTGTACTGCGCTGAAGTGTTTCGACATTTGTTCCTTCATTCGTTCACAGGTCTAAATGTGTTGATGTGCTTACTCTGCACATTTATAGATTTAGTGCTTTTCACACCCATTAGCGATCGCAGAGATTATGTAAGTATTCTTTCATGGAATGTACGCATCGCTGTATTTGTTGCCCATCCTCAATTGCCCTTGAACTGAGTGGCTTGCTGGACCATTTCAGAGGGCAGTTAAGAGTCAACCATAGTATTGCGGTCCTGGAGTCAGACCTGGCAAAGATGGCAGATTTCCTTCCCTCAAGGGCATCAGTGAATCAGATAACCGGATAATCTGATTTTCTAATGTTGATTGAGGAATAAATATTGGCCAGAGTTCTGGAGATAACTTCCTTGCTCTCCTTCCAAACAGTGCTACATCCACCACCAGGCAGATAGATGTGAGAAAACTGGTGCACAAATCAACTTTCCTCAGACCCTCAGACTGAACTAGTGGGCAGCATGGTAGCACAGTGGTTAGCACAGTTGCTTCACAGCTCCAGGGTCCCAGGTTCGATTCCCGGCTTGGGTCACTGTCTGTGTGGACTCTGCACGTTCTCCCTGTATCTGCATGGGTTTCCTCCGGGTGCTCCGGTTTCCTCCCACAGTCCAAAGATGTGCATGTTGGGTGGATTGGCCATGATAAATTGTCCTTAGTGTCCAAAAAAAAAAGCTTAGGTGGGGTTACTGGGTTACAGGGATAGGGTGGAGGTGTGGGCTTAAGTAGGGCGCTCTTTCCAGGAGCCGGTGCGGACTCGATGGGCCAAATGACCTCCTTCTGAGCTGTAAATTCAATGATTCTGTGATTCTAAACAAGCATCATGCAAAAGCACTGATTTGCTTAAATTAGGTTTAACTCACAGAGTACTTATCCAAACAAGAGCAATAGGAACTGAACCGAGCTTGGATTCAATTGCAATCCATCGTAAGATATACATATCTTAACATAACTTCTGATATATTTGAGAATTGGGACAGGTTTTTCGAGGTATGATATTTCTGACTGTACGTTAACACAAGGTTGCAGCTGAGAAGAGAATCTGAGCTGAGCAACAAGGTTTTCTCTAGCAGAAAAAAGGCAAAAAATAACACGTTCCTTTTACTTTATGAATCAAAGCTACTCTTATACATCCCTAATTTGAGATGCCTTCATTCAACTTTCTCTCCATTCTTTGGGAAGAGGTAAAGCACCATGGCATATGATAATATGATGCACCAAAGTCTTCATTTAAAGGCCTGCCACTCACCTGACATTCACAATTGACGTTGAGCTCTACTTCACTTCACCTTCATTGGCAAAAAAAGGGAAATATATTCCATGTATCATTTTGAAGTAAATTCATCAGAGTCAAATACAGATGAAATATGTACATACCCAGACACCACCGTAGTGGGTCGGATTTCAAACAATGACGAGACAGAGTACAGGAATGAGATAGAGAACCTGGTGAACTGGTGCGACGACAATAATCTCTCCCTCAATGTCAACAAAACAAAGCAGATTGTCATCGACTTCAGGAAGCGTAGTGGAGAACATGCCCCTGTCTACATCAATGGGAACGAAGTAGAAAGGGTCGAGAGCTTCACGTTTTCCGGTGTCCAGATCACCAACAACCTGTCCTGGTCCCCCCATGCCGACACTCTAGTTAAGAAAGCCCACCAACGACTACTTTCTCAGAAGACTGTGGAAATTTGGCATGTTAGCTACAACCCTCACCAACTTCTACAGATGCGCCATAGAAAGTATTCTTTCTGGTTGCATCACAGCTTGGTATGGAGCCTGCTCTGTCCAAGACGGCAGGAAACTAAAAAAGGTCGTGAATGTAGCCCAGTCCATCACGCAAACCAGCCTCCCATCCGTTGACAATAAACAAATCCAATCCAATCCATTGACTCTCTCTATAATTCCCGCTTCCTCAGAAAGGCAGCCAGCATAATTAAGGACCCCACGCACCCCGGACATACTCTCGTCCATCTCCTTCTGTCAGGAAAAAGATACCAAAGTTTGAAGTCATGTACCAACTGACTCAAAAACAGATTGTTCCCTACTGCCATCAGACTTTTGAATGGACCTACCTCGTATTAAGTTGATCTTTTCTCTACACCTTGCTATAACTGTAACATTATATTCTGCAGTCTCTCCTTCCTTCTCTATGAACGGTATGCATTGTTTGTACTGCATGCAAGAAACAATACTTTTCACTGTATACTAATACATGTGACAATAATAAATCAAATCAAATCAAATCAACATTTTTCCAGGTGAACATCTTTTAGGAAAACAAAGCAAATTTTAAGGGATTTATATTTGTATGGGTGAACAAGAGAAATAACATACAGTTTTATGTGGGTATAATTTAACGTTTCTGTGCCTGTAAGGGATTATATCTAGATTCATGCTTAACAAAGGTCATTGCATTGTGGGGGTTGGTTTCAATTCCAACTGGGATTCTATTGTGCTTAAAGAGGGCTACGGTGTGAAAAATAAATAAACCGAAAGGTGGGGAGGCTACTTCCCAGAGAGAGAGCAAAAGGGTTTTCCTCTGTACTTTTTTTAACTGGAAGTCAGTCCAATTGCAGATAGAAATCAGGAGAGGAAACATCTCTCAGCTGTGCTCGAAGCAGGCAAAATTGTGCAATGGAGTAATGTGCAAGAAAGCAAGCTCCAGAGAAACTAAAGGGTGGTTGGTTCTAGATACCTGGAAATATAACTGGATACTGTTCATGGACATCACAGCAAAAATGAGAAGGAACAAACTGGTGAGAAGATAGATTTTTAAAGGTTTCTAAAGTAATCCTAAATTTTGGAATGTCTTACTACAGTCTGTGACATAAATTTTAAAGTAATTGGAAAGACAATATTGTGTGGATATCAGAGTTTGCGTTAACAGCGGAGGTCAGTCCAGACCAAGTATTCTGAAAGAAATTGGTGTAAAATTCTGGACTGTATTCACTGTTAAAGTGGACTGGAAGCTTTTTTTAACAGGGTCATTTGAAAATGCTGGATTGGATTTTGGAATGCGCTTTAACTGTGTGCAGGACCCACTGACATACAGGTCAAACCCCAAAACGGGGCAAACAGCAGCCATGGCCACAGAACTGGGAACATTTATGGAGCAGATGGGGGCGGTGGACCCATGGAGGTTGATGCACCCGGGTGAGAAGGTGTTCTCATTTTTTTCTCAAGTGCACAAGGTCTATACCCTTATCGACTTCTTTGTAGTGGGGAAATTGGTGCTCCAGGGATAGTAAGAGCGGAATACTCCACGATCGTAATATCTGACCACTCTCCATACCACCTGGATGCGAGGTTGGAGACGATCTGTGCCCAAGCCCCTCCCCCCCCGGACACGGCTCTCCTCGTCGACAAGATCTTCTGCTAGAAAATATCACAGGCCATAGATGAGTATATTACTAACAACCGGAATGGGGAGGTCTCACACTCCACACTCTGGGAGGCGCTGAAGGCTGTGATCAGAGGAGAAATTATCGTTTGCAAGGCACACAAGGATAAGGAAGAGAGGGCAGGTAGGCAACAACTGATCAACTGATCAACAACTGATTGTGGATAGCACAATCGCTTCACAGCTCCAGGGTCCCAGGTTCGATTCCGGCTTGGGTCACTGTCTGTGCGGAGTCTGCACATCCTCCCCGTGTCTGCGTGGGTTTCCTCCGGGTGCTCCGGTTTCCTCCCACAGTCCAAAGATGTGCAGGTTAGGTGGATTGGCCATGCTAAATTGTGTCCAAAATTGCCCTTAGTGTTGGGTGGGGTTACTGGGTTATAGTGGATAGGGTGGAGGTGTGAACCTTGGGTAGGGTGCTCTTTCCAGGAGCCGGTGCAGACTCGATGGGCCGAATGGCCTCCTTCTGCACTGTAAATTCTATGATCTATGAACTCCATTTTGGAAGTAGACAGGAGATACTCTACAAATGGATTTTAACCTGCTGCCCACCAAGAAAGCAGTGCACCAATTCCACCAGACACAGGGGACCTTCCAACATTACGGAGACAATGTCAGCCGCCTGCTGGTTCACCAGATGAGAAGGCAGGCAGCCACAAGGGAGTTAGCATCGGTAAAGGACAGCAAAGGCGAACTGATAGCAAACCAGAAAAGATCAACAAAGCGTTCAAGGCCTTCTACCGGTGGCTGTACATCTCCGAACCCCCTGAGAGGGTCTCAGAGACGAAATAGTTCCTCGATGAACTGAACAAAGAAAAGTACAACTCAGGAACAGGCCCTTCGGCCCTCCAAGCCTGCGCCAACCATGCTGCCCGGCTAAACTAAAATCTTCTCCACTTCAGGGTCCGTATCCCTCTATTCCCATCCTATTCATGTATTTGTCAACATGCCCCTTAAATGTCACTATCGCCCCTGCTTCCACCACCTCCTCCGGCAGCGAGTTCCAGGCCCTCACTACCCTCTGTGTAAAAAAAACCCGCCTCGTATATCTCCTCTAAACCTTCACCCACGCACCTTAAACCTATGCCCCCCAGTAATTGACCCCTCTACCCTGGGAAAAAGTCACTGACGATCCACTCTGTCTATGCCCCTCACAGGTTTGGAGACATCTATCAGGTCGCCCCTCAACCTCCGTCATTCCAGTAAAAACAAACCGAGTTTATTCAACCTCGCCTCATAGCTAATGCTCTCCAGACCAGGCAACATCCTGGTAAATATCTTCTGTACCCTCTATAAAGCCTCCACGTCCTACTGCTAATGTGGCAATCAGAATTGAACACTATACTCCAAGTGTGGCCTAACTAAGGTTCTATACAGCGGCAACATGACTTTTTATACTCAATGCCCCGGCCAATGAAGGCAAGCATGCCGTATGCCTTCTTGACTACCTTCTCCACCTGTGTAGCCCCTTTCAGTGACCTGTGGACCTGTGCACCTGGGTCTCTCTGACTGTCAATACTCTTGAGGGTTCTACCATTCACTGTATATTCCCTACCTGCATTAGACCTTCCAAAATGCATTACCTCACATTTGTCCGGATTAAACTCCATCTGCCGTCCAGGTTTCCAAAAGATCTAAATCCTGCTGTATCCTCTGACAGCCCTCATCGCTATCCGCAATTCCACAAGCTTTGTGTCGTCCGCAAACTTACTAATCAGACCAGTTACATTTTCCTCCAAACCATTTATATATACTACGAACTGCAAAGGTCCCAGCACTGATCCCTGCAGAACACCACTAGTCACAGCCCTCCAATCAGAAAAGCACCCTTTCATTGCTGTTCTCTGTCTTCTATGACCTAGCCAGTTCTGTATCCATCTTGCCAGCTCACCCCTGATCCCGTGGGACTTCACCTTTTGTACCAGTCTACCATGAGGGACCTTGTCAAAGGCCTTGCTGAAGTCCATATAGACAACATCCACTGCCCTACCTGCATCAATCATCTTTGTGACCTCTTCGAAAAACTCTATCAAGTTAGTGAGACACGACCTCCCCTTCACAAAACCGTGCTGCCTCTCGCTAATACGTCCACTTGCTTCCAAATGGGAGTAGATCCTGTCTCGAGGAATTCTCTCCAGTAATTTCCCTACCACTGATATAAGGCTCACCGGCCTGTAGTTCCCTGGATTATCCTTGCTACCGTTCTTAAACAAAGGAACAACATTGGCTATTCTCATTGGGGATGATGGGAGGAGGGGATAGAAGCACCACTAGAACTTGGAGAGGTCATGGAGAGCATCAGCTCCAAGCAGAGGGGGAAGGCTTCGGGACCTGATGGCTTCCCGGGGGACCGAGACAAAAACTTTGCAGCAGACTCGCTTGTCTCCAAGGCTGGCACAAGCCACTATATTGCTGATACCCAAGAAAGACAAAGTCCAAACCGAATGCGGATCCTACAGACCCACTTTGCTGCTCAATGTGGACATGAAAGTACTCGCAAAAATCCTGGCTAAGCAACTGGAGAACTGCACACAGAGGTGGTCGCAGAAGACCAGACGGATTTTGACAAGGGCAGACAGCTATCTGCGAACATGAGACGGCTGCTCATCTGGGGAGAGAGCACCAAGGGGTGATCGTTTCCCTGGACACAGAGAAGGCCCTTGACAGTCGAGTGGAAGTACCTCATAGTGGTTTGAGCAGGGGACAAGGTTCACCTCATAGTGAAACTCCTGTACAATGGCCCATGGTGAGCATATGGGCCAACACCACCAACACCACTAACTCTGAATATTTCCAGCTGCACAGGGGCACAAGGTAGGGTTGCCCGCTGTCCCCGCTCTTGTTCAAGCCGTTGGTGATTGCCCTCAGAGGGGCGCAAAACTGGAAGAGAATCCAAAGAGGAGACAGAATGCACAGAGTCTCACTCTATGCCGATGACCATTTTCTCTACATCTCAGACCTGCAAGGCAGCATGGAAGGAATCATGAAGCTCTTGAGAGAGTTTGCAGCCTTCTTGGGCTCCAAGCTCAACCTGTGAATCTGAAAGGGGGAGGGGAAGACCTGGCAGGGCTGCCATTTCAACAAGCCCAAAGCGAATTTCATTATCGGGGATCCAGGTTGCCGACAATGTGTGACCAAGGTCCTACAAAGAAAAAGAAACATGGGCCTGACCTCCCAAACCTACAGTACTACCACTGGGCTGCCTGAGCAGAAATACTGAGGGATGGGTGAAAGAACCGGAAATGGAATGGGTGAGGATGGAGGAGAGCTCCTCCATCGGATGACCTTCCGAGCCCTCCCCACGGCTGCGCTCCCACCCTCGCCAGCCAAACATTCAACAAGCCCAGTGGTGGTAGCCATACTCAGAACCTGGAATCAAATGAGACAGCACTTCCACCAATCCAAAATTGGTGGAAAATTAGTGGCCCCCACTTGCGGCAACCACAGGTTCATGTCAGCCATGTTGGATGCCATCTTTAAGAGGTGGAGACAGGACTGGGGGGACAGGGCCCTGCGGCAGGGACGAAGGGCCCCAGGACAAAATGGGGGCCGGCAGGGCCTAACTGTCCGGTATGGGGAGGGGCACCAATCCCCTCTCCCCACAACTGGCTGGATAGGTCCATACCAACTAGGTGACTATCAGAGCCAGTTATAGGGACTAGGGCCCTGCCGAAGCCAGCACAAGCAAATAAGACAAAATAGGCCAAGGCACCAAGGAAACACCTAAAACAATGTGGGGCGGGGGAGCACAGAGAGGGCAGGCTAGTTGACAGGGGGGGAGGAGGGGAAGGGGGGGGGGGGGGGAACTATACATATGTAAATACACAATAATCACCTTTTGTAAACTATGCACAAAACTGAAAATTTTCAAAACATAAAAAAGGGGGAAATGGGATCGGGGTAAGGGGGTTGGGGATTTGAGGGTTATTTCTAATGTTTGGCTTTTGTAAATTGTATTTGCTTTGCACAAATGTGTTTATTTTGCATTGTATGAAATGAAAAAACTCTAATAAAAATATTTTCAAAAAAGAAGAAGGTGGTTGGGCCTGGGATATTCTCTGAGGAACTCCTGCAGTAACGTACTGAAGCTGAGACATCTGGGGCGGGATTCTCCGGCCATCCGCCAGGTCGGAGAATTGCCGGGGGGGGCGGCGTGAATCCCACCCCTGCCGTCCGCCGAATTCTCAGGCACTGGAGATTGGGCGGGGGCGGGATTCACGCCGCACCAGTTGGCGGCCGCTCACAGCGCCATCCCCCCGCGCAATTCTCCGGCCCGCGATGGCCCGAAGTCCCACTGGTTTTTGCCAGTCCCGCAGCGTAGATCAGACTAGGTCCCTTACAGGCGGGACCTGGTGGCGTGGGCGGGCTCCGGGGTCCTGGGGGGGCGCGGGGCGATCCGGCCCCGGGCGTGCACCCACAGTGGCCTGGCCCGCGATTGTGGCCCACCAATACGCAGGCTGGCCTGTGCTGTGGGGGGGGACTCTTTTCCTACGCGCCGGCCGTGTCAGCCTCCGCGATGGCCGACACGTAGGTGAACCCCCCCTCCCCCCCGTGCACATGCGCGGGGATGACGTCAGCAGCCGCTGACACTCCCGCGCATATGCGGACTCTTGCTGGCCGGCGGAGTGCCTTCGGCACAGCTGGCAAGGCGCCAAAGGCCTTCCACGCCGGCCGGCGTGGCGCAAACCACTCCGGCACTGGACTAGCCCCTGAAGGTGCGGAGGATTCCGCACCTTTGGGGTGGGCCGCCGCTGGAGTGGTTCACGCCACCCCGTCCCGCCGGGTACAGGAGAATCCCGCCCCTGACCTCCAACAACCAGAACCATCTTCCTTTGTGCTATGTATGAGACCAACCAGAGGAGAGCATTCCCCCCATTCCCATTAGCTTCCGTTTTTCCCAGGCTCCTTGATGTCAGACTCGGTCAAATGCTGCTATGATGTCAAGGGCAGTCACTCTCAACTCACGTCTGGAGTTCTGCTCTGTTGGCCATGTTTGGACCATGAGTGTAATGAGGGTCACAGCTGAATGGTCCTGGAGGAACCCGAACAGGGCATCAGTGAGCAGATTATTGCTGTGATAGTGACACCTGGTAGCAATGTCGACAACACCTTCCATCACTGTGCTGAACATGGAGAGGAAGCTGTATATAATGTAAAAAATCCTTTCTGTATAAATACATCGATTTTACTAATGTTTCCTTCTTAGTTTACATCTCTTTGCAGAAATCACAAAAACAATTTGTTTGTTGGGGAGGGTTTAAACTAATATGGCAGGGGGATGGGAACCAATGGAGGAAGTCGGAATGTAATAAAACAGGGACAGAAACAAAAGGCAGTAAGGGGGAAAGTGTAAGGCACAGGAGCCATAGTCAAAAATCAAAAAGGGCGACAGTACAAGGTACAGTGACTGAGGGGAGCTCAGTGAATAGGCCCAGTAATACTAAAAGGAATAAAACGGGAAGTAAAGACACAAATGGAAAGCGACACGGCAGGTTGTTACATGAAGATATGGGTTCAACGACAAGGAAAATTAGGAGAAAAGTTAAGAGGAAATATAACTTAGGAGAAGTTACTGATCAAGGTGTTAAGATTCAAAACAGAGGTATAAAAGCCAACATAAGTGTACTTTACCTAAATGCTCATAGTATCTGAATAAGATAAATGAGTTGATGGCACAAATCATCGTGAATGACTATGATTTAGTGGCCATTACTGAACATGGTTAAAGGATGGTCACGACTGGGAGTTAAATATCCATGGGTATCAAACTATTTGGAAGGACAGAGCGGATGGTAAGGGAGGTGGTGTAGCTCTGTTATTTAAGGATGACATCCGGGCAATAGTAAGGGATGACATCGGTGCTATGGAGGATAAGATTGAATCCATTTGGGTGGAAATCAGGAATAGTAAGGCGAAAAAGTCATTGACAGGAGTAGTCTATAGACCACCAAATAGTAGCATTCTGGTGGGGCAGGCAATAAACAAAGAAATAACTGATGCATGTAGAAACGGGCAGCACGGTAGCATTATGGCTAACACAATTGCTTCACAGCTCCAGGGTCCCAGGTTCGATTCCGGCTTGGGTCACTGTCTGTGCGGAGTCTGCACATCCTCCCCATATGTGCGTGGGTTTCCTCCGGGTGCTCTGGTTTCCTCCCACAGTCCAAAGATGTGCAGGTTAGGTGGATTGGCCATGATACATTGCCCTTAGTGACCAAAATTGCCCTTAGTGTTGGGTGGGGTTACTGGGTTATGGGGTTTGGGTGGAGGTGTTGACCTTGGGTAGGGTGCTCTTTCCAAGAGCCAGTGCAGACTCGATGGGCCGAATGGCCTCCTTCTGCACTTTAAATTCTATGAAATTCTATGAAATAGTACGGCAGTTATCATGGGGGATTTTAATCTACATGGCGATTGGTTTAACCAGGTCAGTCAAGGCAGCCTTGACGAGGAGTTTATAGAATATATCCGCCATAGTTTCCTAGAACAATATATAATGGAACCTACAAGGGAACAAGTGGTCCTAGATCTGGTCCTGTGTAATGACACAGGATTGATTAATGATCTCATAGTTAGGGATCCTCTCGGAAGGAGCGATCACAATATGGTGGAATTTAAAATACAGATGGAGGGTGAGAAGATAAAATCAAACACCAGTGTTTTGTGCTTAAATAAAGGAGATTACAATGGGATGAGAGAAGAGCTAGCTAAGGTAGACTGGGAGCAAAGGGGCTGGTTTAGCTCACTCGACTAAATCGCTGGCTTTTAAAGCAGACCAAGCAGGTCAGCAGCACAGTTCGATTCCCGTACCAGCCTTCCCGGACAGGCGCCGGAATGTGGCGACTAGGGGCCTTTCACAGTAACTTCATTGAAGCCTACTCGTGACAATAAGCAATTTTCATTTTCATTTCATTTCAAGACTTTACGGTGAAACAGTTGAGGAACAGTGGAGAACCTTCCAAGTGATTTTTCACAGTGCTCAGCAAAGGTTTATACCAACAAAAAGGAAGGACGGTAGAAAGAGGGAAAATCGACCGTGGATAGCTAAGGAAATAAATGAGAGTATCAAATTGAAGGAAAAAGCATACAAAGTGGCAATGATTAGTGGGAGACTTCAGGACTGGTAAATCTTTAGGTGGCAACAGAAAGCTAATAAAAAAGCTATAAAGAAGAGGAAGATAGATTATGAGAGTAAACTGGCTCAGAATATAAAAACAGATAGTAAAAGTTTCGACAAATATATAAAACAATAAAGAGTGGCTAAGGTAAATATTGGTCCTTTGGAGGATGAGAAGGGAGATTTAATAATGGGAGATGAGGAAATGGCTGAGGAACTGAACAGGTTTTTTGGGTCGGTCTTCACAGTGGAAGACACAAATAACATGCCAGTGACTGACAGAAATGAGGCTATGACAGGTGAGGACCTTGAGATGATTTTTATCACTAAGGAGGTAGTGATGGGCAAGCTAATGGGGCTAAGGGTAGACAAGTCTCCTGGCCCTGATGGAATGCATCCCAGAGTGCTAAAAGAGGTGGCTAGGCAAAATTGCAAATGCACTAGTGATAATTTACCAAAATTCACTAGACTCCAGGGTGGTCCCAGCGGATCGGATCAGTTTTGGTCTCCTTACCTGAGAAAGGGCTTATTGGTGCTGGAGGGTGTACAGAGGAGATTCACTAGGTTAATCCCAGAGCTGAAGGGGTTGGATTATGAGGAGAGGTTGAGTAGACTGGGTCTGTACTCGTTGGAATTTAGAAAGATGAGGGGGGATCTTATAGAATCATATAAAATTATGAAGGGAATAGATAGGATAGATGCGGGCAGATTGTTTCCACTGGCGGGTGAAAGCAGAACCAGAGGGCATAGCCTCAAAATAAGGGGAAGTAGATTTAGGACTGAGTTTAGGAGGAACTTCCTGACCCAAAGGGTTGTGAATCTATTGAATTCTTGCCCAGTGAAGCAGTTGAGGCCCCTTCATTAAATGTTTTTAAGATAAAGATAGATAGTTTTTTAAAGAATAAAGGGATTAAGGGTTATGGTGTTCGGACCGGAAAGTGGAGCTGAATCCACAAAAGATCAGCCATGATCTCATTGAATGGCGGAGCAGGCTCAAGGGGCCATATGGCCTACTCCTGCTCCTAGTTCTTATGTTCTTATTGTACCTCTGCAATCACAGAATCACAGAATAATACAGTGCAGAAGAGCCCCTTTGGCCCATCGAGTCTGTACCGCGCATGACAAACACCTGACCTGCCTACCTAATCCCATTTGCCAGCACTTGGTCCACAGCCTTGAATGTTAAGATGTGCCAAGTATTCATCTAGATGCTTTTTAAAGGGTGTGAGGCACCCCGCCACTCCCATCCTTCCAGACAGTGCGTTCAAGACCGTCACCACCCTCTGGGTAAAAATGTTTTTCCTCAATTCCCCCCTAAACCTCCTACCCCTCACCTTGAACTAGTGTCAACTCGTGACTGACCTTTCAATGAATGGGCACAGCTGCTCCCTATCCACCCTGTCCATGCCCCTTGTAATTCTGTACACCTCAATCAGGTCACCCCTCAGTCTTCTCTGCTCCAACAAAAACAACCCATGCCTGCCCAACCTCTCGTCATAACTTAAATATTCCACCCCAGCCAGCATCCTGGTGAATCACCTTTGCACCTGCTCCTGTGCAATCACATCCTTCCTATAATGTGGCGAACAGAATTGCACACAGTACACCAGCTATGGCCTCACCAAAGCTCTACACAGCTCCATCATTACCTCCCTGCTTTTGTATTCTATGCTCTGATAAGAGTAAGTGTCTCATAAGCCTTTTTCACCACCCTATTAACCTGCCCTTCTGCCTTGAGAGATCTTTAGACAAACACGCCAAGGTCCCTTTGTTCCTCGGGACTTCCCAGTGTCAGGCCATCCATTGAATCCTTCCTTGTCAAATTACTCCTTCCAAAGTGTATCACTTTTCAGGGTTAAATTCCATCTGCCACTTATCTGCCCATTTGACTATCCCGTCTATTTCCGACATACAACCTCACTGTTAACTACCCACCCAATCTTTGTGTCATCCAGCCATCCACAAATTTACTGATCCTAACCCCCCCCCCCCCCCCCCCCCCCCCACACACACACACACACACACAGTCACCTATGTTATTTAAATAAATGACGAATAATAGAGGACCCTGTGGTACACCACTGGACACTGGCTTCCAGTCACTAAAGCAGCATCTGACATCACCCTCTGTCTCCTACAGCTAAGCCAATTTTGAATCCACCTTATCAAGTTACCCTGTATCCCATGTGCATTTGCCTTCTTTAGAAGTCTCCCATGTGAGACCTTGTCAAAGGCATTGCTGAATTCATGTAAACTACATTAACTGCGCCACCCTCATCTGCACATCTGGTCACATGCTCAAAAAATTCAATCAAATTTGTTAGGCATGACCTCCCTCTGACAAAGCCATGCTGACTAACACCTCCAATACCTTGTCACTCCCTGTGTCAATTTGCTCAAGAGCCTCACAGTCTTTCCCCTGAGGTCCATCACTACCTCCTCATTCTCTTGTGTGAAGACAGATTTGAAGTATGCGATCAACACCCTACGACTGACCTCTGGCTCCACCCACAGATTCCCCCCCCCCCCTCCCCACCAAGGTCCCTAATAGGCCCACTTTCCCTGGTTATTCTGTTCCCATTGGTATATTTATAGAATATCTTGGGATTTTCCCTACTTTTACAAGTTACAGCTTTCTCGTACCCTCTCTTTGCTCTCCTAATTGCTTTTAAAGATCCATCCTGCACTTTCTGTACTCCACTACTCCTCCGCTGATTTGTTCCCCTTGTTCTTACTGAAAACCTCTCTTTTCTTTCTCATCGTCATGTACTGAATGCCTCTGGCCATCCATGGTTTTCTAGGCTTGATACTCCTGCCTATTACCCTAGAGGGAAAATGGTGGGCCTGTACCATCGTAGTTTCCTTCTTGACTGCACCCCACTGCTTTTCTGTAAATTTCCCCACAAGTAACTCTACCCTGTCCACCTTGGCCTGATCCTACCTTATTTTACTAAATTCCACTCTCCCCAATCCAAACCTTTTTTTGCAACTTGTCTATTTCTTTCTCCATAACAAACTTAAATTGCACCGTGTTGTGGTCACTATCACTAAAATGCTCCCCCACCAAAACATCAACCACCTGTCTGGCTTAATTCCCCAGAATTAGGTCCAGCACTGTGCCATGCACAACATCGTGGGCCGAAGGGCCTGTTCTGTGCTGTATTTCTCTATGTTCTATGCCTTGTTGGACACTCTACATATTGAGCTAAAGCATTCTCCTACATACATTTTCAGAATTCCACTCCACCTAAGCCCTTAATACCATGACTATCCCAATTAATGTTAGGAAAGTTGAAATCACCTAATATAATTGTGATGTAATACATTTTGGAAGGTCTAATACAGATGGAAAATATACAGTAAATGGCAGAGCCCTTAAGAGTATTGATAGGCAGAGGGATCTGGGTGTACAGATACACAGATCACTGAAAGTGGCAGCTCAGGTGGAGAAGGTAGTCAAAAAGGCAAACGGCATGCTTGCCTTCATCGGCCGGGGCATTGAGTTTAAAAATTGGCAAGTCATGTTGCAGTTTTATAGTAACTTAGTTAGGCCGCACTTGGAAGATAATGTTCAATTCTGGTCGCCACACTACCAGACGAATGTGGAGGCTTTGGAGAGGGTACAGAAAAGATCTACCATGATGTTACCTGGTATGGAGGGTATTAGCTATGAAGAGAGGATGGAGAAACTTGGTTCGTTCTCACTTGAACGACTGAGGTTGAGGGGCAACCTGATAGAAGTCTAAAGATTATGAAGGGCATGGACAGAGTGGATGATCAAAACTTTTTCCCAGGGTGGAAGAGTCAATTACTAAGGGGCATAGGTTTAAAGGAGGTGTACGAGGCAAGTCTTTTACACAGAGGGTGATGACAGCCTTTCGCTAATGGGGTAGGTAGTGGAAGCAGATGCGATAGTGACTTTTAAGGGGCATCTTAACAAACACATGAATAGGATGAGAATAGAGATATATGGTCCCCGGGAGGGTAGAGGGTTTTCGTTCAGATGGGCAGCATGGTCGATGCAGGCTTGAAGGGCCGATGGACCTGTTCCTGTGCTGTCATTTTCTCTGCCCTCTGTTCTTTTGCTCTTGTTATTATTTTTACACACCTCTGTGATTTGTGCGTATATTTGCTTCTCAATTTCCCACTGACCAGCTGGGGGTCTATAATAAACAACTAGTAATGTGGCTGTCCCTTTTTTATTCCTGAGCTCTACCCACAAAGCTTCATTTGATGCCCCCTCCAAGATATCATCTCTCCTTACTGCAGTAACTGATTTCTTAACTAATACAGCAATACCTCCTCCTCTTTTATCCCCTCCTCTGTGTCGCCTGAAGATTCTACACCCCGGGATGTTGACCTGCAAATCTTACCCCTCCCTCATCCGCATCTTCATGATGGCTGCACTATCACAATATAATGTGCCAATCATCGCCTCAACTCATCTGTTTTACTTGTAATACTCCTGGTATTAAAATAGAGATCACCCAGCCTTGACTTACTCCCTTGAAACTTACCACCACGGTATTCTCTCTGACTTGATTGCTTTTCTGTATTATGCCGTGTCCCTATTGTGCTAACATTCTGTGTCCCCTCCCCCTGCCAAACTAGTTTAAACTCCTCCCAACAGCACTAGCAAACCCACCAGCTGGGATGTTAGCCCTGCTCTGCTTCAGATGTCCCACCTTCCCCAGAAACGGTCCCAGTGATCCAGGAATCTAAATCCCTCCCTCCTGCACCAACTCTTAATCCATGCACTCGTCTGCGCCATTCTCCTATTTTTGTGCTTAATCAGCTTCATAGCCAAGGATGTCTCCTTCCACAATCCCAGAGATTTTCCAAACTTTGCAGTCCACTCGAGGAAAAATTTAGTCCCCGCTCTTTTGTTATGAAGTCGCACTGCTGCAACAATTGACTTGTTATTTGGCAGAGTGCAAGAATAGCCATTACACTGATATCATGCAGCGAGAAGAAAGAATCAGTGCAGAGTTGAATATTTTAACAAGTTCACCATAACATTGAATCACCACATTTACGGGCTGGAGGTAGGGACTGAAATTGGGGAAGGATAAGCATCAAGTCCTTTTATATTCTTTCCATAGTAGCGGGAACTAATCCTGTGAAACCTGAGGAACATTATTATTATGCGTTGAGAACTTGCTCTTGGAGTGTGGTCAGTTCATTGACTTCTAGAACGTTGCAGGTCATGCTGAACACCTGGAGCAGTCTGCTCTGAAAATCCTGTTCAAATGCCATTGTACAGGTTCCAAGTATATGCTTGCTGTGCGACAGAACCCTTTCTCCTGCACTGCAAACCTTTTTAATGAAGTCTCATGTTTCCAAACTATAAGAATCAAGGGAGGGTTATTGGAATGCAGACCTCTAACCTTATTCAGTTTGCATTATTAGGTTTAAGATCATTTGCTGAGATGTTGCAATAGTGGGCCCTCAACAATGTATCGGTTGTGGGGAAAATATGATGTCATTTCCACACTGAAACGACAAGTTTAAAAGCTCAATAACAAAACTTCCTTTAATATATGTTTGCATTCCAGTGAGAATATGCTTTTATGCAAAATTAAGTAAAGATGTTCATGTTCTGGCACAGACGTTATCATGATTGAGACAAAATAAAGAAGTCATCTGATGATTGCGCAGTTGATTTTCAGTCAGGCTGTTCCGAAGGAAGGTTATTTCCACCATGTGCTGTGGAAAGGAGGTTTGCAAACATTTGAAGAAGAGCAAAGAAAATGGACATGGTGCAACTATATCGTTGCAATTCAAGACGTGCAAAATGAACATCTTCAAATGCTGCAATAGTGTGTTTGAAGTTTTTTCAGTTTTCAAATGTTTTTCTCCTGCTCGGTATGGAACGTTGTGTCAAAAGGAGAAATAACACAGCTTCTGTGCCTATTATCTGTTCACTCAGTAAAATAGGGCCCGGTTTACCAGTCACATCCCTCCGGAATCGGAGTGGGACGGGGACGATGAGTGAGTGGCCTCCCCCGGGATTTCCAGCAGCCGTTACACCTCGCGAGATCTAACCACAGTTGAAGAACCAATTTAGCCGTGCTTGCTCCTTATCTAGCAGCCGGCTGGCATTTACCAACCTCCCTGAAGATATCCCAGCTGGGCATCGTTCAGTACAGGCCCCCTCAAACAGGGACCAGGTGGAAAGGTACCTGGGGGGTCTCCTAGGCGATCGGAGGCCCCTGGGTGGTGGGGCTCCAGGCAAGGTGGCAGCCTGGCACTGCTGTGCCATCCTGTCACTGCCAGGATGACAGGGGCACTGCCAGGCTGGCAGTGCGAAGGTCCCAGGCTGGCATTTTGCCATGCTAAGATCAGGCCCATGGGTGCCCTTGCCGTGTGAGGTGGGGGGCAGGATGGGCTTGATGACCCCCTGATAGGTGAGTTGAGGCGTGGGGCGCGTGGCGGTTACGTTGGTGGGGTCAAGTGATCGGAACGGCATTTGTAAATGGCATCCTGATCTTCCTGCACTGTTGAGTTCCGCTTGCCGAAGTTCCTCAGTTCAGGAAATTATGCTGAGTGCGGCCTTGGAGGGGCGTTCCCCACCAGGGCACTAAAAAAAGCCAAAGTGCCATTAGATAGCAGTGTCGTTCCCAGCACTGCTAATCCCACCCAGAACGGAATCTATTTTTTTTGGGTTAGTTCACTGATGTGACCATCAATTCACAAGACACATGGTTGGAAGTGAACAGTGGTTTTAATAATCTTACAACGGAGCCTGCCTGCAACGAGATGAACTGGCAGGCAGGCTCAGACTGCCAAGCTTTATACTTCCAGTTGGTGGGAGGAGCCATGGGCGGAGCCAAGAGTGGAGCCCAGTACAAACTCCAGTACACTCCCAGTACATCTCCCCCTCGTGGCAGAGCCACGCAACTGCTGTGTGCCGAGCTTACATAGACACAGTACATCATATATAGGGGCTGGTTTAGCACACTGGGCTAAATCGCTGGCTTTTAAAGCAGACCAAGGCAGGCCAGCAGCACGGTTCAATTCCTGTACCAGCCTCCCCGAACAGGTGCCAGAATGTGGCGACTAGGGGCTTTTCACAGTAACTCCATTGAAGCCTACTTGTGACAATAAGCAATTTTCATTTCATTTTCATATAATAACAGTGTGAATTACGCTACTGTGATTCACCACAATCAAACCTATAGTTTTTGGAAGACCTTATATGTTCATTTTGCAAAGAAAATTAAAATTGTACAATCAGGAAATATTACTCACCCGAGTAACATAGAACTATCCCAATCCATCTAGCTGGGCTTAGGATACAGGAAATCCTATAAATACTTCATATGTCTATTTTTGAAATTTGTGTTCTGCACACACATAGATAAATAAGTGAGACTTAATCCCTGCACATACTTGCAATATTTTCAGTTTGCCAAGATGCCTACAGGTATGGTCATTATTAACAGTTGCACCAGTGTCCGGTTTTTCCACTGATGTCATGGTTGCCATCATTTCACTTCCCACACCAAGTGGTGCACAGGGCAGACATTGCCTGTTCCCATAGCTAGTTTACTGGAACAGGTCGATAATCTGTCACCAGAGGCTTACAGTCTGAAAGCCACCAGTCCGAATCAAGCATGACTGACCAGGAGTATCTCCCACTCTTACAATAATAATCTTTATTGTCACAAGTAGGCTTACATTGCAATTAAGTTTCTGTGAAAAGCCCCTACTCGCCACATTCCGGCGCACAGAAGGAGAATTCAGAATGTCCAAATTACCTAACTGCACGTCTTTCAGGACTTGTGGGAGGAAACCGGAGCACCCGGAGGAAACGCACGCAGACACGGGGAGAACGTGCAGACTCCGCACAGACAGTGACCCAGCCGGGAATCGAACCTGGCACGCTGAAGCCACAGTGCTAGCCACTGCACTATCGTGCTGCCCTATCCATTGTCTTGTGTTGGAATGATTTTGCGGAATGACACTCAAGCCTGTTGGGCTGCGTTATGAACCTTCCTTGGCCATCAAGTCCTGGGGTGGGACACAAACCCAAGCATCTGTCTCAGAGGCACGGACTCTACCCACTGCGTCACAAGGCTTTGGTGCAATTGTTACTCTACCTTTTATGGGACTTGGCTCCTTCAGATTCTGTGGTGGTAGCGATGAGCTTTTCAATAGTTCAGGAGGAACTTTATTCTATGAAGATGTCTTTGCTCCACATCCCCCATGAGTTATCGGGCCTTCCCACAAGACTACAACGAGTCCCAATTCTGTTCTTCCTTAAGGGTAATATATAAAACTGCAAATATAATTAATAGTTTTGGGAGCAAGGAACAAAAAGAAGTTGGGGTTGAATGAAATAACCATACAGCATCAGATCTTTGCAACTACAGTTGAAAATCCCTTATCCAAAATGCTTGGAGTGTGTGTCGGATTTCGGAATTTTTAGGATTTTAGTATATACTGTCCAGGTGCGGCATGCGTTGGGAACTGGGTATGTGTGGAACGTTGGGAACAGCGCATATGCGGCACTCGTTGAAAACTGCATGTGCGGAACATTGGGGCATTGGAACTGCGCTTTTGCAATGCGCGTTGGGTACTGGACATGTGTGGCACGCTCGAAATAAGTGCGGATTTCAGAATTTTTCGGTTTTCGGGATTTCAGATAAGGGATCCTCAACCTATACCTGTTCATTCATGAAGGAACAGAAGACTTTGATTGAAGTTACCAGAACCAGGCAAAGCATCAGTATATTAGATGTGGGCAAATTGTCCATTGTAGTGAAGAGTTCAAATACCAGAGGATGCAATCTTAGACAAGGAAGTTAGAAGCATAAGGCAACCTTTTCATTCAAAAGTGTCCGAAAACTCTTTACAGTCAATGAAGGGCTTTTGAAGTATCGTCATTGTTGGAGTATGAGAAGTGCAGTTAATATGCACAGAGAAAACTCCCACAAAAAACAATGTGATAATAATCAGATAATATATTTTTATTATATTGATTGAGGGACAAATATAGGCCAGGACACTGCTCTTCTTCAAAACCGTGTCGTGGAAACCTTTTATGTTCACCTTAGGGTCAGATGGGGCTTCGGTTTAATGTTTCATGTGAAAATTATCTCCTGTGACAGTGCAGCATTGCCTCAGTACTGCACTGGAGGTTCAACCTACATTTCTGTCATTAAGACCTGGAGTGGAGTGAAGCCTCTGGGCAGAATTTTACCAACTTACCAACTGCGAAAGATTCTTGGGCATCGGGACCAAGTGCGGTGTCCTAGTCCCATCAGCCTGCTCAACCTTCCTGAAGGTGGTCGAGTGACAGACCACCTCCCCGATCCCCGTGTGACTGGAGATAATGGGCAGAGTCCGCAGGTAGGAGAGCCAATCAGAGTGTCCTAAACTGTGGGAGGCTGGCTGCTCTTCTGAGAGAGGTGGGCACAGGTGTAGGTCAGGAGTGGGGGGGGGGGGGGGTGACACGAGTACAATTCATGATTACTGCATCCACCTGGAGAGGGCGGGGTGGTGAAGTGTTGTATTTTACGAAAATGGAAGGAAACACAGGAATCATAGAGTTTACAGTGCAGAAGGAGGCCATTCGGCCAATCGGGTCAGCACCGGCCCTTACAAAGAGCACCCTACTGAAGCCCTCGTCTCTACCCTATCCCTGTAACCCCACTTCATCTTTTTGGACACTAAGGGCAATTTAGCATGGCCAATCCACCTAACCTGCATATCTTTGGACTGTGTGAGGAAACCGGAGCACCTGGAGGAAACCCATGCAGACACGGGGAGACGTGCAGACTCCGCACAGCCAGTGACCCAAGCCGCGAATCAAACCTGGGACCCAGGAGCTGTGAAGCAAATGTGCTAACCACAATGCTACCGTGCTGCCATTCAGGAGACACATGCATGGTTGAAATAGCAAAAGGGAATGTCAAGATGTGTACTCCAGAGCAACACCCACTCTTGAGCACATTGGTTCATTGTCGCTATGGGGTTGTTTGGTTTGGATTGGCCTGTTCTCCAAGGTCTACCAAGTAATTAAAGGAGGCCTTTACTACTATAAAGGACCTGACAATTTGTCTCATCGTATCTAAATCATCATAAATGATAAATACCTGTATTAACGTGCAGAGAAAGGACCGGCATTCATTTTTGTCAGAGGAATGTCTACACAAATAAATTCAAGACAAGTGGATGGGACAGTACAACCACAGGGCCTTTACTGTTCAGGGAAAGGAATTTATTCACTGATCCTTCTGGAAGATAACTCCAGCAATGATGCCACCCTCCCTCAGTGCATTATTGGGGTGTTGGCTTAAGTTATATGTTTGAATTTTGAACTGGGGCTTAAACTCCCGACTTCTAATTCAGAAGTAACAGCACCCAAACTAAGTCAGCCTGGCGCATAGAATATAGATTGATATTCTAAAGCAAAATATACCTTGTCGAGATGGCACAGTGGGCTAAATAGCTGGCTTGCAATGCAGAATAATGCCAGCAGCGCAGGTTCAATTCCCGTACCGGCCTCCCCGAACAGGCGCTGGAATGTGGTGACTAGGGGCTTTTCACAGTAACTTCATTGAAGCCTACTTGTGACAATAAGCAATTAGACATAGAACATAGAACAGTACAGCACAGAACAGGCCCTTCAGCCCTCGATGTTGTGCCGAGCAATGATCACCCTACTCAAACCCACGTATCCACCCTATACCCGTAACCCAAACAACCCCCCCTTAACGTTACTTTTTAGGACACTACGGGCAATTTAGCATGGCCAATCCACCTAACCCGCACATCTTTGGACTGTGGGAGGAAACCGGAGCACCCGGAGGAAACCCACGCACACACGGGGAGGACGTGCAGACTCCGCACAGACAGTGACCCAGCCGGGAACCGAACCTGGGACCCTGGAGCTGTGAAGCATTTACGCTAACCACCATGCTACCGTGCTGCCCAAATTAGTATTATTAGATTCTCTGAACCTGCCAGCAATGGAAGATAAACAGTTAGTATAGTCAATAATGCTATTTTTATTTAGTAATCTTTGTGACGTTGAGGTAGTATTAATAGTTAATTCCTTTAAAAACCTTGAAGCATATCAAGCATAACAAGAAAAATTTTACACCGGAAAATCAACAGTCTGAAATTTCCCAGGAAACAATATTTCCCAGTTGGCCTTGGCTGGTTAAACAAGGCCAGACTGTGTTGATTGTCTCACTCAACAGTAAGTCATCAAACGTACGAGGGCAAATATGAGGATTAACCAGCACAGTACAATACCACAGTCTCACCATTTCTGATGTTTGTTCAAAGTATGGCATCTGCAGCTGGTCATACTTCTTGAGCTGTATGACTATCACCAATTAATGATGAATCTTTTCTTCCCACAACATTGGTGTGTCTGGATTCCCTCCCTTTTTTATCAGTGTTGCTTCTGATCTTGACCACAAGCACCTGGCTAATGAACAGCAATCAGACAACAGCTGTGAACCAGAGGAGCGAAAGAGAATCTTCAAACACGGGCAATCAAGAATAAAACAGCAAGGAAACATGCGCAACAGGCCCACCGACAACGGAGAAGAGGAATCGTTATTTCAGGCCGGGCCTGAGGGAGCAATTGTTCTTAATCTTTTTTAATGCATTTACAACTTTTCAAAATATAATAACCAGAGCAATGTCTCTCCCACACAAAGAAATTCTAGTCATTAGGTGGCATTAAATATCTTGCTCACGTGGGTAGCACTTGCTTCCAGAGTTAAAAGAGGGCCAATGTGATTGGTTAACTGCCCTCTTAACTGGGCTAGTGAACCACTCAGTTATCTGAATATAGGAATTATGAACAGAAGTTGACAATTCAGACCCTCAAGTCTGCTCCGCCATTCAATCAGATCATGGATGATCTCTTCCTGGTCTCAAATCCACCTCCCTACCTGTTCCCCATATCTCTTTAACCTGTTTTTTTTAAAATCAGAAATATATCTATCTCCTTCTTGAAACCATTTAGTGACTCAGATTCCTCCGCACTATGGGACAGCGAGTTCCACAAATTCACCACCCTCTGCGAGAAGTAGTTCCTCCTCATTTCTGTTCTAAATCTGCCGCCTCTCAACCAAAACCTCTGATCAAGCTGCTATTGGAAGAAGGTTCATGACCACCACCTTCTGATGGCAACTGAAGATGGTCAATAAATTATTGCCTTGCCAATAATGCCAAAGAACCAGTATTAACCTTTGACTGCCTGCGACAATGTCTTTGATCAGTATTGATATTATACCAGACTGATTTAAAGATGATGAACAAGTCGTCAGCAATCAGTGGAAAGGCTCCATAACTTTTTCTTGACTTGGCAACTCCTGATCTGTAGTTCAATTGATCTCCACATCGTAAAGTATCGATGCGAGATGGCAATAAACTTAAGACTTAATTCTTTCACAACAGGCCTTTTCCTCAGGTCTGACGAAGGGGCTGGTTTAGCACATTAGACTAAATAGCTGGCTTGTAATGCAGAACATGGCAGCAGCGTGGGTTCAATTCCCGTACCAGCCTCCCCGAACAGGCGCCGGAATGTGGCAACAAGGGGCTTTTCACAGAAACTTCATTGTAACTTGTGACAATAAGCGGTTATTATTATTATTATTAAGGGTCATTTTAATTCTGAGCTGGCAGCATTTTACTCTGGAAAATCATTAGATATTTTCATTATCAATTTCCAATTCACTTCTTCTCTATTAAAATTGTATTATTGTATGGTTGGATTATTTTTCGATGAAGTAAGGCAAAGTATAATGAGCGTGTTTTTTATATCATTTTATTTTGCAAGATTAAACTTTTAATTACAAATTGTGATCTGTTGTCAGAATCAATTTGCCAAGGCAAACAGAAAAGTCATAAGTATGTTATAGAAATCAGTGGCCTTTTGTTGATTTTTCAGAGAACAATGTGAGGTTCATTTGAATGTGCCTCAGTAACAACCTGTGCCTGAAGGATGGTACAGCAAAGTCTGGATGAATAGAGTGGGTGTTGAAAAGCTCCAACATCCACATTGGGTCGTAAAACAAACAATTAGATTTGCGATGTTTTGATCCGCATTTAATTTCCAGCTGAGAATATGTGCAAGTGATTTCATCTTAATGAACCCCTTGTGGTACACATATCCTGCAAAGATAATTCCTATATACCGTTGGCAGTAATGTTTCAACACTATCAACACACTTAATATTTTCTCAAAACTCTAAAGTCTTATTAAAAGAAAAATAATAAAATTGGCGAGGAACACTAACAGTTTTCAAATTATGTCCTGCATTAATTCTTGCCAGAGTTTTCCCACTCTGTTGAAATTGTTGAGGTGAAAATAATGAGGTCTAAAAGCATAAATAACTCTTGTGAAACTCTCATCAACAGTTTACCAAACTGATAAACGGGATGGTTTAGCTCAGTTGGCTGGACAGCTGGTACATGATGCAGAGCAAGACCATCAGATTGGGGTTCAATTTCCAGACTGGCTGAGATAATTCATAAAGGCCCTGCCTTCTCAACCTCGCCCCTCACCTGAGATGTGGTAATCCCCAGGTTAATCACCACCGGTCAGCTCTTCCGCCTCAAAGGGGAAAGCATCCTAAAGTCACCTGGGACTATAGCAACTTAACTTTAAATCTATAAAATGCTGTCATTTGGTTCAAACAGGTGGAGCTTATCGCATGAACAAATCAACTCAAAACAAGAGATATTTCCATCCAATAGAAGATTTTGAACAGACATCAAACCAGCTAGGTTTTACCAGAACGCATTTAGTGGGATTCAGTGATGTGGCATTGCCAAAGTCCAATCACCCTCACCCACACTAGGGCGGCACAGTAGCACTGTTGCTTCACAGCGCCAGAGGCCCAGGTTCGATTCCCGGCTTGGGTAACTGCCTGTGCAGAGTCTGCATGGTTCTCCCCGTGTCTGTGTTGGTTTCCTCCCACAAGTTCTGAAAAACATGCTGCTAGGTAATTTGGACATTCTGAATTCTCCCTCTGCCAACCTGAACAGGCGTCGGAATGTGGCGACTAGGGGTTTTTCACAGAAAAGTCATTACCGTGTTAATGTAAGCCTACGACAAGAAAGATTTTTTAAAAAATTTTAATTATTATTGCACCTCACTATCGCTCACGGCTTCTTCTGTCAATTGAAATCTCTATCTCCCCCCTGCTTAGTTCGACTTAGTCCAGTGGAGTTACAGTTAAACGGGTATCGGCTTCAACAATAGATTGATTAATAGGTTAAATAACAGCTGACAAAAAGAAGCATGCTTGGAGGCTCAAAGTGGGTGGACTGCTGCTGGCGGGCATCCAACAGTCCTGTTGATGTATTTCTGATGCAAAATTCACCCGGCTAGAGTGTTTTATTCTAATCCAATTCTTGTCCTGCACCTGTCCTGATGGTGAATTAAGGCAGACATTTGTCTGTTTCCATAACAAGTTATTCCAGAACAGGTTGCTAGTCTGTCGCCAGAAGGTTATAGCTTGAGGGACACTAGTCTGCATCAAGTGTGGCTGACCAGGAGTCTCTCCCGCTCTTAACGCCAGTCATTGGCATGTTGGAAGGGGTTTGCAGGTTGACCCTCAACCTGTTTGGTCATGTTATGAATGCAAGGGCAGCACGGTGGCCTAGTGGTTAGCACAATCGCCTCACGGCGCTGAGGTCCCAGGTTTGATCCCGGCTCTGGGTCACTGTCCGTGTGGAGTTTGCACATTCTCCCCGTGTCTGCGTGGGTTTCACCCCCACAACCCAAAAATGTGCAGAATAGGTTGATTGGCCACGCTAAATTGCCCCTTAATTGGAAAAATAATTGGGTAATCTAAATTTATTTTTTAAAAAATGTTATGAATGCACCTTCCTTGACCATCAAGGCCTGGGTCGGGACTCAAACCCAGCGCTTCTGTGTCAGAGGGAGGAATACTTCCACCGCTTCACAAGACCTCTTCAGAATATCTCATTAGTAAATTTAACACAAATGTCTAAGTGGTATTGTCAATTTTATTCCTCGAACATGCACTGTTGTGGAGCAGCAAGTCAGTTCAATGGCAACTGTAGAAGGGACTTTAGGTGCGGAGGCAACAGAATAATTGGAGAACCTTTCAGTTGCATTCCGACCATGATGTTAAGGTTTTGAGACACAAGACTCCAAGATGTGACGAAAGCCGTCTATGACAACCTTGGCAATGCAGACAGGACAATCATCTGGGAGAAATTCAGAGGCCTCCTGTTAGCGATGCTGATCCCATTGTTACACATCCAATGGTCAACTTCAGGTCTTAGCTGCCAAAAATACAAAAGCTCTCAATTCATCTTCAGTCCCGGAATCGCAGATGATAAAACATACCACAGCATTTCGACCCGAACAGTTGGAGCAGTAACGGCTTATGGCTCTTCCTATCTGGACTTGCAAATATGGACATAAGCCGTCAGTGGAATCACATGCAGAATTCTCAAGAAATCGACATAGCATGAAAGGTCCTCAACCTGAAATGTTCGGCGTGATTTAACGCCCAAAAAACAGAGTCCGTTTTGGGCGCATATAGTGGGGTGTTTCTCGGCACATGCAGTGCAAGAACAACCCCGTTATCCAACGGGATTCTGCCCCGCTGAAGCCGCATTAACTTCATTCACTGGTCGATGCACCATTTTTAAATGCCAGTATGGCACTGCCAGGGTGCCTGGGTGGTAGTGCCAAGGTGTCAGGCTTGCTGTGCCAAGGTGCCCGGGTGTCAGCAGGTGTTCCACAGTATCACCCTGCCCAGAGCCCAACCATCCGGGAGACGCTAATAGTCTGGGAGAACCCGTCCCCCAGGTACTGTTACGCCTGGTTCATGTTTTTATGGAAACCAGTGCTAAATGACGCCACAGCAAGGTCTCCCAGATGAGACCTTTAGTTCTCAGGCCTTGGGAGAATCCTGTGCAGACATATTTATGCCCCATTTAATAGCCCATTTAAAAACGTTAATCTGGATCATACCCATTGAGGGCGAGATCCAGACCTCATTAGATTTCACGAGACGTTCCGAGCGGCGCGATCCTCACGAGAGTCCTCTCACAACATTTAACGGCCTTGTCACATCACCAAGTCACGACGAGGCCATTAGATCATGCCTGTTAACTCTGTTTTTCTCTCCAAAGATGCTGGCAGACCTGCTGAGTACCTTCCAGAAATTTCTGTTTTTTATTTCAGACTTTCAGAATGCACAGTATTTTGCTTTTGTTGAAGGCTCCATGTCCGTTCCTTTTCATGGCCCAGAATTTCCAATTTCCAAGCCAGGGGTGGTGCCTCAGAGACATCCCAGATGATGAGCTAGGGCTACACACGGAAGTCACCTTCAAAGACTGAACGGCAATTTCCCGGAAGGTTTCAACTCCCAATGGGCAATTTGCCTGCACTGGGAACTGATAATAATAATCTTTATTAGTGTCACAAGTAGGCTTACATTAACACTGCAATGAAGTGACTGTGAAACTCCGAGTTAAATCACAGATTTTGGTTGATTCTGACTCTCCTAACAGTTACCCAGGAAATGTTAGAATGATTACAATCACTTCTAACTCTATATACCACTGACCCCATTGGGCTCCCCACGTAAACCCCCCGACGAACCTCCCCCCCCCCCACCCCTGCCAGCCATGACCCAATGCACCCCCAACCATCACTCACCCACGACTTACCTCTCAACTGAAAATGAAAAATGAAAATCGCTTATTGTCACGAGTAGGCTTCAATGAAGTTACTGTGAAAAGCCCCTAGTCGTCATATTCCGGCACCTGTTCGGGGAGGCTAGTACGGGAATTGAACCGTGCTGCTGACCTGCCTCGGTCTGCTTTAAAAGCCAGCGATTTAGCCCAGTGTGCTAAACCAGCCCCTCAACCCTCACCGACTAATTCCCCTCACACTCGACTATCCCTCCAGATTACCTTCCCAGCACGCCAAACAACCCCCATCACCTGACTATCCGCCAACGCCCCCCAGATTACCCATCGAACCCCCTCTCCATCCCCTGACCACCTGACCCCTCTCCCGGAACATCCTCCCACCCCTCGACCTGACCACCTAGTCCCAACAACCCCCCCCACACCATCTCTGACCACGGGCGGCACGGTGGCACAGCGGTTGGCACTGCTGCCTCACAGTTCCATGGTCCCGGGTTCAATTCCGGCCTCGGGTCACGGTCTGTGTGAAGTTTGCACGTTCTCCCTGTGTCTCCGTGGGTTTCTTCCGGGTGCTCCGGTTTCCTCCCACAGTCCAAAGATGTGCATCTTAGGTGGATTGGTCATGCTAAATTGCCCCTCCGTGTCCAAAAGGTTAGTTCGGGTTACTGGGTTACGGGGTATAGGGTGGAGGTGTGGGATTAAGTAGGGCCCTCTTTCCAAGGGCCGTTGCAGACTCGATGGGCCGAATGGCCTCCTTCGGCACTGTAAATTGTACGTCTGTTGTTCCCCCTCACCCATTTACCTTGCAGATTTACTAGAAGGAATTTTATGTTCGCCACAAACACAAATCCCATTATGACAACTAACTCTGACGAGAGAGCTATGACTGTATTTGTGCCAGAGAGATCTCAGAATGAGATATTCCCTGCCCCCCTCCCCGACCAGCGACATAATTAGGTTCACACCCAGCGAGGCCATGAACCTGATGACCATCAATTTAAATAGATTTAAATATTTCTAAATGGCATAATCCCTTACCTTACCTTCCGGGTTCGCAGTACATTCCCCCCCTCTCCCGTGAGCATGGTGTCCCGTGTAGCCCCTGAGTGTGTGGTCAAGAACATGGTGGGGCACTGCCCCCTAGCACCATGGCATGGTCAGAGGGTGGGGTCAGGGGGCTTGTACAAGGCCGGGCCAGGGGGCAGGACTTCTAGAGAACCCTGTTGAGGAGGTCCCCATTATATTGGGGAGAGGGGATGGTGCAGGGGAGGTTGTGCCTGCATGGCAGTGGAGGGGAGGGTGTTGGAGACTTAGAATGGGGGAGTGCCCCAATACCGGCGAGGATGGTGGGGGGGGGTTGGGTCTCTCCGATGCTTGCATAGTTTTGGTAGGTGGGAGGAGGGGAGGGGGTGTGTGTGGAGGGGTACCTGGCCTGACATTTGAGTCATGGGGCAGGAGATTGGCCCTCTGTGTTGAATGTTGGGGGTATTCCCCTTGCCTTCCAGGGTCTCGATATCTGGGGGGGGGGGGGGGGGGGGGGGGGGGCGGAATGGGGGAAGGGATGCCTTGATCTTCACTTTGAGATCAGGGCAGCCATTAAAAATAGCTCCAGGGTCTGCTGCTCTGAACGTTTCTCATCAGGTCCAGGTTGGTAAACCGGGCGAGAAAAGTGCAACTCCAGACTTGGGTGAGTCAAAAGGAGCAGAGGGGCTATCGGATAATAGTTGTCACTTACGGAGGTTCTGACCAATAAGAATAACACAGGAAAAAAGCAATGACTAAAGGTGACAACAAAACAGTGTCTCAAGTCCCACATAGGTAGCTTCTCATTAATTAAAGCAATCCATCCAAAATGAAGACACTATGAAGACACTGCGATCAAATCTTTCACAAAACCAGATTACCACAAAAAAAATTCAAAATACTGAGTCAATTTTTGAAACGATGAATAAAGATTTACAATTGTCTTTCGATGTTTTTAAAGGAAGACTGTACTCAACGTACTTTATCTTTATCCCACTGCAGCCTCTTACACCCTCACCTGGAAACTATTATGGGAAACGATGATTGTGCTTTTTTGTATGAATTTTCGCGTTTGTTTTTACTTATATATTTTCGACTTTAAGACAATAATCCACATGGTGATAATTAGACTAAGGAATAGCAATTTCTGTCAGCAGTATTATTATAGAAATGTTTAAAACGTATTAAGATCCACTCTCAATTGCCTTAATGTAGACACTAGAGTAATATTTTTGTAACATATGCAAAGGTTTCTTAATAAACGAGAAATCATGATGTGGAACATGTTTGATTCTTTCATCTAAAATCCTCCTTTTACATTTGCAATAGAGGCTTTTATTGGTTGAAGGTAAATAGGTCAATGCCTTTACTAAAATAATTCAGAGGGTTCTTCCAGTCATGACTCTTTTCATATTTCCTACAGTAATTTCAGGGCTTGTGTGCGGTTGCATTGTTTACAAAAGGCATGTGTCTTTTTCCCATACGGTAATCCAGGTCTTATACAAATATCAACACAAAATCTTGCTGAATGTACGGACAGCTCACTCTACTGCGGGAAATCACCCCGTGTCCTGAGGAAATTACCAAGGAATTAGATGCATTTTATTGCAATTATATGCTAAGCCTTTCATGGGGTTTGACCTACAATTCCATTCATAGATCCCAAGCTCAGATTCCTCCTCTTAGACAAAAGAGCCAACATAAGACTCAGTGGGGGAGAGTTCTACTGGCACAGCAAGGGAAGATTGTACGGCTCCAGCTCGCAATTCTTTAAAGGGAAGGTTGCGCCGGTTGGTTTGACCGAACTTCATTTAAAGAATAACTATTACTGCATAAAAAAGATGAGTATTCAGCCTTCCTCTGGCTGTCGTCAAGCAGTGTTAATGTCCAGAGATTCTTAGCTGAAGGAAATTAGATGGCAAGTGGTGATGTGGGTTAAGTGAGTCTCTTTAATCATTACGAATCTAGTTTTACAAATAGCTTGTATCATTTGGGAAAGAGCCATTATAAACTGCAAGGAATAGCTTGCACTGTATTCGGATGTATCTTTGTCAACAGAAGTCTGAATTAAGGTTATCAGGAAGTAATTCCACGCATATTATTATTGACAGAATTAGATTAAAGTCAAATGATGAGGTCAAGGTGGAAAAGCAATAAAAAAACCTGTTCAAATATTTTACGCCAATTAATCTGAAAGAACTAATTAGAAATGCAACTCTCTTTGACCATAGTTAATTTCCATCACCAAAATATTGCCTTGTTGTTTATGATCCTATTCTTAGCTGAAAGAGAATACCAGTTTATTCATGCAATGTCAATATAGCTGACATGTTTCTAAAAGAGCTGAAGAGTACAGAATGGTAATCTGACTGAATGCCTAACATGCCTGGCCAAATATTGTGAATGCTGCATATTCAAAACCCGAACATCGTCCCCTGCACCGTACACTTTCGTTGCTTTTATCAAACCTGCCACATTGCTAAAGGTGACTTGGTAAAAGGGAAACTTTAAGATATCCTCTTGTTGGCTCTTTAGATGCCTCCGCTGAAATAAAAGTTGCACAGTGGGCTGAATTCTCCTGTCTCCCAGCCGTGTGTGTCTTGGCGGTGCGCCGTTTGCCGGCGGCGAGATTCTCTACTCCCACCGCTTGTCGATGGAATTTCCCCATTGAAGCCACCCCATGCTGCTGGGCCACCCGCTGGCGGAGGTGTGCTGGCGGTGGGAAACGGCCTGATAATTCTGCACAGTGTTTTGGAGATGTCATAAAATATGGGTCTGGATTCTCCTTTTATGAGGCTAAGTGTGGAGGATCCGTGGCGTTTCATGTGAAAAAAATCAGCGGCACCCCCTCACCGATCCTGCGACCAGTGAGGGACTAGCTGCCACACCACGTAAACCTCCAGGCTCCCACGATATAAACGGCTTGCGCGGCCACGACCTGCGACAGTCGCGCCGTAAAAACATGGCGCCGGCCTTGCGCGGACCTGACCTGTCAGATAGTGCCCTCCCTAGCCACCCCCTGGCCATCCCTCACCAGTCCCCCCAGCCCTTGTGGCAGCCCCACCAGCCAGCAGCACGCCCCCCCCCCCCCCCACCCCCGCCCGACTGCTGTGCCGCTGGACACAGTCCGCATCAGCCATGCCGGGTTCCCCACCGCTGAGACCACATGTCAACCGCGCGGTCGGGAACTCGGCTGGAGCTTCAGGGGAGGGCCTTCAGGTGAGGCCGTCCCAAGGGCCTGCGCCGCGCGAAGCGATGTCACCGTTTTGGAGGCGGAGGAGCATACAAAACCTGTGTCAAATAGGCACCAACCCGATTTTGGCATCAAAAGGGACTCACTGACACACTTCCTTCCCTCTTTCAGGACAAGGTGAAGCACAAATGGAGACAGCAGATGATAACTGGAGGGCAGTCAAGCCTGTAAGCCCAAAACTCCTCAGAGGAGACAGGTGTGGTTATTAACCCATTGTTGAGGCTGTGACCAATGACGGGGCTGAAGCGATCAAAGATGACAGACTCCTCATCCCTAAGTCACTTCTGACAATGGAATATCTTACTTAATGACTTCCTTATTTCAACTACTCAATGATGTGTTGGGTACTCTGGATCTGTGGAGAATGTGTTTACCTTAGCAGTAACATAGGCAGGCTACCAACACTTGTTGTAGTACAATAGTACAACTCTATTTTATTTAACTAAGAGCTGTTAAACATGCTTGCACTGTGGGTCGACACTATGTTAGATTGACTGAAGGCCTATGCCTAACCTGACCAGCCTATACTGCCAACACATGGTAAATGTTTGTGCTACTAGCTGCGGGCTCTGTCTGTCTCAGAGGCTGCATCCCGAATGAGCGGGAAAACTAGTGCCCTCTGGCTTTATAGTGAGCGTGCCCTAACTGGTGATTGGCTGCTGTATTGTGTGTGTTGATTGGTCTTGCAGTGTGTCAGTCAGTGTGTGTCTCTGCACCATCATATACTGATTTGTATATTATGACATCCTCCCTATTTAAAAAGAAAATGTGTGTTCGTGGCAATAAATAATGCAGTATGTGAATGTTCCTAACTATGTGGGGCGTATGTGAGCATATTTACAGGACTATATACAGAAACTCTAATATATTTACATAGGAAGGTGTCTAGTGCAGATGGACAGTATGTAACACAAAACATAACTAGAAAAACAAGATGTACAAACCAATGAGTTAATAAAACAGGGTAACGAAGCAATCAGTTCATGAGTTCAAAGAGTCCATGAATTTAGGCAGTTCATAAATTTAGTCTCTGAGGTGGGCGACGAATTCTGGCTGACCCCCTCAAGGGTGGGTCAGGGGCCGCCTGTTCTGGAATGGGCGGGACTGTGTCAGACCCAGAGGGTGGCAGAGCGAAAGGGAGATCTGCAAAGTCCATAACGGGTTCGTCGTGAGGGCGAGGCAGGATATGACAATCTGGCGGCGAGCGTGGAAGGAGTCGTAGTGCCCGTCTATTTCAGCGAAGAAGAGAGCCGTCTTGTAGATGAACAAAAATGAATTGGGGGCCACTTGTCTGAGCACCGCAGCGGTGACGGACCAACCACCTTCAGGAAGTTGGACACGGACCTTGTCATCAGGAGCCAGAGCAGGGAGATGCGTGGCACGGGCGTCGTACGCCAATTTGTGTTGGGCCCGAGACAACTGCAAACGACGAAGTACCGGAAGGTTGTCCAAGTCCGGGACATGAATGGCCGGCACCGTCGTCCGCAACATGCGATTCATCAGCAATTGAGCAGGTGAGAGGCCAGTGGACAATGGAGCTGCTCTGTAAGCAAGCAGTGCGAGGTAAAAGTTGGATCCCACATCGGCCGCCTTGCACAGGAGTCGTTTGGCAATGTGCAACCCCTTTTCAGCTTTGGACTGGGGGTAATGGGGACTGGATGTGACATGCATGAAGTTATATCGTTTGGCAAAATTGGACCACTCCTGACTGGCAAAACACGGGCCATTGTCGAACATGACCGTGAGCGGGATGCCATGGCGAGCGAAGGTTTCCTTGCACGCACGGATGACCGCTGTCGACGTAAGGTTGTGTAGCCTAACTACCTCAGGGTAGTTTGAGAAATAGTCCACTATGGGGACGTAGTGCATGGAACAGGTCAATGCCCACCTTGGTCCAGGGGGACTACACCAGCTCATGGGGCTGCAAGGTCTCCCTTGGCTGAGCAGGCTGGAATCGCTGGCATGTTGGGCAGTTGAGAATGGCGTTGACAATGTCCTGGTTGATACCAGGCCAGTACACTGCCTCACGGGTCCATCGGTGGCACTTCTCCACTCCCAGGTGACCCTCATGGAGCTGCTCAAGGACGAGGTCCCGCATGTTGTGCGGAATGACGATCCAACTTTAGTAGAATTCCATCTACCACCGCCAGGTCATCTTTAATGTTGTAGAATTGAGAGCACTGGCCATTGAGCCACCCGTCTGTCAGATGCCGCATGACACGTTGGAGCAGAGGATCGTTGGCCGTCTCACGGCGAATCTGGATGAGTTATTTGTCCGTGGCCGGCAGATTGGATGCGGCGAATGCCACCTGAGCATCAATTTGGCAAATGAAGCCTGACGGGTTGCAGGGTGTGGTGACAGATCGGGAGAGTGCATCGGGGTGTAAACGAGTTTGAAGTCGTATCGCCTAAGTTTAAGGAGAATGCGCTGCAGGCGTCATGTCGTTAAGGTCTTTTTGAATTATGTTGACCAGTAGCCTGTGGTCTGTCTCGACTGTGAACTTAGGGAGTCCATAGACATAGTCATGGAATTTGACGACTCCGGTAAGAGGGTCCAGGCACTCTTTTTCAATTTGCGCATAGCGCTGTTCAGTGGGCGTCATTGCACGTGACGCGTATGCAGCAAGAGCCCATGAGGAGGCTTCGTCACATTGAAGGAGCACTGCTCCAATGCCGGACTGACTGGCATCCGTGGAAATCTTTCTTTCTTCGGCTGGATCGAAAAATGCCAACACCGGGGCCTTGGTCAGCTTCGCCCTAAGTTCTCGCCATTCCTGTTCGTGGGCGGGGAGCCATTGGAACTCGGTTGTCTTCTTAACCAGATTCCTGAGAGCTGTGGTGTGGGAGGCGAGGTTGGGGATGAACTTCCCCAGGAAATTGACCATGCCCAGGAAGCGGAGGACCGCCTTCTTGTCTTCCGGTGTCTTCATGGCATTAATGGCCAATACCTTGTCAGCATCCGGCTGCACGCCAAACTGTGAAATGTGGTCTCTGAGGAATTTAATTTCTGTTTGACCAAAGGAGCACTTGGCCCTGTTGAGGCGGAGGCCATGCTCATGGATTCTTCGGAAGACGCGTTGGAGGCGATCAATGTGCTTCTGTCGGGTAGTAGACCAGACGATGATGTCGTCCACATATACGCGAACCCCTTCGATGTCCTCCATCATCTGCTCCATTATTCTGTGGAACACCTCCGATGCTGAGATGATGCCAAATGGCATCCGGTTGTAACAATATCGGCCAAATGGGGTGTTAAAGGTGCAGAGCGTTCGACTGGATGCATCAAGTTAGATCTGCCAGAACCCCTTGGATGATTCTAGCTTGGTGAAAAATTTGGCGCGAGCCATCTCGCAGGTGAGTTCTTCGCGCTTTTGTATGGGATAGTGTTCTCTCATAATATTGCGGTTGAGGCCCTTGGGATCAATGCATATGCATAATTCGCCGGATGGTTTCTTAACGCACACCATAGAGCTGACCCAGTCAGTAGGTTCTGTAACTTTCGATATTACGCCCTGGTCCTGGAGGTCCTGCAGCTGCTGCTTGAGGCGGTCCTTGAGGGGTAATGGTACCCGGCGAGGTGCGTGCACCACAGGCGTGGCATTTGGTTTTAACAAGATTTTATAAATATATGGGAGTGTGCCCATGCCCTCGAATACACCGTGGTATCGGGTGATGATGGTGTTCAGTTGTGTCTGAAAGTTGGCGTCCTGAGATGCGGAAACATCAGCGGGTGACAGGGAGTGAACCCTTTGGACAAGGTTGAGGAGTTTGCACCAAGCAGGGAAGCTTTAGTGGATCCCACTATTTTGAATGGCAGGGTTGCCTTTAATGAACGGTGCAACACTACAAGCTGGCAAGAGCCACTGGCAGCAATGGCATTGCCATTATAGTCCAGAAGCTGGCAGGCGGATGGCAGGATGGTAGGCTTGACATGGAGACTTTCAAGGTCAATGAGATTGGCTGAAGCGTTGGTGTCCAGCCGGAATCGTATCTGAGATCGGTTGACCGTGAGGGTGGCACACCACTCGTTTTCCGGATCAATGCTCAGCACTGGGAAGGACTTGTCTTTTGTGTTCTGGAGCACCTTGTGTTTGGTGATGATGTCCATCCGAAATAGTGCTTTCGGGTCCTCAGTATCAAGGTCTGGAATCATGTCGGAGTTGGAATCGTTGACCGGCGGCTGGACGGTCCGGACATCCCTGCGTGGCTGGTGGGAGCGACAAGAGGTAGTAGGTTGAGCAGACCTGCATAGGGCTACATAGTGGCCAAGCTTGCCACACTGGAGACAGTGTCGGGATTTTGCAGGACATTGCCACTTTAAGTGGGCGGAGCCACAGTTGCTGCACGTCGTGATGTCAGAACGTTCGGTGCGCCACCGCGCATGCGCGGTGCGGTCGTACGCGGTGCTCGCCTGCACAGTGCAGTCTTCGGCCTTGCCGTCCCCTCGGTCAGTGCGCGCATGCGCGGGAGCCGGTGAAAAGCGCGCGAAATGGCCGCCCTCATCCAGGCTCAGGCCCTGGAGCTGTTTAATGGCCTGTACCCGCTCTGCCTCATGGGGGCCTTGCCGTGCCATTTCAGCCGCTTGAATGTGCGAGTATTGGTTAGTGGCGTGTTCATGCAGAACGCAGGTCTCGATGGCTATTGCAAGGGTGAGCTGTTTAACTTTGAGGAACTGCTGGCGTAGGGGGTCCAATTGCACACCCAAAACGATCTGGTCACGGATCATCGAGTCGGAGGTGGCGCCGTAATTGCAGGACTGCGCGAGGATGCGAAGGTGGGTGAGGAAAGATTGAAAAGGTTCATCCTTACCCTGCAGACTCTGTTGAAAGACGTAGTGCTCAAAACTTTCATTTACCTCGATGTCACAGTGACTGTCGAATTTGAGCAGGACTGTCTTGAACTTTGGCTTGTCTTCACCTTCAAACGAATGTGAGGGAGTTGAAGATATGGATGGCATGGTCCCCGGCCGTGGAGAGGAAGAGAGAAATCTTCCTGGCATCTGAAGCAGCTTCCAGGTCTGTGACTTCGAGGTAAAGCTGAAATCGTTGTTTAAAGATTTTCCAGTTTGCACCGAGGTTGCTGGTGATGCGGAGCGGCGGTGGGGGGCGGACGCTGTCCATACTACCGGCTGATGGCTGATTGCTGGTCGAAGGCAGATGACTTGAAGGTAGGTCTATTAAACTCTAACATCACGTATTGGTACCATGATGTGTTGGATCTATGGAGACTGCGTTTACCTTAGCAGTAACATAGACAGGCTACAAGTACAACTCTATTTTATTTAACTAAGAGCTGTTAAACATACTTGCACTGTGGGTCGACACTATGTTAGACTGACTGAAGACCTATGCCTAACCTGACCAGCCTATACTGCTAACACATGGTAGATGTTTGTGCTACTGACTGCGGGCTCTGTCTGTCTCAGAGGCTGCATCCCGAATGAGCGGGAAAACTAGTGCCCTCTGGCTTTACAGTGACCGTGCCCTAACTGGTGATTGGCTGCTGTGTTGTGTGTGTTGATTGGTCTTGCAGTGTGTCAGTCAGTGTGTGGCTCTGCACCATCATATACTGATGTGTATATTATGACACTCAATAAGTGTGAACTAGCAAGATAGTGGAGCAGAGATAGCAAAGAAAGAATAATGACGAAGATGCACCATCCCCTGTTTTCACCCTTGCAGCCACCAACTCAGATACTGCAAGTATTTTACAGTGTAAATTAGAGACAGAATCTGCACATATTGAGGCACCAGGTATGAATGGGTTTCAGCCAGGGAGGGATGTAATGAAATTCAACAACTGTTCCTGCAATGAAGTGTTGAAAAACCATGGCATTCTCCCAATGATACAAAGGCAAGATGAGTTATGTCAACATTAAAATTATTACATCATAGCTATCTACAACTTCAAATGGGTTTTCCATGGGATCATTAACACACATCAAAACCACAGAAATAGACTGTCATTAACTCAGTAGAACATCTTATCTGAGACAGATTTGTGATGTACAAAGGAGTCAAGAGTTATGGGAACAGGCAGAAAATGGAGTTAAAGCCGCGATAAGATTAGCCATGAGCTCATTGAATGGCGGAGCAAGCAAGAGGAGCAAAATGGCCTCCTCCTGCTCCTATGTTCTGATGGGCAGTCCAGCACTTCCTCAACATGGCACTGGAGCGTCAACCTAGAAATGCCGCAGGTTGCTGAAGCAAGCCTGAAATCCATGGTTTCTAACTCAAAGGCAAATGTGCTGCTAATTGAATGAGGTTGTCAAATGGATATGTAATAGACATAGACATAGAATCACAACAGTGCAGAAGGAGGCCATTCAGCCCATTGGGTCTGCAGCGGCTCCTGCTCTGATAGAGCACCCTACCGAGGCCCAATCCCTGTAACCCAATCGAAGCTTTCGGACACCAAGGGGCAATTTAGCACGGCCAATTCACCTAACCTGCACATCTTTGGACTGTGGGAGGAAACCGGAGCACCCGGAGGAAAGCCACGCAGACACGGGGAGAAAGTCAAAACTCTACACAGTCAGTCACCCGAGGTCAGACACAATCTCAATGAAGGTTTGTCAATCTCGAAAGGACCTCGGCTCCTTCATCTACTCTTATCACCTCAGTACCCAACCGTTTCTTCAGAGATTTCATGGCTTTTAGTCCCCTTCCCCAAAATTCATTTCTGCCTAGATGGCTGGTTATAATCTCTAATTTTCCACCGACTGCATATCACCCTATATATTACAAAGCGACTTGGTCAAAATAAATTGTGTCTTTGACGTGCAGAAATAGCAACAAGGTTGTTCCATTTTAAAGAAGGAGTCATTTTTCAAAAGGCGTGCTTATGTCTGTAATTAGTTGAAGGAAAATTAAAGTGATGCAGCAATCAAAGGAGTTGATCAAAGGCAAAAATGCTATTTGTGTCACAGGTGTCAAATGAACAGCCTGTGAGCGGAGTACAGCCGAGGAAAGCTAGATATTCAGCCCAAGCAGTTGTTTAAGTTGCCAGCAAAGATAACCCACAAACTATTTGAGGACAATACGACTACACTTTTGTGTTGCTCCCATTGACTTCAGCACTTCAACAAATAGATGGCTGGGTCCTCCGTTTTTGGGACGATGTCCCAACGCCGTCGTAAAAATGGTGGCATTTCACGACAGAAAAACTGGGGCCACCCCGGCGCCGGCCGAGATTTCTGCGTTGGGGTACAGAGAACCCAGCCCAGAATCTCAGTTCTAATTTACTTCACGGGGAAAATAATGAAAACAGGCTGACTAGCAAAAGGACAACAAAGGACATTAAAGCAAGGCTTGGACTTTCCAGCCCCACCCACCACCAGGATCTCTGGTCCCACTGAAATTCAATTGATGTCTGGCTGATAGGCCGCATATTCCTCGCTTTGGGTCCTGCCGCAATGGAGCTGGAAAATCCCAGTCAAAGACCAGTGACTTTATGGAACCTCTCATGATCTCAGGACACCCCAAAGCACATTCCAACCAATGGAGTACCTTGAGGCAATATAATGTTAAAAAATATGAAATTAAAATCGCTTATTGTCACAAGTAGGCTTCAAATGAAGTTACTGTGAAAAGCCCCTAGTCGCCACATTCCGGCGCCTGTTCGGGGAGGCTGTAACGGGAATCAAACCGTGCTGCTGGCCTGCTTGGTCTGCTTTCAAAGCCAGCGATTTAGCCCTGTGCTAACAACCCCATTTGAAGGGTAACTTCAACTGGAAAAGCCCCTAGTCGCCACATTCCGGGGCCTGTTCGGGGAAGCTGGTACGGGAATTGAACCCGCGATGCTGGCCTGCTTTGGTCTGCTTTAAAAGCCAGCTATTTAGCCCTGTGCTGAACCAGCCACTTTGTGCTAAACCAGCCACAAATATGGCAGCTAATTTGCACTAAGCAAGCTTCCGTGAACAGTATAGGCAAAATCGCTACAGTCCCATAGATCCTTTGAGGGGGGAGTTGAGAAGGCTGGAACGGGAATTGAACCCGCGCTGCTGGCCTCGCTCTGCATCACAAATCAGCAGTCTAGCCAAGTGAGCTAAATCAGACCACGTGAACAAGCGCGGCCAAATAACCTGCTTCCATGATGTTGGTTGATACTGGTCAGGACACCAGGGGGAACGCTTCAACTCTTCTTCAGTGTCAGGGATTTTTAACATCCACCTTAGTGGGGCTGACAGAACACCTCAACTGAAAGACAGAGCTTTCAACACCACACAGCTCCAATAGTACTCAGCTGGAGTGTCAGCCTAGACTCTTGTGTACCAGGTCTCTGGATTGGGACACTCAAACGTCAAGACAAAGTCAACAAAAGTGCTGTCAAGTGAGCCACTGATGACAATCAGTACAATAGAAAGTGGAAGTTAGTGCTATGGTAGGTTGCTTAAATATATTTTCTTCTGAATAATGCTGGAAAAGGGGGCATTTTGTGTCAAAGCTTTTTGTCTGGCACTCATCAGAACAATTCACAAAAATACCATTGCAAACCGACAAATTCATCCTATATGAGAAGAAAGTGCAGATTGATTGGCCCGTGGACTCTGATTGGTAGAGACGTTGCCATGGAGACTGCACCAATTGATGGTGATTGGCAGTTAACTGTCGAGCATTGTTTGAAATTTGGCCCAAGCACGTAGCTGAAGCAGCCCACCTTGGAGAGAAATCCAGGAAGATTTCAAATTCAGGTGAAGGTTGACTTCAGACCCAGCTGCACAAAGAGTCCGACACATTTCCCCAACGACCAACAAGTTGCCAAACGTTTGATATCTGACCCGCCTTTAGTTCTCGAAGCCAAGGGAAGGCCATTCATGATGCCACAATCTTTCTGGGTGCGTGCCCTTGGATTTTAAACCATTACCGAGCTCACAGAAATAAAGATCTCCCTATTTATTTCCATGAATGTTTGCTATGTGTGCAGGCCAACATCTGATTAGACTTTTCATTTTGAATTTCTTTCCATTCAACTGATTTCACATTGGTGCCTGTTCCTAAGCGACAAATATAAACAGAAAATTTGCCTAAAAAAGCATCACTGCACCTTAAATGAAAGATACAATCACATTTAGCGTGCAATGGGGGGGTGGGTAGGGATGCGATATCTTCTCTGTATTGTGCATGCCTTCACAGGATGAGTGCTTGACGGAAAAGGAATAAAAGGAAATGTTGACAGGGTTAGATGAAGACATATGGAGTATAAATACAAGCACAGAGATCATGGTGTATCAAACAGGGATCACATTTTAAACAGGTCACAATCACTTGTGAAGCAACTCAGGATCACTGGGAATCAGACCAGGATCACTGGGAATCAGACCGGGATCACTGGGAATCAGAGCAGCATCACTCTGAATCAAATGAGGATTACTATGAAGCAGACCAGGATCAGAGTTGAAGCAGACCAGGATCCCTGTGAATCAGAGCAGGATCACTGTGAATCAGACCGGGATCACTCCAGATTTGACTGGGAAAATTGTGAATCAGGATAGGATCACTGTGAAACAGACCGAGATTGTTGTGAAACTGACGGACATCGCGGTGAAATCGGCCAAGATCGCTGTGAAACCGACTGAGATCAATGTGACGTGGACCGGGATGGAGAGCAATTTTTTAGGTTTGTCCAAGAGAGTTTTTTGAAACAATATGTTGATAGTCCAACCAAGGAGGGAGCCTTATTGGAGGGAACCTCGTATTGGTGAATGAGCCTATAGTGTCACCTGACACTAAAGTGACACTAAAGCCACCTGACCAAAGTTTCAGGAGGGGAACATTTTGGATATAGTGCCCCTAATTCTGTAAGTTGTCGAATACTCATGGATAAGGACAAGAGTGGTCCTTGAGTAAAGGTGCTAAATTGGGGAAAAGCTAACTATAACAGAATAATCAGGGATAATCCAGGTAATTACAGGCCAGCGGGCCTGACGGTGGGGAAGCTGCTGGAGAGGACACTGAGGGACAGGATTTATTCACATTTGGAAGCAAATGGACTTGTTAGAGATAGGCATCATGGTTTTGTGTGGGGAGGGGCATGTCTTACCAAATTGAGTTTTTTGAGGAGGTGACAAAGTTAATTGATGAGGCAAAGGCTGAGGATGTCATCTACATGGACTTTGGTAAGGTGTTTGACAAGGTCCCTCATGACAGACTGGTACAAAAGGTAAAGACGCATGGGATTCGGGGTGATCTAGCTAGATGGATAAAGAACTGGCTTGGCAACAGGAGACAGAGAGTAACAGTGGGAGTTTTTCAGAATGGAGATCTGTAACTAGTGGTGTTCCACAGGGATCAGTGCTGGGACAACTGTTGTTTGTAATATATATAAATGATCTGGAGGAAAATGTCAATGGTCTGATTAGCAAGTATGCAGATGACACTAAGGTGAAGTTGCAGATAGTGAAGGAGACTGTCAGAGAATACAGTAGACTATAGATAAACTGGAAAGTTGGGCAGAGAAATGGCAGGTGGAGTTCAATCCAGACAAATGTGAGGTGAAGCATTTTGGAAGGTTAAATTTAGGTATGAATTATACATTAAATGGCAGAACCCAGAGCATTGACATACAGAGGGATCTGGGGGTACAGGTCCATAGTTCCATGAACGTGGCAATGCAGGTGGATAAGGTGGTCAAGAAAGCATACGGCGTGCTTGCTTTCATCAGCCGGGGCATTGAGTACAAGAGTTGGTAGGTCGTGTTACAGTTGCATAAAACTTCAGATAGGCCGCATTTAGAATATTGCGTGCAGTTCTGGTCGCCACACTATTAGAAGAACGTGGATGCTTTGGAGAGATTGCAAAGAAAGTTTGCCAGGATGTTGTCTAGTCTGGAGGGTGTTAGCTATGAGGAGAGGTTGAATAAACTCAGATTGTTTTCGGTGGAAAGACGGAGGCTGAGAGGGGACCTGATTGAGGTACAAAAAATTAAGAGAGACATAGCCAGGATAAATAGTCAGAAGCTTTATCCCAGGGTGGAAGACTCAATTACAAGGGGGCACAGGTTCAAGGTGAGAAGGGGGAAACTTAGGGGAGATGTACAGCGCAAGTTTTTCACGCAGAGGGTGGTGGGTGCCTGGAACGCATTGCCAGTGAAGGTGGTAGAGGAAGGCACGATAGCAATGTTTAAGATGTATTTCGATAGACACATGAACGGGCGGGGAATGCAGGGATACAGATCATTTGGGCAATAAGTAGTAGGTCAAAATAAGGAATCTGGATCGGCACAGGCATGGTGGGCCGAAGGGCCTGTTCCTGTGCTTTGCTCTTCTTTGAAGCAGAGTGGGATCACTGTGAATCAGACTGGGATCACAATAAACTAGACCGGATCACTATGAATCCTCCTAGAATTGTTGTGAACCAGAGCGGTATCACAGTGAAACAGACCAGGATCACTGTGAAACTGAACAAGATCAATGTGCTTCAGACTGGGATCTTAGTGAATCAGACCGGGATCTTGGTAAAGTAGACCGGGATCAGAGTGAATTAGACTGGGATCACTGTGAAACAGATCATGATCACTGTGAATCGGCAGAGATCTCAGTGAACTGGACCAGGTTCACTGTCAATCAGACCTGGATCACTGAGAATCAGATCCGGGTCACTGCAAATCATACTGGGATCACACTGAATCAGGCTGGATTCGCTGTAAATCAGACCTGATCACAGTGAATCAGACCAGGTTCACTGTGAATCAGACCGGGATCACTGTGAATCAGATCGGGGTCACTGATAATCAGACAGGGATCACTGTGAATCAGACCAGGATCCCCGTTAATCAGACCAGGATCACTGTGAATCAGACCGGGATCTCTGTGAATCAGACAAGGATCACTGTGAATCAGACCGGGATCACTGTGAATCAGACCAGGATCTCTGTGAATCAGACCGGGATCACTGTGAATCAGACCGGGATCACTGTGAATCAGACCAGGATCACTGTGATTCAGATCGGGATCACTGTGAATCAGACCGGGATCACTGTGAATCAGATCGGGATCACTGTGAATCAGACCGGGATCACTGTGAATCAGACCGGGATCACTGTGAATCAGACCAGCATCACTGTGAATCAGATCGGGATCACTGTGAATCAGACCCGGATCTCTGTGAATCAGACCCGGATCTCTGTGAATCAGACCAGGATCTCTGTGAATCACATCAGGATCACAGTGAATAAGACCAGCATCAATGTGCATCAGATCGGGATAACTGTATTAGATTGGGATAACTGAATTAGATCGGGTCACTGTGAATCAGACCAGGATCACTGTGAATCAGACCAGGATCACTGTGAATCAGACAGGGATCACTGTGAATCAGACCAGGAGCTCTGTGAATCAGACCAGGATGACTGTAAATCAGACCGGGATGACTGGGGGGGTGTTTTCTAGAGCTGTTGGGGAGGGTTTAAACTAATGTGGCAGGGGGATGGGAACCAATGCCGGAAGTTGGAAGGTAGTAAAACAGGGACAGAAACAAAAGGAAGTAAGGGGAAAAGTGCAAGGCCGAGAAGACATAGTCAGAAATCCATAAGGGCGACAGTACAAGGTACAGTGACTGAGGGGAGCACAGTGAATAGGCCCAGTAATAACAAAAGGAATAAAACTGGAGATGTTAAGATTCAAAACAGAGGTAAAAAAACCAACATAAGTGTACTTTACCTGAATGCTCGTAGTATTCGGAATAAAGTAAATGAGTTGGTAGCACAAATCATCGTAAATGACTATGATTTAGTGGCCATTACTGAAACATGGTTAAAGGATGGTCACGACTGGGAGTTAAATATCCGAGGGTATCAAACTATTCGGAAGGACAGAGTGGATGGTAAGGGAGGTGGTGTTGCTCTGTTATTTAAGGATGACATCCGGGCAATAGCAAGGGATGACATCGGTGCTATGGAGGATAAGGTTGAATCCATTTGGGTGGAAATCAGGAATAGTAAGGCGAAAAAGTCACTGATAGGAGTAGTCTATCGGCCACCAAATAGTAACGAGATGGTGGGGCAGGCAATAAACAAAGAAATAACCGATGCATGTAGAAATGGTACAGCAGTTATCATGGGGGATTTTAATCTACATGTCGATTGGTTTAACCAGGTCGGTCAAGGCAACCGTGAGGAGGAGTTTATAGAATGTATCCGCGATAGTTTCCTAGAACAGTATGTAATGGAACCTACGAGGGAACAAGCGGTCCTAGATCTTGTCCTGTGTAATGAGACAGGATTGATGCATGATCTCATAGTTAGGGATCCTCTCGGAAGGAGCGATCACAATATGGTGGAATTTAAAATACAGATGGAGGGTGAGAAAGTAAAATCAAATACTAGTGTTTTGTGTTTAAACAAAGGAGATTACAAGGGGATGAGAGAAAAACTAGCTAAGGTAGACTGGGAGCTAAGACTTTATGGTGGAACAGTTGAGGAACAGTGGAGAACCTTCCAAGCGATTTTTCACAGTGCTCAGCAAAGGTTTATACCAACAAAAAGGAAGGACGGAAGAAAGAGGGAAAATCGACCGTGGATATCTAAGGAAATAAGGGAGAGTATCAAATTGAAGGAAAAAGCATATAAAGTGGCAAAGATTGCTGGGAGATTAGAGGACTGGGAAATCTTTAGGGGGCAACAGAAAGCTACTAAAAAAGCTATAAAGAAGAGTAAGATAGAGTATGAGAGTAAACTTGCTCAGAATATAAAAACAGACAGTAAAAGTTTTTACAAATATATAAGACAAAAAAGAGTGGCTAACGTAAATATTGGTCCTTTAGAGGATGAGAAGGGAGTTTTAATAATGGGAAATGAGGAAATGGCTGAGGAACTGAACAGGATTTTTGGGTCGGTCTTCACAGTGGAAGACACAAATAACATGCCAGCGACTGATAGAAATGAGGCTATGACAGGTGAGGACCTTGAGAGGATTGTTATCACTAAGGAGGGAGTGATGGGCAAGCTAATGGGGCTAAAGGTAGACAAGTCTCCTGGCCCTGATGGAATGCATCCCAGAGTGCTAAAAGAGATGGCTAGGGAAATTGCAGATGCACTAGTGATAATTTACCGAAATTCACTAGACTCTGGGGTGGTCCCGGTGGATTGGAAATTAGCAAACGTGATGCCACTGTTTAAAAAAGGAGGTAGGCAGAAAGCAGGAAATTATAGGCCAGTGAGTTTAACTTCGGTAATAGGGAAGATGCTGGAATCTATCATCAAGGAAGAAATTGCGAGGCATCTGGATAGAAATTGTCCCATTGGGCAGACGCAGCATGGGTTCGTAAAAGGCAGGTCATGCCTAACTAATTTAGTGGAATTTTTTGAGGACATTACCAGTGCAGTAGATAACGGGGAGCCGATGGATGTGGTATATCTGGATTTCCAGAAAGCCTTTGACAAGGTGCCACACAAAAGGTTGCTGCATAAGATAAAGATGCATGGCATTAAGGGTAAAGTAGTAGCATGGATAGAGTATTGGTTAATTAATAGAAAGCAAAGAGTTGGGATAAATGGGTGTTTCTCTGGTTGGCAATCAGTAGCTAGTGGTGTCCCTCAGGGATCCGTGTTGGGCCCACAATTGTTCACAATTTACATTGATGATTTGGAGTTGGGGACCAAGGGCAATGTGTCCAAGTTTGCAGATGACACTAAGATGAGTGGTAAAGCGAAAAGTGCAGAGGATACTGGAAGTCTGCAGAGGGATTTGGATAGGTTAAGTGAATGGGCTCGGGTCTGGCAGATGGAATACAATGTTGACAAATGTGAGGTTATCCATTTTGGTAGGAATAACAGCAAACGGGATTATTATTTAAACGATAAAATATTAAAGCATGCCGCTGTTCAGAGAGACTTGGGTGTGCTAGTGCATGAGTCACAGAAGGTTGGTTTACAAGTGCAACAGGTGATTAAGAAGGCAAATGGAATTTTGTCCTTCATTGCTAGAGAGATGGAGTTTAAGACTAGGGAGGTTATGTTGCAATTGTATAAGGTGTTAGTGCGGCCACACCTGGAGTATTGTGTTCAGTTTTGGTCTCCTTACTTGAGAAAGGACGTACTGGCGCTGGAGGGTGTGCAGAGGAGATTCACTAGGTTAATCCCAGAGCTGAACGGGTTGGATTATGAGGAGAGGTTGAGTAGACTGGGACTGTACTCGTTGGAATTTAGAAGGATGAGGGGGGATCTTATAGAAACATTTAAAATTATGAAGGGAATGGATAGGATAGATGCGGGCAGGTTGTTTCCACTGGCGGGTGACAGCAGAACTAGGGGGCATAGCCTCAAAATAAGGGGAAGTAGATTTAGGACTGAGTTTAGGAGGAACTTCTTCACCCAAAGGGTTGTGAATCTATGGAATTCCTTGCCCAGTGAAGCAGTTGAGGCTCCTTCATTACATGTTTTTAAGGTAAAGATAGATAGTTTTTTGAAGAATAAAGGGATTAAGGGTTATGGTGTTCAGGCCGGAAAGTGGAGCTGAGTCCACAAAAGATCAGCCATGATCTAATTGAATGGCGGAGCAGGCTCGAGGGGCCAGAAGGCCTACTCCTGCTCCTAGTTCTTATGTTCTTATGACTGTGAATCAGACCAGGATCTCTGTGAATCAAACCAGGATCACTGTGAATCAGACCAGGATCACTGTGAATCAGACCAGGATCACCGTGAATCATACCTGGATCACTGTGAATCAGACCAGGATCACTGAATTAGACCGGGATCACTGTGAATCAGACAGGGATCTCTGTGAATCAGACCGGGATCACTATGAATCAGACCAGGATCACTGTGAATCAGACAGAGATCACTGTGAATCAGACAGGGATCTCTGTGAATCAGACCGAGATCACTGTGAATCAGACAGGGATCACTGTGAATCAGATCGGGATCACTGTGAATCAGACCAGGATCACTGTGAATCAGACTAGGATCACTGTGAATCAGACCGGGATCACTGTGAATCAGACCGGGATCACTGTGAATCAGACCAGGATCACTGTGAATCAGACAGGGATCACTGTGAATCAGACCGGGATCACTGTGAATCAGACCAGGATCACTGTGAATCAGACCGGGATCACTGTGAATCAGACGGGGATCTCTGTGAATCAGACCGAGATCACTGTGAATCAGACAGGGATCACTGTGAATCAGACAGGGATCACTGTGAATCAGACCAGGATCTTTGTGAATCACATCAGGATCACAGTGAATGAGACTAGCATCAATGTGCATCAGATCGGGATAACTGTATTAGATTGGGATAACTGAATTAGATCGGGTCACTGTGAATCAGACCAGGATTACTGTGAATCAGACCAGGATCACTGTGAATCAGACCGGGATCACTGTGAATCAGACCAGGATCACTGAATTAGACTGGGATCACTGTGACTGAGACAAAGATCACTGTGAATCAGACCAGGAACACAGTTAATCAGACCAGGATCACTGTGAATCAGACCAGGATCACTGTGCAACAGACCAGGATCACTGTGAATCAGACCGGGATCACTGTGAATCATACCAGGATCACTGTGAATCAGACCAGGATCACTGTGAATCAGACCAGGATCACTGTGAATCAGATCGGGATCACTGTGAATCAGACAGTGATCCCTGTGAATCAGATCGAGATCACTGTGAATCAGACACGGATCACTGTGAATCAGACAGGGATCACTGCAAATCAGACAGGGATCACTGTGAATCAGACAGGGATCACTGTGAATCAGACAGGGATCACTGTGAATTAGACAGGGACAACTGTGCATCAGATCGGAATCACTAAATTAGATGGGGATGACTGTGAATCAGACCGAGGTCACAGTGAATCAGTTCGGGATCACTGTGAATCAGACCATGATCACAGTGCATCTGATCGTGATAACTATTAGATCGGGATCACGGTGAATCAGACCGAGGTCACAGTGAATCAGATCGGGATAACTGAATTAGATCGGGATCACTGTGAATCAGACAGGGATCACTGTGCATCAGATGAGGATCACTGAAGAATCAGACCAGGATCACTGTGAATCAGATCGGGGTCACTGTGAATCAGACCAGGATCACTGTGAATCAGACCAGGATCACTGTGAATCAGACAGGGATCTCTGTGAATCAGATCGGGATCACTGTGAATCAGATCGGGATCACTGTGAATCAGACCAGCATCACTGTGAATCAGATCGGGATCACTGTGAATCAGACCAGGACCTCTGTGAATCAGACCAGGATCTCTGTGGATCAGACCAGGATCTCTGTGAATCACATCAGGATCACAGTGAATGAGACCAGCATCAATGTGCATCAGATCGGGATAACTGTATTAGATTGGGATAACTGAATTAGATTGGGATCACTGTGAATCAGACCAGGATCACTGTCAATCAGACCGGGATTACTGTGAATCAGACCGGGATCACTGTCAATCAGACTGGGTTCACTGTTAATCAGACCGGGATCACTGTGAATCAGACCAGGATCACTGTGAATCAGACAGAGATCACTGTGAATCAGACAGGGATCTCTGCGAATCAGACCGAGATCACTGTGAATCAGACAGGGATCACTGTGAATCAAACTAGGATCACTGTGAATCAGAGCGGGATCACTGTGAATAAGACCGGGATCACTGTGAATCAGATTGGGATCACTGTTAATCTGTCCAGGATCACTGTGAATCAGACCGGGATCACTGTGAATCAGACCAGAATCACTGTGAATCAGACCGGGATCACTGTGAATCAGATCATGATCACTGTGAATCAGACAGGGATCTCTGTGAATCAGACTGAGATCACTGTGAATCAGACAAGGATCACTGTGAATCAGACAGGGATCACTGTGAATCAGACAGGGATCACTGTGAATTAGACAGGGACCACTGTGCATCAGATCGGAATCACTGAATTAGATGGGGATCACAGGGAATCAGACCGAGGTCACAGTGAATCAGTTCGGGATCACTGTGAATCAGACCAGGATCACAGTGCATCCGATCGGGATAACTATTAGATCAGGATCACTGTGAATCAGACCGAGGTCACAGTGAATCAGATCAGGATCACTGTGAATCAGACCAGGACCACTGTGAATCAGACTGGGGTCACTGTGAATCAGATCAGGACCACTGTGAATCAGACTGGGGTCACAGTGAATCAGATCAGGATCACTGTGAATCAGACCGGGATCACTGTGAATCAGGCCAGGAACACTGCGAATCAGATCAGGATCACTGTGACTCAGACCAGGATCACTGTGCATCAGATTGGGATAACTGAATTAGATCGGGATCACTGTGAATCAGACCAGGATCACAGTGCATCAGATCGGGATCACTGTGAATCAGACCAGGATCACAGTGAATCAGACAGGGATCACTGTGAATCAGATCGGGATCACTGTGAATCAGACGGGGATCTCTGTGAATCAGACGGGGATCACTGTGAATCAGACAGGGATCACTGTGAATCAGACGGGGATCTCTGTGAATCAGACCGGGATCACTGTGAATCAGACAGGGATCTCTGTGAATTAGACTGGGATCACTGTGAATCAGACAGGGATCTCTGTGAATCAGATCAGGATCACTGTGAATCAGACCGGGTTCACTGTGAATCAGATTGTGATCACTGTGAATCAGACAGGGATCACTGTGAATCAGATCGGAATCACTGAATTAGATGGGGATCACTGTGAATAAGATTGGGATCACTGTGAATCAGACCAGGATCACTGTGAATCAGATCGGGATAAATTAATTAGATCGGGATCACTGTGAATCAGACCAGGATCACTATGAATCAGATCGGGATAACTGAATTAGATCGGGATCACTGTGAATCAGACCAGGATCACTGTGAATCAGACAGGGGTCTCTGTGAATCAGACCGGGATCACTGTGAATGAGACTGGGGTCACTGCGAATCAGACAGGGATTACTGTGGATCTGACCGGGATCACTGTGAATCAGACAGGGATCTCTGTGAATCAGACCGGGATCACTGTGCATCAGACTGAATCACTGTGAATCAGACCGGGATCACTGTGAATCAGACCGAGATTACTGTGAATCAGACCAGGATCACTGAGAATCAGACCAGGATCACTGTGAATCAGACCGGGATCACTGTGAATCATACCAGGATCACTGTGAATCAGACTGTGGTCACTGTGAATCAGACCGGGTTCACTGTGAATCAGACTGGGGTCAGATCGAATCGGACTGGGATCACAGTGAATGAGACCGGGTTCCCAGTGAATCAGAATGGGATCACTGTGAATCATACCAGGATCACTGTGAATCAGATCGGGATCACTGTGAATCAGACAGGGATCTCTGTGAACCAGACCGGGATCACTGTGAATCAGACCAGGATCACTGTGAATCAGACCGGGATCACTGTGAATCAGACCAGGATCACTGTGATTCAGACAGGGATCTCTGTGAATCAGACCGGGATCACTGTGAATCAGACCAGGATCACTGTGAATCAGACCGGGATCACTGTGAATCAGACTAGGATCACTGTGAATCAGACCAGGATCACTGTGAATCAGACCGGGATCACTGTGAATCAGACCAGGATCACTGTGAATCAGACCGGGATCACTGTGAATCAGATCATGATCACTGTGAATCAGACAGGGATCTCTGTGAATCAGACCGAGATCACTGTGAATCAGACAGGGATCACTGTGAATCAGACAGGGATCACTGTGAATTAGAGAGGGACCACTGTGCATCAGATCTAAATCACTGAATTAGATGGGGATCACAGTGAATCAGACCGGGATCACAGGGAATCAGATCGGGATCACTGTGAATCAGACAGGGATCACTGTGAAGGCATCGTATTAAGTGCTTCACAACAGGTTTGTGAGCAAAGTCAGTATTCAATGAATAAAAGGTACGCTAGCAACATGAATGACAAATTGGCAAAGGATAGGAAACAGAGATAAGTGGTTAACAGTTGTTTTTCAGACTGGAGGAACGTTTATCATAAAGTTCCCTAGATGTTAGGACCTCTACTCTTCCTGATAGATATTAGTGACCGAGAACTTGGGGAGGTGGAGCCGTAGTAGTATTGTCACTGGACCAGTCATCCAGAGACCCAGGGCATGATCTGGGGACCCAGCTGGAACTTGGCTTAAAGGGGCCACTCTTTCCAGGATTCACTCCTGCAGCCAGAGTGGAATAGTCAACCATGTGAGTCTAAGGGAGGAAGTGCAAGGAACAAAGTGACCCACTGTAAGGTTATTCGTAGACTTTGTGATTCATGAACCAAAGAGAATTTTCCCAAATTAGGTCCATGACGTGGAATAAACAAGTCTGGAGTTATCCATTTTGGGAAGTTTGCATGAACAGACCAATTTGGGATTAACATTTGTAATATGGTATATATCTGTGATATAGTATGCATAGTTGGTAAGTAGACAAGTCTGCCTTTCTTTCTTTTAAAATATAAACTTACTTTATATACCTTATACCTTTATATATTTTATACTTTTCTTTCTGCTTACTTATTTCTTTTTATATTATCAATTATAATTTTATGTAATTACTATAATTATGATTATTCAATAAAATTGCTGTTTTAACACATTACTTTGCATGGTCACTCATTCCTGTTACGCCCAGAGTGCAGCTCTGAGCCTAAGTGAGACTCCAAAGGGCCTCAGAACCCTAAATATGCCAAAAGAGATTTACAAAGTGTCGCAGGACACAAAGCCATTGGCTGCTGAACAGATCCTGGAGGAGTACAAAGATGTGTTCATAGGGTTGGGATGTCCACCAACCAGGAGAATATCATAGTCGATGAGTGTGTTTGCCCAATTCAGCACCTTCTGAGAAGACTTCCAACTGCCCTCAAGTCAACCTAAAACACAAGATACCAGAGCTGGAAAAGAAGAGAGTAATCAAAAAAAGTGACACCTCTGGATCAGCAGCATAGTATAGCAGTGAAAGGTGGATTGCTGAGAGTACCCTTAGACCCAAAGGATTTAAATAAATTACTGAAAGAGATCTCACTATCCCATGCCAAACATCAAAGGAATTTTGTCACAACTTGCCAAGGCAAAAGAATTTAGTATCCCAGACACGAAGGGTGACTACTGGCAAGTGAAGCTAGCTGAAATCAGTTACTTTTTACTGCAATCTGGACTCCATGGCTCCAGAAGAGCATCGCCACAAACAGTGTGAAATAGTTAGTGACCTTCACGGATGGGAAGCCATAGTGGATGAGCTACTAGTCTATAGATGTGGAGACACAATGGAAGAATCTAGGTCAGACCATGAGCAGGATCTAGTACGACTGTTAGAGAGCGCTCGCCAAAAGATCCTGAAGCTGAACAAGAAAAAATTGCAACTGAAGAGGCAGGAAGTCAAGTACATAGGTCATGTACACTGTTCTGTTGCCTGGATCCTGACAGTGCTGCAGTGACCAATGTGAAAGCAGTGCAATGATATGTCAGCAATAAGCGATTTTCATTTCATTTCATTTCATATTTAGCAAAACATGTACCTAATTTGTCGTCGGGGTGGGAACCATTACGCAAGCTCACTGCCAAGGATGTGCAGTGATACTGGGGCACACGACAAGAGGCAGAGTTCACAAGAATCAAACAACTCGTGATGATAATGCCAGTGGTGAAGTACTATGCTGTCAATGATGATGGCGTGATGCCAGCGAGACAGGTCTCAGAGCAAAAGTAATGCAACACGGACAACCAGTCACATTTGCGTCAGATGTGCTACGCTCAGATTGAGAAAGGTCGCCTGGCTATTGTTCTTGCTTGTGAGCATTTTCCTCAATACCTGCTTGGGACAGACAAAACAGTGGAGTCCGGCCACGAGCCACTTCAAAGCATTTTACTCAACACCATTACTGCTGCTCCCCAGCGACTGCAAAGACTTACTTCATTTGCAGAGATATCATCTGGATGTGACGTACAAGCGAGAGAAGCTGATAGATATCACAGACATGCTGGCAACAGCAGCACTCCCACTGATGAAAGTTGACAGTGGTACAACAGAATGTGACATTTTTCAAGATTCGGGGGTGAAACAGCAGCTCAACATCTCTGGACGTCGTCAACGCAGCAGAGACATTGAATCTGACAGGCAAGTGCCTTGCTCAAAGCAAGCGAACTACCCAAGAGGATGCAGCTCTTCAGTTGCTGCAAGAAATAACGATGAAAGGATGACTGGTGACCATCAACAGCACACCTGTAGTCACAAGAGCATATTGGGCATACAGAGATGAATTGCCCGCCCGAGGTGGCATCTTGTACAAAGGAAATAGTGTCATCATCCCCAGGGAGATGAGAGGAGGGATGCTGCAGCGCGTTCATGCAGGCCATCAAGGAATTGAATTGAGCCTGAGAAAGAAGCACTTTACTGGCCAAATATGAGCAATGAAATCAAAGACCACATTAGTCGGTGCAATGTTTGTAACAAATAACAAGCTAAGCTAACTAATGAGCTGATGATGACACCTGCCATCCCAGGCAGACCATGGATGAAGCTAGGAGTAGGCCTCTTCACTCTAGCAGCAATTGATCATATTGTCACCATTGTTGCTCGTTCTGGGTGAGTGCGCTTAGCACTCAATTGGCTCTGTTTTATTCCTTAGCTCTAGAGTCGCCAGGTATCCTTATGATACCGCCACAAGATTCAAGTTCAAGTTCAGACCAATGACTCAATACACCAGTTAGTAAGTTCAAAATAAGACACGTTTATTATAACACAGTTATTTACTACTCATACATATAATACTAAGATTAAACTATTCCTACTCCTAATAGGCCAATACTTATCTGGAATAAGGGAACTGCTCGATCAGGGAACAATGGCCTCTTGCTTTGTCCTGGATCCGCAGGCTTCCAGTTGGCGTGGACTAAAGGGGTCAGGAGTGTCTACTCTCGTAGCGTACGTTGTATGACACTTACTTGATAGCGGCTGCTGACCAGGCCTCTCCTTCTCAAGGTCTTCTGCTGCAAAGGTGTTCTGCTGGGAGGGCCGGCTGGTCAAGAAGAAAGAATCAGTCCTGGGACCTGACTTTTATAGGTCCCAGGGGCTTTGCGCCCTTCTGGGCGGACCCTCTATAAACTTGCAATTGATTGGATCTCTTCCCAATCGATTGATTTGAATTTCCCCAATAACGGGGCTGTTCCTTGATCACTGGGCGGTCCTTGGGGCTTATTATTTCAGACTCCCTTTGGCGCCGAGAAGTCTGACCTTCTATAGAATGTTTCAATCTCTTCTAATTGTTGTGTCCATTGTGCCTGGGAATCACCGGGAATCACTCACTTAATATGCGCAGCTCGTTAGTTACAATGCTGTCTGGTTTCTTTAACAGCTAGAATACACAGGGGATTCTGCAAACAGCTTGTCTCTTTGCAACTGTCCATTTTTCCCTGTAACCTTTGCGTTCTTCCATTTTGTGTGAGGAAGTCGCCAACCCAGGTGGCTACACCATGGACTACTATTCTGACTACTGGGAGTTAGTCCAGCTGACTTCAACAATAATCAATGAGATAGTAAAATGCCTGAAAGCAAATCTCAGTCATTACAGCATTCCAGATATTGTGATGAGCGACAATGGCCCTCAGTTCATGAGTGAAGACTTCAGAAGCTTCACAAACTATGATCTTGGGCATTAACCATAATGTGCCTGTCGTGGGCACAGAGAATTAGCCATAGGCTGTATAAACAAGCTGGGTGAGTAATGCAAACTGTATAAATCTGCAATAGAGTCATGCCTTAAGTTGTCAGATAAGGTCCAAGATCTGATGGTGATCAAAAGAATTCAGGGAAAGTGACGGTCAAGAAAGCCCAGGTCTGACAACATGGAGAAGGAAAGATCCCAAGGCTTGCTATTTGAAGAGAGTCCCTTGTGACAAAGTTAGGATTGATACTCTTTGACGTAAATGATCTGGAAGAGAAAGAGTCACAGACTCGTACAGGACAGAAAAGGTCCTTTGGTCCATCAAGTCTGCACCAACAATAACTACCCCTAATCTTGTGCTAATCCCATTTACCAGCACTTCCCTCAAATTTGCTCAGAATCCCCTACCTCTCACCCTAAGACTATGTTCCCTTCTGATTCACCCCTCAACAGGGGAACAGCTGATTCCCAACTTTTCCCAACTACTCTTACCAACTTTTACAGTTGCACCATAGAAACCATCCTATCTGGCTGCATCACAGCCTGGTATGGCAACTGCTCGGCCCAGGACTGCAAGAAACTTCAGAGAGTTGAACACAACCCAGTCCATCACACAAACCTGCCTTCCATCCATTGACTCTGTCTACACCTCCGGCTGCCTGGGGAAAGCGGGCAGCATAATCAAAGACCCCTCCCACCCGGCTTATTCATCTTTTTCCTTTAGTGAAGTGACCAGAACTGCACACAGTACTCTGTCTTTGGCCTAACCAACGTTCTGCATAGCCTCCTTGCTCTTATATATGCCACGATTGATAAAGGCAAGTGTCCCATATGTCTTCTTAACTACCCTATTCACCTGCTCTGCCTCCTTCAGAGATCTGTGAACAATTACCCCAAGATCCCTCTGTTCCTCTGAGCTTCCTAGTATTCTGCCATTCATTACATACTCCCTTGTCCTGTTTCTTCTTCCAAAGTGAAACACTTATCAGGGTTAAATACTATCTACCACTGCTCTGCCAATCTGACCAACCAATCTATATCTTCCTATAGCCTACGACCCTCTTCTTCACTGTTTGCCACCTGCCAATCTTTGTGTCGTCTGCAAACTTGTTAATTATTCCCCCCCATGTTCTCATCTAGATCGTTTATATATATAGGGCAGCATGATAGCATTGTGGATAGCACAATCGCTTCACAGCTCCAGGGTCCCAGGTTCGATTCCGGCTTTGGTCACTGTCTGTGCGGAGTCTGCACATCCTCCCCGTGTGTGCGTGGGTTTCCTCCGGGTGCTCCGGTTTCCTCCCACAGTCCAAAGATGTGCAGGTTAGGTGGATTGGCCATGATAAATTGCCCTTAGTGTCCAAAATTGCCCTTAGTGTTGGGTGGGGATACTGGGTTATGGAGATAGGGTGGAGTTGTTGACCTTGGGTAGGGTGCTCTTTCCAAGAGCCGGTGCAGACTCGATGGGCTGAATGGTCTCCTTCTGCACTGTAAATTCTATGATTCTAAAAATAACAAACAATAAGGGACCAGCACTGATCCCCGTAGATGCCGCTGGACACCGGCCTCCAGTTACTCAAACAGGCTTCTACCACTACCCTTTGTGTCCTATTACTAAGCCAGTTTTGGATCCATCTCGACAGTAGCTGTAGTTCAAAGCCGCAAATCACAACAAAATAGCAGTGAGTTAATAGGGAGAGAAATCAAGACCAGTTATAGAAGTGCTTAAATTATTTACAGAAGTGAGCAAATAATTGGCAGATGTAGACAAAAAGTGAAGATGTGTAATGAGGTGTACTCAGGATATAAATTATCAGACAATTTATAAGCTTATTGTTAAAGTGCTGGCAAAGACATATCTGGAAAGGGATCTGGGAGTCATGGTAGCTGTATCCCTGAAGGCATAAAGCCAATGCCTGACTGTTTTTAATAAAATACAAATAGGACGTCAGGTTACATGTAAAGCTGAATAGTGTAGATGGAAAGAAGGTTATTCCACCCCTGTACAGAACTTAGTCAGGGTACATGTGGAGTATTGTGCTCAGTTCAGAATATTTCATTCTGAAATGAATGTAACTGAGCACTTGAAGGTGCAGAGGATTACTTTTAGGATGATTCGGGGACTAGTAAATAGAACATGTCTAGACTCACGAAACTGACAGTCTTCCCATTGAGAAATCGAGGGAGTCATGATGGAAATATTCAAATGAATACGGCTGTGGGATATAAAGAATGAGTCAGGCATGTTTAGTTTGATACAGGCGAGCAGAACAAGAGAGGATGTGCAGAAGTTGAAACTGGGTAGGTTCAGGTGTAACCGAAGAAAGCATTTTTTTTTTCAAAGAGTACCCATTTCTTTTTTTATCCAATTAAGGGGCGATTTGGCGTGGCCAATTCACCTGCCCTAAATATCATTTTAGGTTGTGGGGGTGAGACCCACGCAGACACGGGGAGAACGTGCAAACTCCACACGGACAGTGGCTGATTATTAAAACAATTCACAACACATTTCGACAAAAACCAAATGGTACAAGCACTAAACTTTTTTAGAAAGGGGAAACCTGCCCAAATCAAGCAATAAATCTTTCAAAGACTGGAACATTTATTTTTTTTGATTAGTAACCTGGATAGTATAGGAATGTTTTGTTGCCCAGATTGAGACATATTGATTCCAGTTAGCTGCACTCTCAAAATGTCCATGATGACTTTCCTAGCAGTCATAGTCATAGAGTCATACAGCACAGAACCTGACCTGTGAAATCAGGATTTTGTTTTGGAGCAAGTGGCCAAAATGCAATGAGGCATTTTTAATTAATGTTCCAGGCAGGATAGAATATGTCCAACAGCTGGGTCAACCCTGATATTTAACTTTGTGCCAGGAATCAGAATTAGTCAGGGTTCCAGGTCCAAGAGGTGCACAAATCAAGCCACGTGGAACACTATCGATTCCAATGAGAAACGGTGCGGGATTAACCAGTTCAGTGATTGGCATTCAGGAGGTTGACGAGCTGCAGCCGAATATATACACTTCATTCCCCGCGCACACCGTCACAGCCAACAAGATGGCACTGATTGCGCTGGAGCGCGCCAATCCTATTAATGGGTTGTCTGGGTGGGACACCCAAACAAACTGTGGCCCTAAGTTCACAGTGGGCAGTCAGCGGCGTGCGCAGCTGCATGGCTGGCTTGCTGCCGCGACAATGGTGCTCCATGCCCACCCATCCCGACCCCACAGCCCACCTCCTCGCCACCCCCTGCTACGCCCCCTCCCCACTCCGTGCAGGAGCCTCCTGGCCAGCGGCACAACGGGCAACAAATAATGGTGATGTTCGAACATTTCCATTCCCCCTCTCTCTCCCTCACCAGCCAACCCGCCGGTTTCCCAATTTTTAAAAGCACAAGTGAACCTCGCCGTCGGGAATTCGGCCCATCGGAGGCGGAGAATCATGGAAGCCCCGGGAGAATACCGGATCAGGCCCGTTAATGATATGCAAATGGATTTTACTGTACGTGCGTTCTGGAATGCATTAACGCCGCTGTCGAAGCGACAGAGAATTACGGTTTGGCGTCAAATCGGCGCCCGCCGCGATTCTGGAGCCAGAACTGATTCTCCGTCCATCGCAATTCCGACATCAGCCGACAGAGAAGCCGCCCCAGGGGTTTGTAGTCCTGGAGAATTACAGATGGTCCACTTTAACACTTCTGTGAAATAGTTAAAGAAGAAAGTCATATGAATTTGCGAAGTAACCCTAACCCTCCAGGAGCAATCTCACAGCATTATCTTCCTTCTACTTTTATCTGGTTTCCCTGTGAAAATCTTCCAGTTGAAACAGACAGTTTACCCGAAACGCTTGGTTGCAAGAACGCTTTGCAGCTCCGTGTTTGGGATAATATATTCCATCTGGGGATTCATTTACTGAATGAATTGTAACGAAGGCATTTTTTAAAACTGCTAAAAGTTAACCCTCCCCAACTGGAAGGTGAATGGGGATGAGAAACATAGCCATGATTGAATGACGGAGCAGACTCGATGGGCCAAATGGCCTAATTCTGTTCCTATAACTTATGGTCTTTTCTCCTGAGGTTTGTGACCCCGCCCCCCACCACCCCCCCCTGCCCCCATGCTCACTTCATTCACAATCCGAGGTGTCTCCATGACTTATTAGACAGAAGCCTCATTTATGGCTACAAATCCACAGTATCCATAGAATCCCTGCAGCACAGAAGGAGTCCATTCGGCCCATTGAGTCTGCACCGACCATTTGAAAGACCATCCTACACATATTAGGGCAGCACGGTAGCATTGTGGATAGCACAATTGCTTCACAGCTCCAGGGTCCCAGGTTCGATTCTGGCTTGGGTCACTGTCTGTGCAAAGTCTGCACATCCTCCCCGTGTCTGCGTGGGTTTCCTCCGGGTGCTCCGGTTTCCTCCCGCAGTCCAAAGATGTGCAGGTTAGGTGGATTGGCCATGCTAAATTGCCCTTAGTGTCCAAAATTGCCCTTAGTGTTGGGTGGGGTTACTGGGTTATGGGGATAGGGTGGAGGTGTTGACCTTGGGTTGGGTGCTCTTTCCAGGAGCCGGTGCAGACTCGATGGGCCGAATGGCCTCCTTCTGCACTGTAAATTCTATGATATCCAAACCCCGCCCTATACTTGTAACCCCATCTAACCTTTGGACACTTATGGGGCAAGTTGGCATGGCCAATCTACCTAACCTGCATATCTTTGGACTTTGGGAGAAAACCAGAGCACCCGGAGGGATCCCACGCAGACACAAAGAGAATGTGCAAACTCCATACAGTCACATGAGGTCGGAATCGAACCCAGGTCCCTGGCACTGTGAGGCAGCAGTGCTAACCAATGTGCCACTGTGCCGCCCCAAAACCTGATTCAAAACACCTTGTGCTTTGTTCTCCATTGTTACCATCGACAGCTGTTTCATGTTCATCATTAGACTTTTTAATTCCAGATTTTTTAAATTCAATTTCACCAGCTGCAATGGGGGGAGAGCATTAGCCTCGGTCTCTGAATTCGTGCTCCAGTGACAATGCCACCGCGCTACCGCCTCCCAAATGGCTGACCCATTCAATAAAAGCAAAACGGGAAAGGCATTGATAGCAAATGTTTTAAACAAATCTTTGTGGGGCCAAGGGAGAGCAGGTGTAAAAACCTGTCCACTGACATTGGAAAATGGCCACTTTAACTTGAAAGAAACCAATATGAGTTTGGGGTTCCTTTTTAGGTAGGGAATCATCTTAAGGCAGTAAATTCCTGAAGGTGATGACTCACATCCAATCCCTCAGCTACTGATAATGGCAGCCAAATGTGAATCCAGGCAATGACTGACAACAGTCATTCTTATCAAACAAGGTCAGAAGTAAAGTTACTTTTACTTTTAAAATCTTTGATTCCATGAATGCTCTTAGTTTAATAAAAAATCTATGACCCACATCAACAGTCAACAAGGGAGAAAATTCACTTCAGCCCACTGTAGTTCATCCCTGCTGTCATTTCCATGGAGCTTTTCACGGAGAATCTCCAGAGATTTTCTCTATTGCTGTTACCTCATTTGGAGGTCAGCATTACCCCAGCAATCCAAAGATGCACAGGTTAGGTGGACTGGCCGTGATAAAAATTCTCCCTTAGTGTCAAGGAATGTGCAGGTTAGGTGGGGTTACGGGGCCGGGGGAGTGGGTTCAGATAGGGAGCTCTTTCAGAGGGTCAGTTCAGACTCGATGGGCTGAACGGCCTCCTTCTGCACTGTAGAGATTCTATGATTCCATGATCCTATGATTCTATGATATACACATATTTCCCCGTCATCTTCTCACGTTGTAGCGACTGATCCGGAGAGCCACTCAGGGGAAGTCCTGGAAGTGTATAGTGTAAAATAGCCTTTTCATTTAGCGTGTCAAAGAAAGATATCAGCACTGTGCTTTAGCGGGGAAATTTACCAATCAGAAGGCCCGAACGGGGCGGGATTCTCCGAAACCCCACCGGGTCGGAGAATCGCTGGGGGGGCGGCGTGAATCCCGCCCCCGCCGGCTGCCGAATTCTCCAGCGCCGGGGATTTGGTGGGGGCGGGAATCACGCCATGACGCTAGCAGCGGCCCCCCCGGCGATTCTCCGGCACACGATGGGCCGAGTGGCTGCCCGGTTTTTTTGCCGGTCCCTCCGGCGTAAATTGGAGTCAGTCCTTACGGGCGGGACTTGGCGACGTGGGCGGCCTCCAGGGTTCTCGGGGGCCGCAGGATATCTGGCCCCGGGAGGTGCCCCCACGGTGGCCTGGCCCACAATCGGGGCCCACCGATCCGCGGGCGGGCCTGTGCACTCTTTCCCTCTGCATCTGCCGCTGTGGTCCTCCGCCATGGCCGATGCGGAGACGAACCCTCCCGCGCATGCGCTGGGATGACGGCAGCACACGCTGGTGCTACCGCGCATGCGCCAACTCGCGCCGGCTGGCGGAGGCCCTTCGGCGCCAGTTGGCGTGGTGCCAAGCCCCTTCCCCGCCGGCAGAATCCCGCCCTCCATTTCTTCATTTTGATTAAAATTTCACAAGAAATATGCGGGGAGGAATAAGGGGGTGCATGATGATGATTTAATGTGAACTTAATTCACCAAGGGACCACTGTTCCTGCATATTTTATATTTTGTCCAGACGGCTGACTTATGAACAGCAAGGTCCCACAAAAAATGAGATCCATGAGCACTTAACCTGTTTTGGATCTTCTGGTTGAAAGATGGCAGCTAGGAAACCAGGGGAATTGCAGCCCTTCTTTGCAAACAATTATGGGGGCTTTTACACACAAAGGAAATGCCTGTTTAACAACACATCCAAAAGATAGCGGAGGTCATTGGGATTTGGCAAGACAATGGAAAACAGATCATATCAGCCACCATTTACACCTTTTCCGATGTTTATTGCCAATGAAGTCAAATATAAAAATTACTGCCAGTTCACTACCTTCCCATTTCACATAAAACCATAATTACAGCCAGCAACAATGCAGCACACCTTCAATACTGCACAAATATCTCAGCCTAAATTATCTGCTCAAATCCTGGAGAAGTATTTAAAACTGCAGCTTTCCGACTGAAAGTCCGACCAACTAAGTCAAGCTGGGATGGCTATGATCCAGACTGTAAAATTAACATCACACAGTCAGCTCCATGTATCACTATGTGCTATTACTGTACGAATGCCTAGGGCATCCCTATCAAATTCCTTGTTGTTACTTTAATGGTAGTATCAGCCTGTTAATACTTCAATAAAGTAGCAGACAAAGGAATTTGATATGGCTACAGTAAGTGCTGTGCGATAATATAATTAATTGTCACTTCGAGACTATGAAGCTTTGAGGGCATATTCACTGAACCCTTGATTCTAAAAGCTCAGAAGTGAATGAAAGAGAATCAGTGCCTGAGGTGTTTTAGCCCTGTCACTGAACCACACTTTCCTAATGTATGACTTCTTGCTGGGATAATGGATCAGTAAAATTTCTAGCCGATAATCATGATTCGAAATGCTTTACTTTAAAGGGAATCGCTCCCCAGCATTAACAGTGACACTTGCAAGTTTCCGCATTGTGACCAAAATAGTCAACCCAAAATAATTATTTGTGACTATTTACCAGTCATAGTTCCCTCTGGCCACAACTATTTTCCTCAAGAAATATTGTGGAATAAGTTGAACAACATCCTGCGTGGAAAGAGGACATATTCCATTGGAATCCTCTGGTTCTCATACGTGTGTGCTATTTTTAGAATCAAGTTGTGAACGTGCATCCAACATGCTGCAATTGAGTCTGCGTTCTAAAGTTTCCAAACATCTCACAGCAGTACAGAGAAAAGAGAGATCTCGGGTGGAACAATATTATTTTGCTTCTATGATTTTTTTCTTACTTGTGAGTGGACAGAATATTCAAGGAGGGAATATCGGAGCCTAAAGCCGAGGAAGGTGAAGACACAGTTTTCAAAGAAGGATTGAGAAAAATCAGGGAAGCTTAAAAGACAGGAATTAGATCAGTGGAGATAGCTTGGAACATTGAGTAGCTGAAAGAGTTTACAGAGATAGGAAAGGGCTGTTACATATCAATAATAATAATCTTTATTGATGTGACAAGTAGGCTTACATTAACACTGCAATGAAGTTACTGTGAAAATCCTCTAGTTGCCACATTCCGGCGCCTGTTCGGGTACACCGAGGGAGAATTCAGAATGTTCAATTCTTCTATCAAGCGCGTCTTTTGGGACTTGTGGGAGGAATCCAGAGCACCCGGAGGAAACCCACGCAGACACGGGGAGAACATGCAGACTCCACACAGACAATGACCCAAACCGGGAATCGAAGCCGGGTCCCTGGCGCTGTGAAGCAACAGTGCTAACCACTGTGTTACCATGCCGCCCATTTCCATCGTGCTGCCCAAGGAAGCAAACAAACAAACTAAAACCTGCATTTATATGGTGCCTTTCATGACCTCAGGATGCCCCAAATTGTTTCACAGCCAATTAAGTACTTTTGAAGTAAAAGCAGAAAGTGCTGGAAATACTCAACATGTTTGGCAGCATCTGTGAAGAGAGGAGCAGAGTTAACGATGCGAGTCAAGAATGACTTGGAGAAGAAGGAGTCGTGTTTGACTCGAAACGTTAACTGTTTCTCTCTCCACAAATGTTTGGAAATGGTAGCTGGTTACAGATTATAGAGTTGGATCTCTTATCTCCTACAATTGCCTGTATTTCATTGCATTCTGGCATCAGAAGACTGGTGATTTTTTTTAAATGCAATTCTTGGGATGTGAGCATCACTGACTAGACCAGCATTAATTATCACACTTAATTGCCCTGGTGGTGAGCTGCCACTTGAATCTCTGTAGTCCATGTGGTATAGGTGCACCCACAGTCCTGTTAAGAAGGGAATACCAGGGTCTTGAACCAGTGACACTGAAGGAAAGGCGATTTAGGTCCAAGTCAGGATGGTGAATGTCCTGGAGGGAACCTGCAACTGGTGGCGTTTCCAAGCATCTACGGTGGGATTCTCCGACCCCCCGCTGGGTCGGAGAATTGCCGGGGATTGGCGTGAATCCCGCCCCCGTCGGCCGCCGAATTCTCCGGCCTTCCAAAAGCCGGCGAGGCGTGAGTCGCGCCGCCCACCCCGGAGAATGGCAGGGACCGGCTCGACTCAATGGGCCACGGGGCTGCCCGAATTCTCAGGCCCGCGATGGGCCGAAGTCCTGCTGGTTTTTTGCCAGTCCTGCCGGCATCGATCAGGCTAGGTCCCTTACCGGCGGGACCTGGCAGCGTGGACGGGCTCCGGGGTCCTGGGGGGGGCGCATGGAGATCTGGCCCCGGGGGGTGCCTCCACGGTGGCCTGGCCCGCGATCGGGGCCCGCCGATTGGCGGGCGGGCCTGTGCCGTGGGGGCACTATTTTACTACGCGTCGGCTGTGTGAGCTTCCGCGATGGCCGACGCGTAGGTGACCCCCGCGCATGCGCGGACTCTCGCCGGCTGGCGGAGTCCCTTCGGCCCCGGCTGGCAAGGCGCCAAAGGCCTTCCACGCCGGCCGTCGGGGCGCAAACCACTCCAGCGCCGGCCTAGCCCCTGAAGGTGCGGAGGATTCCGCACCTTTGGGGCGGGCCAATGCCGGAGTGGTTCACGCCACTCCGTCCCGCCGGGACCCCCAGCCCGCCAGATACAGGAGAATCCCGCCCCTACAGTTCTGTGGCTGAGGGTATGGGTTTCGAAAATGCTGTCAAAGAAGCCTTGTTGAGTTGCTGAAATCCATCTTGTAGATGGTACACAATGCTGCCATTTTTCATTGGTGGTGGTTGGTGGGGGGGGGGGGGGGGGGGGGGGAATGTTTGTGGAAGGGGAGAGCAATCAAAGGGGCTGCTTTGGCCGGGATGGTGTCGAGCTTCTTGGGTGTTGTTGGAGCTGCACTCAGCCAGGCAAGGGGAAAGTATTCCATTGCCTGACTTGTGCTTTGCAGATGGTGGACATGTTTTGGGGAGCCAGGAGGTGAGTCACTCGCCGCACGATTCCTAGCCTTTGACCTGCTTTTCTAGCCACAGCATTTATATGGCTGCTCCAGTTCAGTTTCTGGTCAATGGCAACCCCTAGGGTATTAATAATATTTCATCACATTCCTGACTGTGGTTGCCTCTACGTCCTGAACTCAGAGGAAAGTACAATCTTGTGTTGTTCAATTTTCAAGATTTTAAAGGAAGCTGCCAACATTGGTCCCAGCAAATTCTTCATCATGGCTAAACAATAGAGCAGAAAATAATTTAAATGGATGCCTTTCAAAATCACTGGGATGTAATGAATGTGCAAGGGATCATCTTCAGGACCAGTGCTCTTTTCAATAAATGTAACTGATTTGGGTTTGGACATGGAAGATATTATGAGCTAAATGCTCCATTTGGAAGACAATGGACGGGATTCTCCGATTTCGTAATCTGTCATCGGGCAGAGAATCCCCTTTTCTGACCGAGTCGGGGGCGGTGCTGTTTTCAAATGCTCTGCCCCTCCAAAATGGCGTCACCAGGGGGTATGCTGCACGCTGTCGGGAGGGCCTCAAGACATTACCTGAAGTCCCTCCCCCGATGCTCCGCCCCCGATAGGCCGGGTTCACGGCGGCGCGGGATACGTGTGCTCTCAGTTTTCATCAGCCTGCCGTGGTGGCTGCGGACTATGTCCAGCACCGCCACCCGCCAATTCTCCAGCCATTTATTTTGTGAAGGCCGTGTGTTTTATGTGGCGCGGCTGCTAGCCTCTCGGTGCTGGGGCCTCGCCGATTTTTTCATCGTAGAACTAGACACATTCTCTGGGCGTAGCCTCAGGACAATCCAGCCCTACGTTCTCCCGCCTGAGCAGAATGTCACCTTGTGCGCTCCGATTGTGAGGGATTCCCGTTCGCTCAAACCACAATGATTATAAACCTCAAGATTTTATTAACAGATCCTGGACCACTTCAAACAGAGTGAAGTGCTGTCAATTTCTAGCTGACCACTTCAAAGTCACCCATTCCAGGAGGAGGATGAATGGAACAATGCAGACAGCTGGGATGTGTGGAAGCTGTCAATCACAGCCGAGCAAAATCAATATCAAAGAGAATAGCTTGCAGATCAAAGATCTGAGGGGGTTTAAACCCAGCTGACTGGTTTTCTCTTTCCAGGAATTGCTAGGTGCTTCTTCCTGTGTCTGAGCCAGCATTGCCCAGTCGAATGTTAAAACAGTAATTATTTTCACAGCGTCTGTCTGGACTGCTCTCTAGCTTCCAGACAGGGGTCTCTCTTCTGCGGGCTTCTTCACAGGGGACACATTTCTGGGGTGTCTCTGGCAGGGGTTCCTTATTTAAGGGGTCTCTGTGGTCTCTTTATTTAGGGGCCCACTGGTGGATGATAGCCATGAAACCATTGTCAATTGTCATAAAAATCCATCTGCTTCACTAATGTCCTTCAGGGAAGGAAATCTGTCGTCCTTACCTGGTCTGGCCTACATGTGACTTCAGACACACAACAATGTGGTTGAATCTTAATAACAATAATCGCTTATTGTCACAAGTAGGCTTCAATGAAAAGCCCCTAGTTGCCACATTCCGGCGCCTGTTAGGGGAGGCCGGTACGGGAATTGAACCCGCGCTGCTGGCATTGTTCTGCATTACAAGCCAGCTATTTAGCCCACTGTGCTAAACCAGCCCCTTCTTAAATGCCCTCAGGGATGGGCAATAAATGCTGGCCCAGCCAGCGACGCCCACACCCCATGAACAGATTTTTAAAAATAATATAGATGAGGTTTGCAAGTATGAGAGGCTTCAGTTATGAAGGTGGAGATGCATTAACTCTTATTTGAAGGCTATGAATAGATTTGATGGAGGTGTGAAGCTATTTAGAGTCACAAAAGGTTTTGAAAGGATAAATAAGAGATATTTATTTCCGTTAGTATGTGGGTTGGTAACTGGAAGCCATAACTTCAAGATTATCACCAAAAGATTGAAGGAAGAGGTAAGTAGTATGTATCTTTTACACAAAGGGTTATGGACACATTCAGTGCCCTTCGTGATGAAGACACGACCCATAGTTGGCTAAGTGGGTGACTCCTTCAAAGAGTTGGCACAGGCATCAGGGGCCAGTCGCGCCCAGCGCTGTTTCTAAAGATGTTTTTTATTGAGCAACTTAATAGAGCAAAATATCTAATTCAGCTTAGAATCACAAAATTCATGAGTAGTTTCATCCATGCTGCTCACTTCCAGCATGACCCACGTCAAATACCATCCTGGTGAATGTGCCAGCATGAGGCAGAGGGGGGTTGGGGAGAATTCGCTGGAAACATGCAGAGCCTCATCTCTGATGGCTTTTTACACTTGGCCACTCCAGTCAGCTCTTAAAGCCAAACAGCAGAACATGCAATAGGTAGCCTCTATTTAAAGAGATCATCATCCATTGTCGGACAGTAGATGGTTATTAGCCGCTGGCTCTACCTGAGTTTGTGAAAGTGACTGGTGTTCCAGGAGTTGGCGCAGTTGGCAGGGATCGCTGTTGCATGCGCAGAAGGTTCCGGTTGCGCCAGGGCTCGGGGCACACCACTTGCTCCAAGTCGTGTGTGCAATAGCAGCAATCTCCCTTGACTTTCAGCACGAGAGGAAGAATAGAGGGGGAGGTGGTGGGACCAGGGTCCTGATGAGTTGTATTTGCAGGGCAGTAGTCAGGGCGTTAAGCTAAAGAGTGGGACTGGGGGATCATGTTTGTGGAGACATGATAAATTAAAGAGAAAAGACAAGGCAGTAGAACAAGATAGCATCGAAACACAGAAAATAGCAGCAGGCGGAGGCCATTCACCCCGTCGAGGCTATTCCGCTATTCATTATGGTCTTGGCTGATCATCAACTCAATAACCTGTTCCCGCTTTCCCCCCATATCCTTTGATCCCTTTAACCCCAATAACTAAAACTAACTCCTTCTTGAAAACACACATGTTTTGGCCTCATCTACTTCCTGTGGTAACGAATTCCACAGGCTCACCTCTCATCACCTTGTACACCTCTATCAAGTCACCTCTCTTCCTTCTTCGCTCCAGTGAGAAAAGTCCTAGTTCCTTCAACCTTTCTTCACAAGACATGTAAAAAAACCTCCTGTCTTTTATTGTCTGTCACAGGGGGAGGGGAATATAAAAGTTAGGATGTTTCTTTACAGTTGTACCAGGATGTCAGTCAGACAGCATCTGGAGGAGTGTGTACGGTTTGGTCTTATATAAGAAAAGATGTAAATGCATTCGAAGCAGATAAGAGATGATTCATTTGACTGATTCCTGGGATGGGCCAGTGGGGGTTTGGGGGGGGGGGGGGGGGGGGGGGGGGGGGGGGTGCTAGCCGGTATCTTATAAGAAAAGATTGGACAAGTTGTGCTTGTGTCCATTGAAGTTTAGAAAGTTGAGAGATGATCTTATTAAAACATGGAAGATCCTGAGTGGACTTGACAGGGTGGAAGAATAGTCCAACTGATGGGTGAGATGGGGGCACAGTTCAGAAATAAGGGATTTCCCATTTAATAAGAGAACATAAGAGAACATAAGAGAGCTAGGAGCAGGAGTAGGCCATCTGGCCCCTCGAGCCTGCTCCGCCATTCAATTAGATCATGGCTGATCTTTTGTGGACTCAGCTCCACTTTCCGGCCCGAACACCATAACCCTTAATCCCTTTATTCTTCAAAAAGCTATCTATCTTTATCTTAAAAACATTTAATAAAGGAGCCTCAACTGCTTCACTGGGCAAGGAATTCCATAGATTCACAATCCTTTGGGTGAAGAAGTTCCTCCTAAACTCAGTCCTAAATCTACTTCCCCTTATTTTGAGGCTATGCCCCCTAGTTCTGCTGTCACCCGCCAGTGGAAACAACCTGCCCGCATCTATCCTATCTATTCCCTTCATAATTTTAAATGTTTCTATAAGATCCCCCCTCATCCTTCTAAATTCCAACGAGTACAGTCCCAGTCTACTCAACCTCTCCTCATAATCCAACCCCTTCAGCTCTGGGATTAACCTAGTGAATCTCCTCTGCACACCCTCCAGTGCCAGTACGTCCTTTCTCAAGTAAGGAGACCAAAACTGAACACAATACTCCAGGTGTGGCCGCACTAACACCTTATACAGTTGCAACATAACCTCCCTAGTCTTAAACTCCATCCCTCTAGCAATGAAGGACAAAATTCCATTTGCCTTCTTAATCACCTGTTGCACTTGTAAACCAACCTTCTGTGACTCATGCACTCATGTGCTCAACACATGCACTGAACAGCGGCATGCTTTAATATTTTATCGTACAGGGATGAGGATTTTATTTTCCTCTCAGAGAGTCATGCGTCTTTGGAACTGATTTCACAAGAGAGTGATGGGGACAGGGTCATTGAAAATTCTTAAGGCAGGGGGAGACAGATTCTTCACTAATGTTGCTCTATCAATTACGCAAAGACGAGAGTGGGATGTAATCAAGGCTTTATTACACTGAGATGTATGGCCTCCTGCAGCATCTGATGAAATGGCTGCTGTACGGGGAGCACACATATTTATACTCCGCCTACTGAACGGAGCCAGCAGGCAGGGATCTACCCCCGTACCTGTAGTACAGGGGCCTTATCGTAAAGCACCTATAACATCCTCTATATACAATATATACATCAGTGGTGACTACCGCAACTAACAGGGGAGTTAAATGATATTTGGGGTCGGAAGGAATGTGGAGCTGAGGTCACATTCAGATCAGCCATGATATATTGAATGGTGGGGCAGGCTTCAAAGGCTGAACGGCCTACTCCTGCTCCTACTACCCAGACCAGCATTTTACTCATCCCTAGTTTTCCTTGAGCAGGTGGTGGCGAGCCATCTTCTTCAACTGCTGCACCCACGTGCTGTTACAGACCGAGTTCCTAGATTTTGACCCAGCAATGGAGAAGGGACAACGATATATTGTAAAGTAAGGCTGGCGAGTGCCTTACAGGGGAACTTTCAGGTGGTGCTGTTCCCATACACCCCACGTAAGCCCACACTTCCACCCCATACCCGAATCCCAGCAAACCCACCCAACACCTCTGGACACTAAGGGCAATTTAGCATGGCCAATCCACCTCATCTGCACATCTATGGACTGTGGGAGGAAATCGGAGCTCTTGGATTGGATTGGATTTGTTTATTGTCACGAGTACCGAGGTACAGTGAAAAGTATTTTTCTGCGAGCAGAAAATTTCTGCGAGGAGGAAACCCACGCAGACACGAGGGGAACGTACAGACTCCGCACAGACAGTGACCCAAGCCAGGACTCGAACCCGGAACCCTGGAGCTGTGAAGCAACATTCCAACCACTGTGCTACCGTGCTGCCCGCTTAGCAGGATAGCCGGCTTCCTCATGGTTCAGGGTGTCAATGATTGCACACAAGTGGCTTTGCGGGCATCACGTTTCAATGCTGAAATGTATCACAACCACAAAGGTTAACATTCACGGACGTTACAGGTGATGTGCGACCATGCTCAACACATCATGCTGATAAATGCCCACCAATCTGGCAAAATGAAAATGAAAAATGAAAATCGCTTATTGTCACGAGTAGGCTTCAATGAAGTTACTGTGAAAAGCCCCTAGTCGCCACATTCCGGCGCCTGTCCGGGGAGGCTGGTACGGGAATCGAACCGTGCTGCTGGCCTGCTTGGTCTGCTTTAAAAGCCAGCGATTTAGCCTTGTGAGCTAAACCAGCCCCTGTCAATAGTCATGAAGCATTCATTTATCCTGTGCCCATCTGCCCTTCCAGCAATCTTTCAGCCACCACTTCAAACCAGAGGGGCAGCTGCTGGGAAACAAGAACTTACACATAGCACTCATCCACAACCCAAACCACATACGGCGGCATGCATTCAATGAGATCCATGCAGCCACGACCATGACAATTGGGATGCAGAAGCTGCAGTCTCAATGCCCGATCCACTCTGGAAGAACCCTGCTTCGCGGTGGTCTACTGCATTCTCCACAAACTGGCCATCATGAGGGCATATAGCCTTTACCTCCAGGATTCAACAACCACCTTGTAGTGTTCAATTGTTCTGTCTTTGATTTTGTGAGTCTGGTAACTGATCTATGCTCACTGTGCTTGATTGGTTAAGTCTGGGTGTTAGCTCAGAGAAAGAGAAACAGACACGCAGAAACTGGAAGTTAAGAGCTGGATCGTAGTGTAAACATTTCAAAGTGTTGTACAAAACTCTGTAAATAAAATCTGTGCAAACTTAGAAAGTAGTGTCATCCTTGTCTAGTTCTAAAATATAAAATATACAACAAAATTGCTGACTTCCTTGTCAGCAATTTTGTCTGACAAAGATTGAAATGAGAAAAGTGTAAATTTACAATGCACCTCAGGAAGAGGAGGAACAGGAAGAGGAGGAACAGGAAGAGGAGGTGGCCTAAACAATCCCCATCCACCACTTTCTTCCGTCTGGCTAAATTTGTCCTCTCACTGAAAAATGTCTTCTTTAACTTGTCTCACTTCCTCCAAACAAAGGGTGTGGCTATAGGCACCTGCATGGGTCCCAGTTTTGCCTGTCTCTTTATGGGGTATGTGGAACATTCCTTGTTTCTGTGTTACTCTGGCCCCCTCCCACAATTATTTTATCGGTACATTGACAACTGTTTCGGTGCCGCTTCATGTTCCTGTCTGGACCTGAAAAATGTATCAATTTCACTTCCAATTTCCACCCCTCTATCACTGTCACATGGTCCAGCTCCAACACTTCACTTCCTTTCCTAGACCTCTCTAACTCAATTTCAGGGGATAGACTATCCAGTAGTATCCATTACAAGCCCACCAACTCCAACAGTTACCTCGATTACAGCTTTTCACACCCCACATCCAGTAAGGACCCCATCCCATTCTCCCAGTTCCTTCACCCATTGCACCATTCCTGATGATGCCACTTTCCAAATCAGTGCTGCTGACATAAGCCTTCCTTAATTGTGGTTTCCCACTCACTGTGGCAACAGGGCTCTCAACTGTGTCTGACCCATTTCCTGCACCTCTGCTCTCACCCCTTTTCTGTTTTTTGTTTCAGATTCCTCGGTACTTTGCTTTCATCCAAAATGGCACTGCGGGCATCAAATCAGTGACTGGCGTCAGGAAAGGTTTTAATAGAACAAAGAACAAAGAAAAGTACAGCACAGGAACAGGCCCTTCGGCCCTCCAAGCCCATGCCGACCATGCTGCCCGACTAAACAACAATCTTCTACACTTCCTGGGTCTGTATCCCTCTATTCGCATCCTATTCATTCATCAAGATGCCCCTTAAATGTCACTATTCGTCAAGATGCCCCTTAAATGTCACTATCGTCCCTGCTTCCACCACGTCCTCCAGCAGTGAGTTCCAGGCACCCACTACCCTCTGTATAAAAAACTTGCCTCGTACATTTACTCTAAACCTTACCCCTCGCACCTTAAACCTATGACCCCTAGTAATTGACCCCTCTAACCTGGGGAAAAGCCTCTGACTATCCACTCTGTCTATGCCCCTCATCATTTTGTAGACCCCTATCAGGTCGCCCCTCAACCTCCGTCGTTCCAGTGAGAACAAACCGATTTTATTCAACCGCTCCTCATAGCTAATGCCCTCCATACCAGGCAACATCCTGGTAAATCTCTTCTGCACCCTCTCTAAAGCCTCCACATCCTTCTGGTAGTGTGGCGACCAGAATTGAACACTATACTCCAAGTGTGGCCTAACTAGTGTGGGGCTGGTTTTGCTCATTGGGCTAAATCGCTGGCTTTTAAAGCAGACCAAGCAGGCCAGCAGCACGGTTCGATTCCCGTACTAGCCTCCCCGGACAGGCGCCGGAATGTGGCGACTAGGGGCTTTTCACAGTAACTTCATTTTTAGCCTGCTCGTGACAATAAGCGATTTTCATTTCACTAAGGTTCTATACAGCTGCAACATGACTTGCCAATTCTTATACTCAATGCCCCGGCCAATGAAGGCAAGCATGCCATCTGCCTTCTTGACTACCTTCTCCACCTGTGTTGCCCCTTTCAGTGACCTGTGGACCTGTACACCTAGATCTCTCAGACTTTCAATACTCTTTAGAGTTCTACCATTCACTGTATATTCCCTACCTGCATTAGACCTTCCAAAATGCATTACCTCACATTTGGCTGGATTAAACTCCATCTGCCATCTCTCCGCCAAAGTCTCCAAACGATCTAAATCCTGCTGTATCCTCTGACAGTCCTCATCGCTATCTGCAATTCCACCAATCTTTGTGTTGTCTGCAAACTTACTAATCAGACCAGTTACATTTTCCTCCAAATCATTTGTATATACTACGAACAGCAAAGGTCCCAGCACTGATCCCTGCGGAACACCACTAGTCACAACCCTCCAATTAGAAAAGCACCCTTCCATTGCTACTCTCTGCCTTCTATGACCTCGCCAGTTCTGTATCCACCTTGCCAGCTCACCCCTGATCCCGTGTGACTTCACTTCAGAGTGGATAGAGAGAGATTGATTCCTCTTTTAGGGAATGGCTTAACTAGTGGCCATCAATCTCAGATAATCATCAAGAAATCCAGAAGGGAATCCATAGGAAAGAGTGGGGGGAATGTGGAATTCACTATCACAGGGAGTGGTTGAAACAAGTAGTACAGATGCATTTAAGGGGAAGCTAGACGAGCATTTGTGGGAAAAGGGAATAGAGGGTTACGATAGTAGATTTTGATGGCAAAAGGCAGGAGGAGGCTTAGGAGGACCATAAACACTGGTTGAGCAGAATGGTTTGCTTCTCTGCCCTATATCGTAAGTAATCCTAAGTATTCCTATGTAATGACCTACCTGCTCGCAGACTCCCAGTGGATGTTCATTCCACAAGCACTTGAAAATGAAAATGAAAATCGCTTATTGTCACGAGTAGGCTTCAAATGAAGTTACTGTGAAAAGCCCCTAGTCGCCACATTCCGGCGCCTGTTCGGGGAGGCTGTTACGGGAATCGAACCGTGCTGCTGGCTTGCCTTGGTCTGCTGTCAAAGCCAGCGATTAGCCCTGTGAGCTAAACAGCAACCAAGGTGCCATTCAGGGAATTTTATAATCGGGGGGCGGGATTCTCTCAACCCATGCCGGGCCGGTGAATCGCCATTGAGATCTGTGCCCCCCCCACCGCCGCCCCGGCCATTCTCCTCCCGGGATGGGCTGAGCGGCCGCAAAGCAAATCTGAGTCCCGCCGGCACCGTCCACATGTGGTCTTACCTGGCGGGACCTCGGCGTGTATCCATCCGGGGCGGCCTGGTTGGGGGAGGGGGGGGGGGGCATCCACTGTGGCCTAGCCCACAATCGGAGCCTCTTTTGCTCCGCGCCGGCCCCTGTAGCCCTACGCCATGTTGCGTCGGGGCTGGCGCGGAGAAGGGAGCCACTGCGCATGCACGTATTGGCGGCGGTCGCAGCCCACATGCGCAGACCCGCGGCGCCCGTTTGACGCCGGAATCAGCAGCTGAAGCAGCGTGGGTCGCTCCAGGGCCGTGCAGGCCCCCTGGAGGGGTCAGAAACGCTGCTCCTGGGGCATGTTGATGCCATGGTGAAACGCAACGGCGTTTACGACAGCGTCAACGCTTTGTCTCAAGATCTGAGAATCCCGTCCTTTATCTTTATTGTCACAAGTAGGCTTACATTAACTCTGCAATGAAGTTGCTGTGAAAATCCCCTAGTCACCACACTCCTGCGCCTGTTCGGGTACACAGAGGGAGAACTTAGAATGTCCGATTCACCTAACAGCACGCCTTTCGTGACTTGTGGGAGGAAACCGGAGCACCCGGAGGAAACCCACGCAGACATGGGGAGAGCGTGCAGACTCCACACAGACAGTGACCCAAACCGGGAATCGAACCTGGGACCCTGGAGCTGTGAAGCAACAGTATTACCCACAAGCGTACACGCACACCCCAGTGGATGCCACTTTGGACTTCCAAAGACACCCATAGTGCCCAGAAACTGTATGTTGGTGAGCCCAATTTCTCAGCCATAACGTTCTCCTGTCGGTAAAAATCCTTACGCTGTATTCAACCCAAGTAGTCTGTCTTTAATTTTAAAACAAGGTTTCAAAACCTCTAATAACGTATCCTAGGAACTTGGAGCTCATCCAAAAACAGTTTAGCTTCTCGCTTAGTCTAATATTGTTGTGCCAAACAAGATTTCATTATAAAAGGATTCCCACAGAATTACAGGATTTCAATTAGTGTTGCTTTCCCCCCTAGGATGCGGTGAATTAAGAAGAGCTCGATATTTCTGTGCATTTATTTGATTCTACTTACTGTTCAGCAAAAGAGGTTCACAGATTGCCATCATTGGCAATCTCAGAAAGAAAAGCAGTGCATGTGTCCTTAAAGATAAAGAGATGTTCCTGCCCTCAAAGGATGCACATCCCTTTGAGAACAGAAAAGGTAATTAAGTCTACAGATAATTCAAAGTGCGTCTTTTACCTTTATGTTAATAAATATTAAAGAGTCAAGTAGACTATGGAAATGATTTGAACCTAACTCACGAAGTGGGAAATCTACAGGTGAAATCCCACTGATTTCACACACCACCCAATGCTGCTCATTGGCTTCAATGGGGTATAGAACCACCCCATTCCTGCATTGATGAGGTAGGTTAAAATTGCTCCCATTGGGCAGGATGTAAAATCGGGCCTTCCACCTGATCCCATGGGTTTCCCACCCAGCGAGCGTGTTTCAAATTGCCCTCGAGATGTCACCGTTTCCAGGAATCTTTTTGTGTCGTGCGTCAATGGAAGTGGGGGCCGTGTCATTCTCTTCAACGGAGACAGGATTGAATGTGCCAGGGTGGTCCAGTTCTGGGATCACATGGTACTTTAAAATGTGCCCAATTAATCTTCTCACACATTTGCAAGTGAGGCCACTTTTGAGGGAGAACAGAGGTCAGAGGATTCAAAAGGCAGGAACACATATTTTAGAGCAGTAGGCAGATCAGAGAAAAACAGAGCATCCTCATAACAGTGAAATATTGGTTATGCTGCTGGACTATTCACAAGCCTAACTAAAGATCTTGGGACATGAGTACAAATACCCACAATGGCAATTGTGGAACTTAAATTCAATTAATTAAACAAGCCTGAAATTGAAATGTCAGTAATGGTGACCATACAGTTGCTGGATTGTTGTAAAAATCCATTCTGGTTCGCTTTTGCACTTTAAGGAGGGGTAATCTTCCATTCTTACCCGATTTGGCCTATATGGGAATCTGGTCTCTTAACTTATCTCTGAATTGACGTAACAAGCCACTCAGTTGTATACTCATGGGTAACGGTGGATAGATAACGAATGCTGGCCTTACCAGTCAGATTGGAACCTGCTTATTCTTGAAAATTGCGAGTGCGCTTCAGCTGTGAATCATGCTTTCAGAAAAATGTACTGTTTTGACCTTATTATTGGTATCGGACCAAGTAGCTGTGAATTCCTAAAGGTTGCAACGAAGGGGTCCAAGCATCTGGAGTGGGCTCCATAAAATAGAGGCAAGTCCTGCTTCTTACCTAAGTTTAATTGAACAATTGATTCCAATTAAATGAATTTGAACCCATGATTTACTGTCATTTTCTCTGATTTCATTCCAAACAAATTTGCACCAGTTAGACGTGAATTTTGAAATAGACTGTATTCCAAATTAATTGGCCCTGTTTACAGTTCTACTATTGAATCTACTGATTCAAATCTAATAACATAGTTTAATAGTTGCCAAGTATTTCATCTTGATTTTCTTTTAACATGTGCTTATTTTTTAAACATACCTGGGTTCTCTTCAAGGTGAGATACGTTAATGTTCGTGGATAGAATATTTCCCTTTTAAAGCGTCAAGCATCAAGTAATCACAAGTCTGATATAATGCAGAGCAAAGCACCTCTACATTGTCCCGACAACATACCTCAGCTTCAAACCCATAAGCCCAACTCCTAATGCATAAATATGACTTTTGTTTTCAATTTCCATACCAGCCTCACTCAGTGAGAGTCTTAGGGACAGGACCCTGCTTTAGGCCATGCCTGTTATTGCTCGGGACTAGATCGAGACTGTCAAAGTTTATTTCACTTGGGACTCTTTATGATAGGCAAACAAGATGGACATGGGTGGCGCAGTAACACAGTGGTTAGCACTGTTGCTTCACAGCTCCAGGGTTCCAGGTTCGATTCCCGGCTTGGTCACTGTTTGTGCGGAGTCTGCATGTTCTCCCCGTGTCTGCGTGGGTTTCCTCCGGGTGCTCCAGTTTCCTCCCACAGTCCAAAGATGTGCAGGTTAGGTGGATTGGCCATGCTAAATTGCCCTTCGTGCCTAAAAGAAGGTTAGCTGGGATAGGGTGGAGGTCTGGGCTTAAGTAGGGTGCTCTTTCCAAGGGCCAGTGCAGACTTGATGGGCTGAATGGCCTCCTTCTGCACTGTAAATTCTATGATTCATCCCAGCAATCTGGGATGGATCTGGGCCCAGGTCCCAAGGGTAAACCTGCCAAAGACACTCTGCTAACCGGTTCCCTTGGCTCTCCTAAGTGACCTTTCTCCTCCATCTTCACCCCTGTTTTTATATTGTCTACATTTGCAATTTTTGCCTCAATGCAAAAACACTCCTTCCCCCAAACCCACACCTCCACCATATCCTCCCCCCCCCCCCCCCCCCCCCCCCCCCCAAAGTTCCTGGTCATCTATCTCTTCTTTTCAGTTTTCTACACTTTTGTTGCCATCTCTGCCAACTGCAGCGTAGTATCTACCAGATTTTCCCTCTCTCTCAGTTCTGATGAAGTATCATATAGACTCGAAACGTTAACATCTGTCTCTTCTCCCTACAAGTGCTGCCAGACCTGCTGCGTTTTTCCAGCATTTTCTGTCTGTTTCAGATTCCAGCATCCGCTGTATTTATGTTCACGGATTCTCCTAATTTCCGTCGACGTCAATCTGGAACAAAAGTGTAAAAATCGCACACAAGTTTGAGTGTGTTACATGACCGCGACTGACCGAGGAACTCATATTATTTTATAAAATAAAACCAAAGCAGATTATCAATGTTATCTGAAACCCAGAGCACAGTACCCTCTTAAAACTACCAGCTGCCAAGTACCATTCTTGATAAGATACATCAGTTTAATCAGATTTTATTTGTGCCATAAGTATAGATAAGCCAGTTTTAGAGATTAACACATTCAAATCTGAATTGGAAAAACATTTGAAATGGACAGGCAGCTTCAGTATTGTTCAAATCTAATTACATTAGGTTTGGACCCTGTGGACATATTCCAGTGATACCTAGTTTGATTTCACGGCATCTTAACATCGCCATCTGGGACTTTGTGCAGTTTTTAGCCTTGACTGCTGGAAGGGCCAAATTACATTCTTTTTAAAATCTTGGCTGGCTCCATGAGTGAAAATAAAGGATTTGGCATGAGCGACTCCTGACTGAAATTAAATAGATCTCTGCCACTATAATTGGGCTGCTTCAGAATAATTATAATGGGAGTGGCATTGACAACAAAGCCGTTCTTTTGTAAATTTGAATAAAATGGAAGAAAGGCCATTTACAGAGTATATTAAAGACGTGTATTTTTCAGCAAGTCCTCATAAAAATTATGGGATAATTGCATTCAGAATGTCGACGCATTTAAACTATCCTCCCCACTATGATGTTTTAATGGTGTCTCATTGAATCATATAGCACAGAAGGAGACCATTCAGCCCATCAAACTGAGCCTTTGAAAGGGCTATCCGGTTAATCCCACAGCCCTGAACTTTCCCCATAGCCCAGCAAATTCTGCCTTTTCAAGGATATATCCAAGTCAAAAGCATTTGTCTACACCTCTGTCTATTCCCCCCCCCCCCCCCCCCCCCCCCGCTGCCTTGGGAAAGCGGTCAGCATAATCAAAGACCCCGCCCACCAGGGCTATTCTCTCTTCCAACCTCTTCCATTGGGCAGAAGATACAAACGTTTGAGAACACGCACCAATAGATTCCAAAACAGCCTCGTCCCTGCTGTTACCAGACTCCTGAAACGTCCTCTTAGGGTCTGAACTGAATTTATTGATCGAACTGACCTTTCTACGAATCTTGTAGCATTATATACCGTATACTTCACCCGCTGTCTATGTTTATGTATTTTCATTATGTATGCTCATATATTTAGTATGTTCCATGTTTCCATGCTATCTGCCTGGACTGTACACAGAACAATACTTTTCACTGTAGCTCGGTACATGTGACAATAAATCTAAATCTAAATGTGTGCAAACTTATAATAGGTAGCCTCCTGACAGTACTTGCACTATGACAAGCTGTTCACAAAACCCAGGGTTGCTTCTTGCTTATCAGGAATAATCAAGTCCTGTGGGGAAGCCACATACATTTTGTTGTTCACCCTAATCTATTTACCCTAATCACCCTAATCTTGTTGGAATTTAGAAGGCGGAAGACTCCGCCTTCTCAACCTTGCCCCTCGCCTGAGGTGTGGTAATCCTCAGGTTAAATCACCACCAGTCAGACTCCCCCTCAAAGGGGAAAGCATCTGGGACTAAGGCGACTTTACCTTATCCCAGATGCTAAGAAACACTAAACATTGCCCATTCCTTCAATATAATTCATAGAATCCCTACAATGCAGAAGGAGGCCATTCAGCTCATTGAGTCTGCACTTTGAAAGAGCAACCTACTTAAGGTTAAGCACACGCCTCCACCCTATCAGCATAACCCAGTAACCCCACCAAACCTTTTGGGACACTCAGGGACAATTTAACATGACCAATCCACCTAACCTGCACATCTTTGGACTGTGGGAGGAAACGGAGCACCCGGAGACTCCACATAGTCATCTGAGGTCAGAATTGAACCCGGCTCCCTGCTGCTGTGAGGCAGCAGCGCTAACCACTGTGTCACCCATAATTGAAGGTTGAAATATGTATGTGATCCCAAATTGACTGCATGTCAATATATACATGCAATATTCCCATGTACATTGTTAATCTTTCATCTAACTATCTCTTATTTAAGGATATTTTAAAATTTCCTACTTTACAATAGTGATGACACTCTAAAAGTACTTCATTAACCTTAAAGTTCCCTAAGTCGCTATATCAATGCAATATTTTCTTCTTTACTACATATATGTTTTACATAGTTATCCTACACTGGATGAATGAAAGGTCTTCATTTTCCTCACTGTGCACTAAGTGTGACCAAGCTGAAGAGAATATGATTTGTTTCTAAGTGCAATGTGTTCAAGTTTGCAGACGACACTAAGATAAGTGGTAAAGCAAAAAGTGCAGAGGATACTGGAAGTCTGCAGGGGATTTAGATAGTTTGAGTGAATGGGCTCGGGTCTGGCAGATGGAATACAATGTTGACAAATGTGAAGTTATCCATTTTGGTAGGAATAACAGCAAAAGGGATTATTATTTAAATGATAAAATATTAAAACATGCTGCTGTGCTGAGGGATCTGGGTGTCCTAGTGCATGAGTCGCAAAAGATTTTAAAAATAAATTTAGAGTACCCAATTCATTTTTCCAATTAAGGGGCAATTTAGCATGGCCAATCCACCTACCCTGCACATCTTTGGGTTGTGGGAGCGAGACCCACGCAAACACGGGGAGAATGTGCAAACTCCACATGGACAGTGACCCAGAGCCGGGATCGAACCTGGGACCTCGGCGCCGTGAGGCAGGAATGCTAACCACTGTGCCACCATGCTGCCCTAAGTCGCAAAAAATTGGTTTACAGGTGCAACAGGTGATTAAGAAGGCGAGTGGAGTTTTGTCCTTCATTGCTAGAGGGATGGAGTTTAAGACTAGGGAGGTTATGCTGGAACTGTATAAGGTGTTAGTGAGGTCACACCTGGAGTATTGTGTTCAGTTTTGGTCTCCTTACTTGAGAAAGGACGTACTGGCACTGGAGGGTGTGCAGAGGAGATTCACTAGGTTAATCCCAGATCTGAAGGGGTTGGATTACGACGAGAGGTTGAGTAGACTGGGACTGAACTCGTTGGGATTTAGAAGGATACAGGGGGGATCTTTCAGAAACATATAAAATTACGAATGGAATAGATAGGATAGATGCGGGCAGGTTGTTTCCACCGGCAGGTGAAAGCAGAACTGGGGGAGGCATAGGCTCAAAATAAGGAGAAGTAGAATTAGGACAGAGCTTAGGAGGCATTTCTTCACCCAAAGGGTTGTGAATCTATGGAATTCCTTGCCCAGTGAAGTAGTTGAGGCTCCTTCATTAAATGTTTCCAAAATAAAGGTAGGTAGTTTTTTGAAGAATAAAGGGATTAAGGGTTATGATGTTCGAGCGGAAAAATGGAGCTGAGTCCACAAAAGAGCAGCCATGATCTCATTGAACGGTGGAGCAGACTCGAAGGGCCAGATAGCCTACCCCTACTCCTCGTTCGTATGTTCCTCTGTTTTCAAGCATCTACTGATGCTTCTGCTAAAGTTGCTTACTTTGATGGAAAATGGCTTTTGATGTCCTGTTTGATTTTCCCTCTCCTTGTGTAAGGGAAGGCCTGCCCAATTCTCAATTACTTTACAAGTAGCATGTGTTATGTGAGAGAATAAATGGGTGTGTATATAAATATCTGTAGTGAGAGTACCTTTAAGAAATGGGTGTTTATTATTGCAGTGATGTCAGAGAATGGGTGGAGCTGGGCTGTCTGTCAGCTTTTTACTTTTGTTTTAGGCTGTTTGCTGCAGGGTGTATTTTAGTTTTGTTTTCAGAGCTGGATAGCTGAAGTCACAGCCAGAATGGGTATTAGTCTCTCTCTCTCTGTAATCGAAAGATTGTAAATCGACCCTTTGATGATTTAAAACTCATAACTGCTCTCAGTAGTGACTTTAATATGATGTGCTTCTGTTTAAAGGTTTTTATAAAGTCATATGGATGTTAAAAGGATAGCTTAAAACATTATTTAGTGTTATATTCTTTGGGGGTTGTATTTGAATTAATGGTTGCTGAGATGTTCACTGTATGTTTTAAAAAGGTTAACTTGAGTTCATAGAATAAACATTGTCTTGCTTTAAAAAACACTTCTCCATTTCTGCTATACCACACCTTAGAATGGGCCGTGTTATGGTGTGCTCCCCATACCACAATCTATTAAAAGTTGTGGGTCAGGTGAACTCCATGATACACTTTGGGGTTTTCTAAACCCTGGCCCATAACAAATTGGGGGCTTGAGGGGGGTAAAAGTCTATCTATTGGATTGGCTTTGTGAACTTAAAGATGGTGAGGGGTGAGCATATTGTGGGTGCTTTTCAGGTGTGGTATTTCAGTTTAAGTAGGGAGTGTGTTGTGGACAATGGCTCTTTCAGAGGCTCTGATGTTTTTGGGGGTGGAGACGGTCACTCGAAGTACCTTACGGACAGACACTAAAAGCAGACTGTTAGAATTGGCAAAAATATTGCAGTTAACATTACCTGACAAAATGCAAAAAGATGAGGTAATTATGGCGGTGGCTAAGCATTTAAAGTTGCCTGAGATACAGTTTGACTCATTGGAAATGGCAAAAATTCAATTACAAATTAAACAAATGGAACATGAGAAAGAATTAAAGCAGCTTGAATACGAAAGAGAGGAAAAAGAAAGAGAGAGAACGGAAAAAGAAAGAGAAATAGAGAGAGAGGAAAAAGAAAAGAAAAGAGAAGAAAGGAGAAAAGAAAGAATAGCCCTAGCAGAACAAAAAGAAAGAGAAATGGAGATACAGATCAGGGAAAAAGATAAAGAGAGAGAGTTTGAACTTCAGAAAATGGCCATGAAACATGACAGTCAGTTAAAATTGGCAGACGTAAAGGGAAACTTACAGTTGGATGATAGTGATGAGGATAGTGAGAAAGAGTGTCAAAGTCGAAGGCGTGGTGGGGATCTATTTAAATATGCCAAGCATTGCCAAGGTTTGATGAGAAGGAGGTTGATGCCTTTTTCATTTCATTTGAGAAGGTAGCGAAACAAATGAAATGGCCACAGGACATGTGGGTATTACTGATTCAAACAAAGCTGATAGGTAGGGCGAGTGAGGTATTTGCATCACTACCGGAGGAGGTATCTGGGATGAATGAGGAGGTGAAAAAATCCATATGAACTAGTGCCTGAAGCCTACAGACAAAGGTTTAAAATTTAAGGAAAGAATTTGGTCAAACATACATGGAGTTTGAAAGGCTCAAACAGAGTAATTTTGATAGGTGGATAAGGGCTTTGAAAATAGACCAAACGTATGAAGCTCTCAGAGAAATTATACTTTTGAAGGAGTTTAAAAATTCAATTCCTGATGTAGTGAGAACTCGCGTGGAAGAACAGAGGGTTAAACTGTGAGATTAGCAGCAAAAATGCAGATGATTATGAATTAGTTCATAAATCAAAGCTTGTTTTCCGACATCAGTTTCAGCCTGTGAGGGATAGAAACTGGGGACATGAGAAATACTCAAGTGGCAACGGTAAAGGAGATCTGATGGGAGATAATAAGAAGAGTGTACCTCAGATTAAAAAGGAAATCTAGGAGGGTGGAAAAGAAATTAAAAGTTTCACATGTTTTCACTGTAATAAACTAGGCCATGTAAAGTCACAGTGTTGGTGGTTGAAGAAAAGCACTGGGAAGGTTGATGTGGTAAAACAGAATAAGACAGTGGGGTTTGTTAAAGTGGTAAAGGAAAGCCCAAGTTAAGCAAAGGGGATGCAAAAGATTGTACAGCTTCATCAAGAGATGATTGATAAGAAGGTGCCAGAACTCTTTAAAGAATTTACTTGTGTGGATAAAGTTTACTCATGTGTTTCAGGAGGAGCAGGTAAAGAAGTCACAATTTTAAGAGATACGGGAGCTAGTCAATCTTTAATGGTCAGAGATGAGGAGTTATGTAGTTTGGGAAGAATATTGCCAGAAAAGTGGTAATATGTGGAATTCAGGGTGAGAGAAATAGTGTTCCATTATATAAGGTAAGGTTGGAAAGTCCAGTGAAGAGTGGTGAAGTGGTAGTAGGAGTAATAAAGAAACTATCTTGTCCAGGAATACAGTTTATCTTGGGTAATGATATAGCTGGATCGCAGGTGGGAGTGATGCCTACTGTGGTTGATAAGCCAGTAGAAAATCAGACAACTAAACTGTTGAAGGACGAATAACCTGGGATTTTTACGGATTGTGTAGTGACAAGGTCGCAAAGTCACAGGTTAAGACAAGGGGAGAAATCAAAGAGTGAAGATGAAGTTGAAGTGCAATTATCAGAAATGATTTTTGATTAGATGGTTGAAAAAGAACAAGTGGAGGATGAGGCGGATATTTTTAGTTCAGGAAAATTGGTGGAGTTACAGCAGAAAGATATAGAAATAAAACTGATGTATCAGAAAGCATATACAGAAGAGGAATCTACATGTATAGCAGAGTGTTATTACCATAAAAGTAATGTCTTGATGAGAAAATGGAGTCCTTTACATATGCAGGCGGATGAAAAGTGGGCAGAAGTTCATCAAGTAGTATTGCCGGTAGGGTATAGAAAGGAGGTGTTGCGAGTTGCACATGAGGTACCAGTGGAAGGTCATTTGGGAATAAGGAAAACTCAAGCTAAAATACAAAAACATTTTTATTGGCCTGGACTACATAAAAATGTAGTTACATTTTGTCAATCATGTCACACATGTCAAGTGATAGGGAAACCTCAAGCAGTGATAAAAACAGTGCCCTTAATACCCATTCCAGCATTTGAGGAACCTTTTACAAGGGTCCTAATTGATTGCGTAGGACCGCTTCCTAAAACGAAAAATGGGAATCAATATTGTTTGACTATAATGGATGTGTCTCCTAGGTTTCTAGAAGCAATTCCAGTACGTAATATTACAGCTAAAAAGATTGTGGAGGAGTTACGTAAACTCTTTACTAGATATGGACTCCCCACAGAAATATAATCGGGTCAAGCATCGAATTTTACCTCAAGGTTATTCAAAGAAGTTATGGATAGTTTAGGAATAAAACAATTTAAATCAACTGTGTACCATCCAGAATCGCAGGGAGCGTTAGAAAGGTGGCATCAGACAGTAAAGACAATGTTGAGGGCTTATTGTGAGGATTATCCAGAGGATTGGGATAAAGGAATTCCATTTGTACTGTTTGCAATTAGAGATGCACCTAATGAGTCAGCCAAATTCAGTCCTTTTGAACTAATTTTTGGTCATGAGGTAAGAGGACCACTTAAATTGATTAAGGAAAAATGGGTGAGTGAGAAATCTGAACTTACATTATTGGATTACATGTCAAATTTCAGGAAACGATTAAATAGAGCAGGTGAATTGGCTAGAAAACATTTAAAATTTGCACAAAATGTGATGAAACGGGTAGCGGACAAAAAACCCAAAGTTTGTAGTTTTGCCTGTGGAGATAAAGTTTTAGTGTTGTTACCAGTGGTAGGTGAACCTTTAAAAGCTAGGTTTTGTGGACCTTATCAGATTGAAAGGAAATTAAGTGAGGTGAATTATGTGGTAAGAATGCCACATAGAAGGAAAACTCACCGAGTGCGTCATGTGAATATGCTTGAAAGGTACTTTGAAATGGAAGGAGAGAAAAAGGAGGAGGTTTTAATGATTCTAACTCAAAGTGACGAACAAAATTCAGATGACTGTGAATATGACATACCTCAAATTAAATTGGAAAACAAGGACGTTCTTAAAAATTGGAATAAATTGTTGAGTCACCTTCCAGAGGAAAAACGGACTGACCTGAAAGAGCTATTGATATCACGTGGGCAAGTTTGTAGAGTTAAATTGGGAAGTACTAAAATGGCTATACGTGATGGAGTTGTGGAAAATGCTGTTCCACTCAAACGACATCCATATAGACTTAACCCTTTAAAATTGGCACAGATTAACAAAGAGATTGAGAGTATGCTTAAAAATGGCACAATTGAAGTGGGTTGCAGCCAATGGAGCTCACCATAGTGATGGTGCCTTAACCAGACAGTACCCAATGGTTGTGTGTGGACTATAGAAAGGTTAATGCAGTTACAAGAACAGACTCTTCTCCTATCCCATGTTTGGAATATTGCATTGAGAAAGTGGGACAATCAGATTTTATTTCCAAACTGGATTTACTTAAAGGTTACTGGCAGGTACCTTTATCCAAAAGGACGAAGGATATTTTAGCTTTTGTGACTCCAGATGGAATATACCAATTCAAAGTTATGCCATTTGGCATGAAAAACGCCCCAGCCATATTTCAACGGTTAACTAACAAAATAATTTCAGGATTACCCAATTGTGCGATATACATTGACGATCTGGTAATTTTCAGCCAGCCATGTAAAGAACATTTAAAACATCTAATGGAGTTATTCGATCAACTTCAGGAGGCGGGTTTGGTGATAAACCTAGCCAAAAGTGAATTTGGAAAAGCCCAAGTCACTTTCCTTGGCCATACAATCGGACAGGGTCGAATGATCCCACGGGATGTTGAAACAAAAGTTATTGGGGAGTTTCCGATACCGGGAACATAACGGGAAAAATGTGATTTCTTGGCATGAGTGGATTTGATCGAACATTTGTACAAAAGTTTTGTAGTGTGATTGCTCCACTGACGGACTTGCTCAAGAAGCGTAAAAAATTTCAGTGGACAGCGGACTTTTATCAGGCATTTCACTGTCTGAAAGCTGTGATAACCAATGCTCTTGTGTTGGAGAATTACAAGGGACTCTGTGATCAGATTGCACTAAAGTATCTGACTTTAAAGAGAAATGCCGAGGCATAGAGAAATGGATGGCTCGTGCAGTGACCTTCTTGTTCAAAGAGACTGTTAATTGAGAAGGATTTCAGCTGGAGGAAGAAGAAAAAAAATGGACTATATTATTATACCTGTTTGCGTGTGTCGTTTTATGAAACAAAAATGTATATTTACTGTGTGCATTTCTTAAAGGATAGTGAAAAGGTGAAAAATGAAACCATCTTGAAGATGATGGGTTTTTTTTCTGGGGGGAGGTGGCATGTGAGAGAACCTTTAAGAAATGGATGTTTATAACTGCAGTGATGTCAGAGAGTGGGTGGAGCTGGGCTTTTTACTTTCACGTTAGGCTGTTTGCTGCAGGGTGGGTTTTAGTTTCGTCTTCAGAGCTGGATAGCTGAAGTCACAGCCAGAAGGGGTATTAGTCTCTCTCTCTGTAATCTAAAGACTGTAAATTGATCCTTTGATGATTTAAAACTAATAACTGCTCTCAGTAGTGACTTTAACCTGATGTGCTTCTGTTTAAAGGTTTTTTTTAAGTGTTAAGGATGTTAAAAGGACAGCTTAAGGATCACTTAGAGTTGTATTCTTTGGGGTGGTATTTGAAGTAATGGTTGCTAAGATGTTCACTGTATGTTTTAAAAAGATTAACTTGAGTTCATAGAATAAACATTGTTTTGCTTTAAAAAAATACTTTTCCGTTTCTGCTGCACCACACCTGTAGAGTGGGCCATGTGCTCCCCATACCACAATCTATTAAAAGTTGTGGGTCAAGTAAACTCCATGATACACTTTGGGGTTCTCTAAACCCTGGTCCATAACACATGGTCGAGAACAGAAAGCATTTGGTCCAGGAACTGCAGGCATCCTGCGGTGCATTGGTGTAGTACCATGTTGTGCCACTATGAATAATACAATACAAAGTTTAATAGCCCTGAACATTTCTGCCAGGCCAAAGGCGGCCAGGTGAAGTATATTTAAGGAGAGCCTTCAAGAGTTGAACACCATCTTGGCTGGAACGAAAAAGATTGCAGTGGACCAAGGTTAGTGGCAGAGTCTTGTTGCCCATGGGCCTGCATGGGATGAGAGGAATTAAGTCCAATTTAAGTACAATTTGGGATGAACAAGTACTTCTTGTTAAAGTAAAACAAACAGTACTTTCCGTGGGTTAAGAGGGGATACTGAATGACTGTAGTCAGGATTGGACTGTCTCCTCTAAAAGAACATCGGCTTGAATTTTACACTCCGCCCGGCAGGTTTTGAGGCACAGAGGAGCGTGAAATTGCACGGCCGGGATTCCCTCCAGGATCCGCCCGCCCCAACCCAGACCTTATTTTACGGTGGGGAGGGCAGGGGCTTAAACAGGAAGCCCACCCCTGCCTGTATTAAGGATCTTAAGTAGCCACTTAGTGGCCACTTCAGGGCCACTTCCCATCAAGCCTGAAGTTTCAGGCTGGTGGCCCTGAATATCTCAGGATGGCAAACAGAAAAGGTGAAGAACCTCGATCTCGGGAGGTAAGTGGGAGGGAGCGTGCCTTCATCAGAAGCCCCCTTTTGACTGGGGCTTCTAACAGAGCAGATACTTCTGTACCTCCTTCCTCCCTCCCCCAATTATCCACTTGCACCCTCCCCACTACCAACCGTCACCCCACTACCTCCCTTACCCTCCCATTCCTGGGACCCCTGCCAGTTACCTCACAGCTACTCACTGCACTTGGTCCCTAGCATGGCACTGCAGTGCCTCTTTGCCTACTGCAGAGCTGTGCCTGGATGGGCTGGAGAGCCAGTCGGCCAATCTAATTGATTGACAGCTCTCCAAGTTGGGACGTCCCTCCAGGTGCAGATAGAAGTCGTGCCTGCTGCCATACACGCTCCTTTGAACGGAGGGCCTTTCAGAGTCAACCGTGATGCGTTCCCTGCCAGCTGTCCAATAGGCAGGGCTCAAACCATAGCCATAAGAAAATTTCAGGCCATGGGATTCTTCAGGGTTGTCGAGGAAACATTTTGGGGCAGGGGACAGGGGCACCAGCAGTACAGTATTATGGGACAATTTGCATGGGTTCTGAGAAAATCTCCCAATTTCCCGGTACAACCAGTCCGCAGTCTGCTCCTGACTGCAGTTCCATGTTTTACAGCTTGTTCTATCTTTTGCACAAAACCCTTCAGACAAGCTGGGTTTTATGAAAAATACATTATCATCTTGATGAAATTTTTCAAACGGATGTGTAGATTTTAACAATATACAGGCCCTCCAGTGACATCCCACCGGATATTTAATTTAATCTAATGTAACTTTGAAGCAATAAAAATCCAAAGGATTTGAAAGAATAAGTAGAAACTAAAAGATGTTTCCATTAAAATAGCGGAAAATAAACTTAAATGGATGAGGATTTTTAATATCAAATTAATACAGTAAATCTGGCTGAAGATTTTAAGCATTCATTTCCTTTACTTAGAAAAAAGAAACAATTAGTTGCAAAGAGAACTGCTCTGTCTCATTTTGCAATTCTGGATCACAAACGATTTTTCTTTTTGCTTAAAACTGAATAAAGCAGCAATAAAGTGAAGAATAACTAAGGTCCCTGACTTCACCATAATACTGATAACTGATTCCCAAAATAGGAATTCTTAAATTAGGGTTCTCTCTCCCTCTCTTCAGCTACCATGCCCAAAGAGGGAGTTGGCAACCAGGGACCTCCATGTCAATCTGTCTCTGGAGGAGTGAACCATTTTTGTTGGTGGTACATAAATCCAGTTTACGAGGCGCTTTGAAAAGATTGTTCTTTGTCTATCTTGATCTCTTTTACCATCAATCTTTCCCGTCCACATCAGGCTTTCCAATTCATAAATTTCTTATCACGTGCTTAAGAAATTCTCTATCATCTACAAGATGCAATGAGGAGGGATGCCACGGAATATTCACCTGAACTGTGCAGCCCTGGCAACCATCAGGGCAGCATGGTGGCACAGTGGTTAACACTGCTGTCTCACAGTGCCGAGGATCCGGGTTCGATCCCAGCCACGGGTCACTGTCCGTGTGGAGCATGTGCATTCTGCCTGTCTCAGCGTGGGTCTCACCCCCACAACCCAAAAAGATGTGTAGTGTAGGTGAATTGGTCACATTAAATTGTCTCTTAATTGGGATAAAAATAATTGGGTACTCTAAATTTAGAATTTTAAAAAACCCATCATCCCCTATTGGCGTACTGTAACTACAGTGTATATGACATACAGGATGCGCTGTAGCAGCACGATAGCATTGTGGATAGCACAATTGCTTCACAGCTCCAGGGTCCCAGGTTCGATTCCGGCTTGGGTCACTGTCTGTGCGGACCCTGCACATCCTCCCCGTGTGTGCGTAGGTTTCCTCCGGGTACTCCGGTTTCCTCCCACAGTCCAAAGATGTGCAGGTTAGGTGGATTGGCCATGATAAATTTCCCTTAGTGTCCAAAATTGCCCTTAGTGTTGGGTGGGGTTACTGGTTAATGGGGATAGGGTGGAGGTGTTGACCTTGGGTAGGGTGCTCTTTCCAAGAGCCGGTGCAGACTCGATGGGCCGAATGGCCTCATTCTGCACTGTAAATTCTATGATCTATGATCTGTAGAAACTGAGGCATCTTCAATATCCCTGCCCAAATTGTCAACCTCCCCACTGTGAAGAAGGACGAGGACAGCAAGCGCACGGGAACACCTTCAACTCCAAGTTTCCTTCAAGTCAAACGTTATCCCAACTTGAACATGTATCGCTGTCCTTCATTGCTGCCAAGTCAGACCTCAGGCACCACCTCACATCCTTGGGGAAATACATTCATCACATGGACTGCCATGATTCAAAAGAAGTTTCATCGACACCTCCTCAAGGACAAATAACGGTGATCAACAAAAGCTGACATTGCAAGCGATGTCAAATTCCATAAATTAAACTTTTAAACAACTTTGATGAAATAGGGCAATGTCGCAGGTGAAGTTTTACCACTAATCAACTGAACACAATGTGGAATTTAAACAGAAATTACTGGATAAATTCAGTAGGTCAGGCACATCTGTGAAGAGAAACAGAGGACGCGAATCTCCGAAAAATGTCAAAGTTAATTTGTGGCGGGTTTTTCAGGAAGTTTCAGAGTTCCCCACTGCTATCCAATGACACTTAGACACTTTTTTGGGCCCTGGGGAGTTTCGCACTGGTTCAGCCCGCACATAGAATTTTTTTTAGCACTGGAGAGCTGAATTTAGAGATTGGGCTGCCATTTTGAAAGAGTGCCCTAATCTCTAAGTGATTTTGTGGGCCTCCCCCACACCCCCCACCCATGGCCAATGTCAACCCCCCCCACATACATGGACACTAACCCACACTTCCCAAGTGAGGACAGCCCACTATGGAGTCCCTAGATGAGGTGCAGAGGCTGTCGGAAGGCTCACTGGAAGCATTTCCCGGCATTCACTGGCCATGTTGCACTCTATCTTGAGCACAACGCGGCCGGAAAATCTCGCCCAGAGTTAGCGTTTTGGACCTAACTGATCCTTCTACAGAACACAATGAGATGGTTTATAACAGAATCACACAGTGCAGAAGAGGCCCTTCAGCCCATTGATGTCTTCACCAACATGTGAAAAAACACCTGACCTACTCCCATTTGCCAGCACTTGAATGTTACGACGTGTCAAGTGCCTATCCTGGTACTTTTTAAAGGATGTGAGGCAACCCGCCTCTGCCAACCTCCCAGGTAGTGCGTTCCAGACCATCACCTCCCTCTGGGTGCAGAGGAGTTTCCTCACAACCCCCCTAAACCTCCTGCCCCTCACCGTGAACTTGTGTCCCCTCGTAACTGACCCTTCAGCTAAGGAGAACAGCTGCTCCTTATCCACACTGTTTATGCCCCTCAAGTGTGAGTGAACTATCAAAATTTAAAATTGGCGTGCTAATGATAAAGGATCACAATCAGTAGAAAGTGCATTTAGACTCATAATCAGCAAACTGTTAGCTTAAAGGTTACATGACGATTAGCTTTCTCTTCCTTGCTCTTTCTGGAGAATAATGTTGATATCACTCAACCCCATGTTGATATCACTCTTAGTTAAACCCCATAAGAACTGATAAAACTATACAAGAGCCCAATTGTTTAATCTTCCCCTCTTGATACAGTCATCTTCACAAAGCCATTCCTCCTCCTTTCCTTAACTGGCCACTAATGTTGAAAATTATTCAACGTTAGGAGGACTCGGTAGGACTGAATACTCAGACATACATTTAACTAACCACATGAATAGTTCAAAGGATCTCCACCCACGGCAAACCACAAAGGAATAAATTCTTCCTTTTTCAAACAATTCCGTTGCATTTCTTCGCAAACCCAAATCTTTGTCAAAAAGTATTCCCTCAAAGAAAATGACTTCCGTTCCTATTCTGGGATATGATAAAGAGTTTTAAAACGATAATGTTTCTTTTGATGATCGGGATGCTGGCAATGTGTCAAAAGCCTTAACCCTTTGTCTCTCAAGGAAGCGTTTTTCTCATGTTACTCAATCTGGTGTAGCTTTGTGCAGAATAAAGGGATACTCGCAACTGATTTTGTTCCCGGAATTCTTTGAAACATCAATTGGGAATTTTCATTAATATTGTTTTGTTTTATAATTTCGAGGACAATCAGACGCCAGTAAGAAAGCTGACAGCAAATCCATTTTCATCATTGAAAGGTATGGAACAGTTGACACAACAGATGTATGGGAACACCAACGCCAGGAACCTCCAAGTCACACACCATTCTGACCAAATCGCCATTCCATCTCACTGGGTCAAAACCTTGGAACTCTCTCCCTAACACTGGCGTACTTACACCACGTGCACTTCAGCGGTTCAAGAAGGCAGCTCACCACCACCTTCTCAAGTGCAATGAGGGATTGGCAATGAATGCTCACATCTGATCAAAAAATTATGAACAGTGAAGTACTGCAGATGCTGGAAATAAAGGCAAAAAGCACTGGAAAAACTCAGCAGGTCCAGCAGCATCTATGGAGCGAGATGTAGAGTTAGCATTTCGAGTCCAATATGGCTTTTCTTCAGAAGATGTTCCAAAGAGGTGCACAGACCATAGAATTTACAGAGCCGAAGGATGCCATTCGGCCCATCGAGTCTGCACCGGCCCTTGGAAGGAGCTCCCTATTTGACCCTTGACCCCACACTTCCACTCTATCCCTGTAACCCAGTAACCCCACATAACCGTTTTGGACACGAAGGGCAATTTAGCATGGACAATCCACCGAACCCGCACATATGTGAACTGTGGGAGGAAACCGGAGCACTCGGAGGAAACACACGCAGACACAGGGAGGACGTGCAGACTCCGCACAGACAGTGACCCAGCCAGGAATCGAACCTGGAACCCTGGAGCAATGAAGCAACTGTGCTAACCACTGTCCTGCCGTGCTGCCCTGAGTCGTCTGGGACTCAAAACGTTAACACTGCCCCGAATCGTCAGTGCAATGGCAATCGCTGTTGGATAGCCAATCTTGGTCCTCTTTACTTACTTTAGTCTGGATCTGCTTATTTCTTGCCCGGACCTGGGCCTTCCAGTGGAATATGGGGCTGGATTCTCCATTTTGGGACTATAACCCCACGCCGTCGTGAAAACTGTGATCTTTTACACGAGGAAAACTGGCGTTAAAAGGCCACAGACTCCCCTTTTTGCTGGAGGCTAGCAGGCAGCTGTCATGGAGCTCGCAGCTCTAGCTGCCAATATGGCCCCCAGCATTTCCGGGTCAGAGGCCACACATGCACATGGCGGTGGCCTGCAGCGGCCGCGCCGTGCTCCTTGGCAGATTCAGCGGACCTGGACCGCCGAAATAATGCCCCGAATTGGCCGCTCGTGTGCCCTGGATCGCCCGCATACATTGCCCCCAGCCCCGAATGGACCCCCCCCCCCCCCCCGCCCGCTGATCGGCCCCCCCCCCCGACTGTGGTGGCCCCGGACTGAGTCCTCAGCCACCTCGCGAGGTTCCCGAATGGCTGGACCATGAGATCCCATGCCATGGGGAATTCGGCCGGTCGGGGGTGGAGGATCGTGGGGCAGGCCTCAGGCAATAGCTGAGGCTGTAGGAGTTGGAGGGTCAGGAGGGCAGTCAGGTTGCGGGGTGTGCTGGCGGAGTGTGGGATGGGTCATGGGTTTGGGAGGGTAGTTGGCTGGTCAGAAGGGTGGAGCTGGAAGCTGAAGGAGTTGGAGGGCCAGAGGGTAGTCAGGTGGTCACAAGGTTAGTCAGATGTTTGGGAGAGTAGTCAGCTAGTCAAAGAGGAGTAGCCAGGGGAGATGGGGATTTCAGGATATAAATTGAACATGGAAAGAGTGAGGTTTTCCCGATCAATGCCAGAGGGCAGGAAGGGTGATTTGCGGAGCTGCCGTTTAAGGTGGTGGAGACGAGCTCCAGGAACTAAGGGATTCAAGTATCGCAGGAGTTGCAGGTAGATTTTAAGAAGTGGGATGCTTTGCCACTGTTGCTGGCTGGGCGGACACAGACAGTGAAAATGATGGTTTCTGTTTGTGTTTCAGAACCTCCCTATCTTTGTCCCAAATCAAAGTCAGTGGGCTAATCTCGGGGTTTGTGTGGACAGGGAAGGCACCGAGGGTTCAGCGGATGTATCTGGAATGGGGGCGAGGGAGGGGAGTTGCTGGCGTTGCTGAATTTGCTAAATTATTATTGAGCGGCAGATATTATGATGGTGAGGAAATGGGCTGTGGAGGAGACGTCGGTCTAGGAGCGGGTGGAGGTGGCGTCATGCAAGAGAACGGGTTTGAAGGCTTTGTTGCTGGCGCCTAGGGGAGTGGAAGGCGTCAGATATTTATAAGGAACTGGTGGAGAGGAAGGGCCCCCCCCCCCCCCCGGTGGATTATATTAAGCACAAATGGGAGGAGGAGCTGGGAGGGGAGGCAGGGCCGGGACATGGGCAGAGGCTTTGCAGAGGGTGAGCACGTCCTCGTTGCGTGCGAGGTTAAGCCTCTTCCAGTTTAAATGGTGCCTAGGGCGCATATGACGTTGGCGAGGATGCGCAGGTTGCTTGCAGGGATGGAGGATAGCTGTGGGCGGTGCACGGGGGGTGGGGGCCAGCGAATCACATCCACATGTTCCTGGCGTGTCCTAGACACGGGGGGGTGTGGATGTCGATGTATTGGCCTTTGCCTCCCTGATAACCCGAAGATGAATTTTGTTGGGTTGGCGACACTTGGAGAAAGCTTTCTCATGTCCTATAAAAACACTGCCCATGCGACAATCCAAAACTCACCGGCAATATTGTTTTTAAAAACGAAAATTGAGAACCAAGTTTGATTTGCTCTTACCGCCTACCATTGGAGAGCGACAACAACAAAACCAAGTTACTCATGAACAAGCATCGAAACTAAGAGGTTTTGAGCAAGCAGAAAGATTTTTAACAAGAAACTGCTCTTCAAGTGAGAAGTGGGTACCTGCCACAATACTCGCAAAGGTGGGGCCTATTTCTTATACGGTGCAAACTGATGACGAGAGAGTTTGGAGGATACACACCGACCAAATCTTCACATTGAAAAGAGAATTTATCGAGTCGGCATCTGAAAGGCCAACATCTGACACTCAAGGTTTGGAAATGCCTGGACCTACGTTCATGACTGAGTCGAGTTCAGATTCTACAACAGTTAAACCAACAGCATCTGTAGAGGCTGAAGAAGAACCAATTTTATTCAATGATGTCTGTCTGTGTCTGTGCGGAGGTCACTGTCTGTGCGGAGTCTGCACGTCCTCCCCGTGTGTGCGTGGGTTTCCTCCGGGTGCTCCAGTTTCCTCCCACAGTCCAAAGATGTGCGGGTTAGGTGGATTGGCCATGCTAAATTGCCCGTAGTGTCCTAAAAAGTAAAGTTAAGGGGAGGGGGGGGGGGTTGTTGGGTTACGGGTATAGGGTGGACACGTGGGTTTGAGTAGGGTGATCATTGCTCGGCACAACATCGAGGGCTGAAGGGCCTGTTCTGCGCTGTACTGTTCTATGTTCTATGTCCCTGAGCCAAGTGTAGAACAGACCGAGAGTGTGAAAACAAAGACTCCTGAATGACAGATTCTGCCTAAGCGGAACCGATGTCCACCTAAAATACTCTTGTACTGATGAGTATATTTATATAGAATTGTACAATAATTTTTTTTCATAAATTTGGAGTACCCATATCATTTTTTCCAATTAAGTTGCAATTTAGCATGTTCATGTCACCTACCTTGCACATCTTTGGGTTGTGGGGGCGAAACACACGCAAACACGGGTAGAATGTGCAAACTCCACACGGACAGTGACCCAAAGCCGGGATCGAACCTGGGACCTCGGCGCCATGAGGCTGCAGAGCTAACCACTGCGCCACCGTGCTGCCCATAATTGTATACAATAATAATACTTGGTTAAATCATCACTGTTCACTATCAGTAAAAGTTTAAGTTAATATTTGTTGTCACACTACAGGAGTAAAGGGGGAGGAATGTTAGGTACTGTAACCAATGCCCTCTGTATGATGTGTCACACGGTGACATTATCAGAGGCACTTGGGAGATTTCCCCACTTCTGTCTTAGACCGTGAACAAGCAACATTCTGCATTAAACGTTGACATCTGCGGTGTGGCAACCTGGTTATTCTGTGTCAATACTGTGAGTAAAAGTAAAACCTCCAAAAATATAACAACCACCAACATGGTTGAAATGTAACTACTGATAAGGCCAAATCAAGCCAATCAGTTGCAGCAATATCACTTGGGCAACCATGTAGAGAAGGGCAACGAACATCAACCTTGCCACCAACACCCACATCAAGAGAATGTTTTTAAAAGATACATGAGATTTGTGCCTTAAAGAATCTTATTATTTTCTCCATTCAATAGTAATAATAATCTTTATAATCTTTATTATTGTCATAAGTAGGCTTACATTGACACTGCAATGAAGTTACTGTGAAAGTCCCTTAGTCGCCACACTCCGGCGCCTGTTCGGGTACACAGAGGGAGAATTTAGAATGTCCAAATTACCGAACAGCACATCTTTCGGGACTTGTGGGAGGAAACCGGAGCACCCGGAAGAATCCCACGTAGACACGGGAAGAACATGCAGACTCCGCACAGACAGTGACCCAAGCGGGAATCAAACCTGGGACCCTGGAGCTGTGAAGCAACAGTGTTAACCACTGTGCTACTGTACAATTTCCCTTGATAACAAAATATCTAATAACAAAGAAACAGTCACATTGTAATGTCTCTTTAAGATCAACCCTTCCAATATGTAAAAATACACCACAATATTAATCAAAAAATATTCTTCACTAAACATTTGTTTCTTTGTGGTGTACAATGTGCACATATCTATTAACAGTCAAGGTATTATAATAATACACCTCAATATTGTTCCTTGGAACGAGGCTAGAATTTCTACCATGTCACCTGAGTACATGATTCACGTTAGCCAAAGCTTTTCTTTGTGAACGAAAAGTGTTCATATCTTCATTATACTGCCACATACAGTGTTCCACAAAGTATAGTTTTTCTTTGAATAATTTATCAAAGAACATGTGTGTAACAGGGAGAAAATGAGCTGAAAAGAATCAACCAACCTTACAGCTGGATTTCTAAAGCCAAGGGGAAATTGCATGGTATTGAAGGCTCGATGTATTCCAAATGCTCTTCTTGTAGGAAGTTTGTAGGGAACCTTTCCCATATTACATTCGTGTCCACAATGTATGTGACCCAGTATGTCCCCTCAGGTCAGATTTTTTTTTTGTTGTGAATTTCTGTTTGTTAAGGTGGGACATCTTAAAACCGAGAAATTACGTTCTACATACCTAGCATGAGTATCAAGCAGTCCAAACTATATGACATATTGAAATGTAGAGCAAAATTCCCTTTACTCTGGCCCAACAATGTGCTTCAGGTCTAAGTCCAAGGGTGGAACTTTCTGCTTTTACCTGCGCCCTTTTTTATTCTAGCCCTTTCGACATGAATGCAAACATTCCATTTGCCTTCTAACTGCCAACTGACCCTGCATGTTAACTTTAAGAGAATCTTAAACTAGGACTCCTAAGTCCCTTTGTTATCTTATTTAACAGCCTCCTGTATGGCACCTTGTCAAAGGTCTTCTGAAAATCTAAATAGATCATGTCCACTGGTTCTCCTTTGTCTAACTTCTTTGTTACCTCCTCAAAGATTTTGTTTTATATTTTAATTCAGTTTTTAACGTTTTAACATTTTATACATAATCCAAAACAACACAAAACAAAAAGAATAAGAAAAGAACCCCCTCACTCTACCAGCCAACCCACCTGTGACTCGAAAACTAACCCCCCCCCCCCCCCAACTTAGCAGCTGGTGGCAAGCAACTCTTTAAAGTGCAGAATGAACAGAACCCATCTCTTCTCAAATCCCTCAATTGCCCCCTCAATGTGAACTTCACCTTCTCAAGATACAGGAACTCCATCAGGTCCCCCAGCCACACTGAAGCACAGGGTGGAGACGTTGGCCCCCACCCCAAGACCCGCCTGTGAGCAACCAGTGAGGCAATGGCTAAAGCATCCACCCCTGTCTCCGTCTGCAGCTCTGGACCCCTCCACATTGCTCGCAAGTATCCTCCACCCCCTCAAACAACCGGCTTATCCTTGACCTCATCAGGTGAACCCTGTGCACCATCTCTAACTGTGTTAACCCCAATCCCGCGTACAAGGTTGAGGCGTTCACCCTCCACAACACCTCACATGACAACCCCTCCTCCAGCATCACCTCCAGCTCCTCCTCCCACTTGGCCTTAACCCACTCCAACGATGCCATATCCTCCTCCAAAATCCTCCCATAAATCACCGAGATGCCCCCCACCCCCAAACCCCATCACCGACAACCTCCCCTCCAAGAACGAGGAGGGTTGCGTCACCGAAAACACCGGGAAAACCTTCCTTGCAAAGTCCCGCACCTGCATATACCTAAAGGCCTCCCTCCATGGGACCACAAACTTCTCCGCTAACTCCTCCAATCTTGCAAACCACCCTTCCAAGAATAAGTCCTTCATTTTCACACACCCCCTGCTCCTCCCATCCCAGAAATATAGCATCAAATCTTGTCGGCTTAAACACACTGATTCTCTCAGATCGGCAGCAGCCTCGACCCCGCCCCAACTTAAAATGTAGTCGGAATTGCTTCCATATCTTCACCGGACTACCCGTCTATTTCCCTGGGGGCAAAGGGAAGCGGCGCCATTGTCAGCGCCCACAACCTGACCCTCTACACGAACCTGCCTCCATTCTCACCACATGGCATCCAGCTTCCTAACAGAACCCCGTACCCTCTTGGCGTTTGCCGCCCAATAATAATACGTCAGATTTGGCATTGCCAGACCCCCTGACTGTATCCCTCTCTGAAGCACCGTCTTCTGAATCCTCGCTACCTTACCTGCCCAGACAAATGACAAAATCAATCGCTCCACCTCCATAAAAAAAACCTTCCTAACCCATCCCCACCCCTGGTGGGGAGACCAGAAAGCATTTGCTCGTTTTCAAATTCAATTTGTATCCTGAAAAAGCCCCAAATCGCTTAAGCAGCCTCATTATATCCCCCACCATGGGACACAGGTTGGAAATATACAATAACAGGTCATCAGCTTATAGGGGCACCCTATGCTCCAACACCCTCCCCCTCACTATCCCTTCACTATTTACCTCCACTTATCCTAACTCATCAGCACAATGACCAAGGGCTCTATCACCAGCGCAAACAAAATGGAGGACATAGGGCACCCCTGTCTCTTTCCCCTGTACAACTGAAATATCTTGAGTTCGGCTCATTTGTATGAACACTCGCCTTCAGTTCCTTATACAATAATTTCACCCACACCACAATCTTAGGCCCAATCCCAAAACCCTCCAACACCACAAACAAATCATAGAATCATAGAAGTTACAGTGGCGAAGGAGGCCATTCGGCCCATCGAGTCTGCACCGGCTCTTGGAAAGAGCACCCTATCCAAGCCCACACCTCCACCTATCCCCATAACCCAGTAACCCCATCCAACACTAAGGGCAATTTTAGACACTAAGGGCAATTTAGCATGGCCAATCCACCTAATCTGCACATCTTTGGACTGTGGGAGGAAACCGCAACACCTGGAGGAAACCCACGCACACACGGGGAGAACGTGCAGACTGCGCACAGTCAGTGACCCAAGCCGGGAATCAAACCTGGGACCCTGGAGCTGTGAAGCAATTGTGCTAACCACTATGCTACCATGCTGCCCACTCTACTCATTCAAATGCCTTCTCAGCATCCAGTGCCACCCCCACCTACTGCTCCTTCCTTCCTCAAAGAATTCTAACAGATTTATCAGGCATGACCTCCCTTGAAGAAGCCATATTGACTCAGTCCTATTTTATCATGCACTTCCAAGAACTCCGCAATCTCATCTTTAATTATAGACTCTAAAATTTCACCAGCAACCAAACTCAGGCTCATTGGCTTATAATTTCCCATCTTCTGCCTCCCTCCCTTCTTACACAGGGGTGTTACATTCGCCACTTTCCAGTCCTCTGGGACATTCCCTCCCTCAAGTGAGGCCTTCCCTGCCTCCAGTGAAAGATCACCACCACTGCCTCCACAATCTCCTCTGCTATCTCCTTCCGAACCCTGGGGTGCAGACCATCCGGTCCTGGTGATTTATCCACCTTCAGACCTTTCAGCTTACCCAGCACCTTCTCCTTCGTGATGGCCACTATATTCACCTTTGCCCCCTGACTCTCTTGAAGTTCTGGTATGCCATTGGTGTCTTCCACTGTTAAGACTGATGCAAAATACCTATTCAGTTCCTCTGCCATTTCTTTGTTCTCTACTATCACTTCTCCAGCCTCATTTTCAGTGGTCCAATGTCCATTCTTGCCTCTCTCTCATACCTTTTATATATCGAAAAAAAACTCTTGCTAATTTATTTTATATTACGAGCTAGCTTATATTCATACATCATTCCCCCCCCCCCCCCCCCCCCCCCCCACCCAGCCCCTGCCATTGCTTTTTTTAGTTGTCCTCTCCTTGCTTTTAAAAGCTTCCCAATCCTCCACCTTCCCACTAATCCTTGCCACCTTGTATGTTTTTTCTTTAGCTTTTCTGCTGTTCCTGACTTCCCTTGTCAGCCATGGTTGCCTTGTCTCCCCTTAGCATGTTTCCTCCTCCTTGGGATGAATTTCCGTTGTGCCTCCCAAATAACCCCCAATGCAGTTCCACTGCCTTCCCTGCTAGGCTCCTCTTCCAATCAACTCTGGCCAGCTCGTCCCTCATGTCTTTGTAGTTACCTTTACTTAATTGTAAAACCACATATGATTCCATCTACTCCCTCTCAAACTGCAAGGTGAATTCTATCATTCTGTCTACTAAGGTTGAATCACAGCCATGCGGGTCAACTATATAATGTTTAGGTTGCTTGCCTTTACAGACTGCCCTTGGCATTGCAACAGATCCATGGCCAGAATGGTAACATTACAGATGCAACTGTGAGGTTTCCAGTATTCAATCTCCAGCAAAGAGAGGGAACTTCAGATTGGAGCATACTGATGAGCCATTTCTATTTGAAATGTGTCAGAAGAATATACTAATATAATGCAATGTAAGTAGATTTACTGCATGCACTTAATAATATTGCTTTGTCCGACTTCACATGCGTGGAATAACTAAATTATACTGCAAATTCTGCTCAAACATGGAACATATTGCCTTCAATATGTTCATAGATCATGTTGGCATGCATAAACCATCATCGACATCTTACAGTCCAGGTGACAATTATTTTCATTCTTTTCAGGCGCAGTATGGCTTAAATTAATTAGATCTGGTATTCTTGTGGTATTTTCATTCCTTGGCAGTTATATATTAACTTTGTGTTGAACCCATCCAGCAAACACAGGGTGGTATTAATATCTTGTCACCTGCACTGATATATTTTAGTACCTGGTAAGTGGATGATAAAATTACCAACCCTAATTATCTGCAACTAAAATCTATTTCACGTACAAATTCTACCTGGCATTTTCTGGTCTATGTCTTTTTTGGATAAAAAGTAACACTTTTTTTCAGTATTGCATTGTTGAAATATGTAAAACCCAGCAGCAATGAAAAAATTGACCGGTTTATCTGTATTTTTAAGGTTGGTTAAGGATAAGTATTGATCAGGAAACTGGGAAACCTACCTTGCTCTTCGTCCAATGAGAAAACACCTCTTTACACAGTGAACAGTTAGGGTCTGGGATGCACTGCCTGAGAATCTGGTGGAGGAGATTGGATCTCAAAAGGGAATTAGATAATTACTTGAAGAGAAAAGATTTGGGGGGCTACGGAGAAAGGACACAGTGGGAGTGGGACTGGCTACGTTTCTCTTACAGAGAGCCGGCACAGACATGAAGGGCCAAATGGCGTCAAAGAACAAAGAACAATACAGCACAGGAACAGCCCTTCAACCCTCCAAGCCTGTACCGGTCATGATACCACCCTTGGCCAAAATTCTCAGCACTCCCTTGTACCGTATCCCTCCATATCCATCCTGTCCATGTATTTGTCAAGATGCCTTTTGAAAGCCATTAATGGATCTGCATCCACAACCTTCCCTGGCGTTCCAGGCACTCCCCACCTTTGTGCAAAAAACCTGCCTCGCACATCTCCTCTAAACTTTGTCCCACGGACCTTAAACCTATGGCCGCTGGTGACTGACCCTTCCACCCTGGGAAAGAGTGCCTGCACATCCACTATCCAGGCCCCTCATAATCTAGTAGTCATCCGTCTGTGCTGTAATCATTCTAGTTATAACTAGTGTCATAAAATATTTTACATCCACCTAAGGGGCCAACGGAGGCCTCAGTCTAATGCCTCATCTGAAAGACAGCACTTCTGACAGTGCAGCACTTCCTGAGTACTACACTAAGGCTTCAGCCTAGATTGAGTGCTCAAATCTATAGATTAGAGTGTAATGTGTGGTTTTCTAAGTCAGAGATGAGAATGCTACCACGCAGACAAGACTACACCTTATGTGTGGACCAATGCGGTAGCAGAAACTAGAGCCTTGATGTCTGAAATTGTAACAAACTTGCTTTACAGGCTCGTGTGCAATGTGGTGGAAGCCATCGTCACCAAAGCCAATGCTGTGATCCCACCCCAAACCTCAGGTCATGAACAATGTGGACATATGGAGGTGGCATAGCACACCTATAAATCTCTGCCTTCCTCAAACTGCTTGCCTGAAGGTGGGGACTTACTCCGGGGCCCAAGAGGAATTCATGTGATAGCACAGCTGGCATGAGTGTTACTGAGGTCATTTTCGGATGTAAAGGGGGTAACTCACTGGGTAACCTGGACACTCCCACAGCTATGTCAGTTTAACATCGGCAGAGGGCAGGGATCCAACATGACATTCCCCAGCCCATTTGAAAATGGTAAAATGGAAAACATGGGGCGGCATGGCAGCACAGGGGTTAGCACTGCTGCCTCACAGCACCAGTGACTCGGGTTCAATTCTGACCTTGTGTGGAGTCTGTGTGGTGTCTGCACATCCTCCCCATGTCTGTGTGGAAGACACAAAGAATGTAAGCCCTTCTTTATTGTTTTTACTTTCTTGATGATTCAATGGTGATTGGAATTTGTTAACCTGATGTCACCCGAGGAAGGAGCTGTGCTCCGAAAGCTAGTGATTCCAAACAAACCTGTTGGACTTTAACATGGTGTTATAAGACCTCTTACTCTGCCCATCCCAGTCCAAACCCGGCATCTCCACATCATGGAATTTGTGAAGTAAAGGTGAATGTTAAGTAAATGGGAGGTATCTTTTCTTGTGTTGGGTCAGTGAATGCAAAGCATTTTCTACTAAAATCAGAGGATGTGCTGCAGCAATGCCTGTGGCCAGTCAGTGATTTACATTAGACAATCCTGTTTTAGTGCCCCAGAGTGCTTTACCTAATGGGCACCATTGTTTTTTAATTACTCAATTTTAATTTGGATGCCTATTTTGGATCACTGCCACAATTATAAAACTCGAGTCTTTTGCAGCTTTGACATCTTTGTATGCCATATTGGTCCAAACCTTAACAATAATCTTTAAGGGCAGCACGGTGGCGCAGTGAGTAGCACTGCTGTCTCACAGCGCCGAGGTCCCAGGTTCGATCCCGGCTCTGGGTCACTGTCCGTGTGGAGTTTGCACATTCTCCCCGTGTTTGCGTGGGTTTCGCCCCCACAACCCAAAGATGGCGACTAGGGGCTTTTCACAGTAACTTCATTTGAAGCCTACTTGTGACAAAAAGCGATTTTCATTTTGTTTCATTAGGTGGATTGGCCGTGCTAAAATTGCCCCTTAATTGGAAAAAAACTGAATTGGGTATTCTAAAAAATAATAATAATCGTTATTATTGTCACAAGTAGGCTTACATTAACATTGTAATGAAGTTAGTGTGGAACTCCTTCAGTCACTTTTGGATACTCGGGACAGGACTGTCCCTTTAATTTGTCCCTCAGTTCATTTGACTTTGTTTACTTGATTATTTATGCTGATCAGAATAGTTGGAGACTCTATAGATATTTTGTGTGAAAAGACGTTTGATAAACCGCTTGAGGGCTGGTGAGGGGTGGTCCGAGGTGGCGAGGGGGTGTCCAGGGGGGCATTATCTGGCAGATGGGGTCCGCACGTGGCTGTCGTTATATCATTATATTGTACAGCACAACCACTGCACCATCTGCAGTGATGGGATTTGAATCTGGGACCCCAGAGTATTCTGGGTCTCTGGATTACTAGTCCAGTGACAATAACACTACGCCACTACCTACCCTATGTTTACAAATCGGGTATCCTCCCCTCTCTGCTCACTGAACAGTTATGTTTTTAGCTCCTGTGTTATGACCACATTTGTATCGAGGCCAGTGCGCAATTTCCTCCTGGACAACATTATCACACCCTCCAGCTGTACTAAAGTCAGTCAACTCATTGATTTCGGTAAAAGGATTATGGGCCTGTGGGATTAACCTAACCCTTTTTTTCTTTCTCCGCAGATGCTGCCAGACCTATTAAGTGTCTCAAGCATTTTTGGTTTTATGAAGATGGTAACTCCCTACTTGGAGGCCAAACTGCAGTCACTGGTCTCACCCCTGTGCAAATGCACCATCAGGAGAATAGGACAATGTCCTTTGACAACCAGCTGTTCTTTACTCATACAACCTGGTTGTAATGCAGACTGACAGTTCCGCAAAGTGTTGTTTCTAAGTATTGTCTTGCATCATTGACTTTGTCTATATATGTGTTTCTGGAACCCGCCTCTTCATTCACCTGAGGAAGGAGCTGCACTCCGAAAGCTAGTGATTCGAAACAAACCCGTTGGACTTTAACCTGGCGTTGTAAGACTTGCTACTGTGTCCACCCCAGTATCTCCACATCATAGTTAAGATATAGGCAGCAGAGATTTGGATGAACTAAAGTTTACAGCGGGTGGTAGCAGCAAGGGACAATTAGAATAGTCTAGTCCAAAGCAAAAAAAGGCAGATGAGCGTTTCAGCAGCAGATGAATTAAGTGCCAAATGAGGCCAAAGTTGCAATACAAACATCACGTGTAACGCCTCATTTCCAGCAGCCTTCTTCCCAGAGTGCTTTTTAACCAGTGAAGTGAGTAAAAAATGGCACCGTTGCAACATCAGAATCAGAAAGCCTTGAACAATAACCTTAACTAAGGCTCCTTGTATGAGCAAGTCTCAACTGTTATTGTGAGGTTCCCCCATATAATAATTGGAGAACTCTGAACCTGGTTAGGCTTTCCCCGGCCAAGTCCTGCGCATGTTAATGCAAGGAAGGGTCGCGCCTTTGTCCCGTCTATATTTCATTCTTGACAAAACACATCGAATGGGCCTATACATGACTGGGAAATAATGTAAAAGCGGATTATGCCCAGCAAATCTCCCCACTGCTGACCCACCTTTCTTCTCCCGTTCCCATTGAAGTTGTAATATTGTAACAACAGTGCGTGTGAATCGCTGGGCAGTGAGCATCAATGAGCGTGAAAGCTTCATTAGCAGCCGAAAGGATCAGTGGCAGCATAAATACTTGGGAGAAAAGTGTGTGCGTGGTGGGGGAAGGCAGAGGGAGAAAATTGGTTACTTTGTTTCATGAATACGTGAAAGGAGGAACTGACAGTAGAGGATTTGGCAAGTCAGCAAAGTGCAGGATCTCTGTGAGAGAGCCAGTACATTCTGGTCTAGGGGCAGGAGGCCTGTGGAACTCTGGCAAATTGACCTAATATTGGTTAAGATGCTGCCAAATGAGGTAATTGTCCTTAAATGGCTTGGGATTAAACAGATTCACCTGCACAGTTAATACATCATTAATCCTAAATTGTAATGGAAATACTGTCTTGTGTCTTTAACATTCCAGTCACTGGTCTTGCTGTGATTACCGAACGTAGTCGATTTGGCTCAGTTGGATGGACGGCTCTTTTGTGATGCAGAGGGAGGCCAACAACACGAGTTTGATTCCCGGACTGGCCGCGGTTATTCATGAACCTTGCCCCTCGTTTGAGGTGTGGTGACAATCATAGAATTTACAGTGCAGAAGGAATTTACAGTACACTCCATCAAGTCTGCACGGCTCCTGGAAAGAGCACCCTACTTAGGCCCACGCCTCCACCGCATCCCCGTAACCCAGTAACCCCACCTAACCTCAGGGCAATTTAGCATGGCCGATCCACCTAACCTGCACATCTTTGGACTGTGGGAGGAAACCGGAGCACCTGGAGGAAACCCACGCAGATACGGGGAGAACATGCTGACCGTACAGATAGTGACCCAAGCCTGGAATTGAACCTGGGACCCTGGAGCTGTGAAGCAACTGTGCTAACAACAATGCTACCGTGCAGCCAATCAACCCTCCCCCAAAGGGGAAAACAGTCTCTGGTCATCTGGGACTATGGCAACTTTAATGTGACTATCACAGCCAGATTGTAATATCACTGCCTGAGATTGTCTCTGCAAGTGATTGTAATATCACTGGCAGTACATCATAATACCACTGCCAGTGATTACAATATAAGATTGCAATAACCCTGCCAGTGACTGTAATATCAGATTGTAAATCACTACTTGTGATTGTCCCTGCAAGTGACTGTAATATCACTGACAGTGCATCATAATACCACTGCCAGTGATTACAATATAAGATTGCAATAACCCTGCCTGATTGTAATAACATTGCTAGTGATTTATAATATCACTGCGATATTTTGTAACATCGCCGCCAATGATTGTAAGATCGTTACCAGTGTTTTGTAATATCACTGCCATTGTGTTTTGCAATATCACTGCCAGTGACTGTAATATCGTCGCCAGTGTTTTGTCATATCACTGCCAGTGCTTTGGACTTTGAATGAAATAACAAAACCTTCTCTCTGTTCAGCAATGTTCGTGTTTTGGACTTGACACTTCGAAAGGATTATTGTTGTAATGGTGTAATGGACAGAGTAGCGATTGGAAAGGGATTGACAGGCTCTCGCTGGTGCCTAGAATTCGCCGGCCAAAGAGCTGCTAACTGGTGGAAATCACATTGGACAATCCCACAAATATTGGCACCCACCCCTGGTAGAAATAACTGCGGACACAGATCCCAGGGATGTAGACTTGATCTTTTTCGTTTATTATTATTGTAGCGAAACTGTACAGAAGTGTTGAATAGTCCAGCTGTTGTCTAGTAAATGACCCTATATGGAACAATGAAGGAAATGAATGATACAGTCAGAATGGGACAGGTTGATTGCGTGGGTATATGCCACGTTTAGCATGTGCTAGCGTGTGATTAAATTGCATGGGTTATTGAGATATGGAATCCATATGACATGAAGCTGACAGAATACTCACCTCCCTTGCTACCCACCCATTCTTCAACACTAAACATCTCAAAAGGCTTTGCCGCCCAGACATTTACAGAACACTAAACACTTGACCTCTTTGGTTAATCCATTGATATGTATAATACATTTCGATATTCCCCCCAGAATTCTTCTTTCTATAAAAATAACATTTTCACTTATTTATTTTTTAAAATGGCAGTTTTCTTTTTTAAAAACTAATCAAGAGCAACTTCTCAGTGCAAATAGAAAACGCGACAACAACAACAACAAAAAAAAACTATAAAACAATCATTCGCCTTATACTGGAAGCGAAGGATTTTAGCTTCAAGTAATTGGAAAGTCTTTTTTTTGTTAAATCCCGATGAATTCACCTGTCTACAGCCAGTCGTATACATTGCATAGCTCCCCAACCACACACTTATTCTTCAGAAGCGAATGGGGTTGGGAGATTGGTGGCGATGCACCCTTTAAGTACTTGTTCGATTTTTGTTCAAGGCGTCCACAGCAAGTGCTTAATGTGCGTTCATTACTTTCTGGTTAAGTGCTATATGACCCCAAGGTCTTAGCGCAATATGACCATCAATGCACATTTCTATTCAATAGAGTGACTTTAAACCGTGCTATCACTGAAGGGCCATCTTAATACAATTGTCCATTCGGCCCATTTTACTCTCTGAAACAGTTTTCATATATAATATATTTATATATATATATGTATTATTAGGGAATGGAAGAAAACAATAGGTAAAGGAAGGAGGGATGAAAGGCAAGGTGACAGCACAGGGTGGGAAGGTGGACTTGGCATAAAGGAAGGAGAGAGGGATGATGTGAGGAGACAGGGACAATGGGGTAAAGCGAGTGCTGGTGTCTGTGTGGAGAGACCATTGCATTGAAATGGGTCGAATGGCTATTTCGGAGTCAGTTGGGACGCGTGGAATCGTCGCCAAGTTTCTATTCAGACCGCCCCGTTCCCTCGGCGAGGCACAGTCACGTTCGGGAGGTGTGAAGGACAAAGAGCCCAGTGTGTGTGCCCCCAGCTGCCTGTGTTGTGGGGACGCGCGGTGGGCAGATATTGCTTGGGGGAGCAGGGGAGGAGGGATGAGGGGGTGCGGGGTGGTGAGGGGGAGAGGAGGAGGGAGGAGTGGTGAGGGGGAGGAAGGGGAAGAGGGGGAGGAGTGGTGAGGGGGGAGGAGGGGAGGAGGGTGTGGGTGGTGAGGGGGAAGGGTGGGGTGAAGGGGAGAGGTGAGGGGGAGGGTGGAGGGGAGAAGTGGTGAGGTGGGAAGAGGGGGGCAGGGAGTAGTGGTGAGGGGGAGGAGGGGGAGGGGAAGGAGGGAGAGAGGGGAGGAGTGGTGAGGGGGAGGAGGGGGAGGAGTGGTGAGGGGGAGGAGGGGGATGGGGATGGGAGGAGAGGTGAGATGGGGAGGGGAAGAGGAGGGAGTGGGGATAATGGGGGATGAGGGGTGGTGGGAAGTAGTGGGGAGGGAGAGAGGGGGTGGGAAGAGGGGGTGGGGTGAGGGGGTGGTGGGAAGGAGTGGGGAGGGGGAGAGGGGGTGGGGAGAGAGGAAGGAGCGGGTGGGGTGGTGAGGCAGAGCTGAAGGGTTGGGCTGGTGATGAGGGGGAGAGGTGGGGGTGGTGAAAGAGAGGAGTTGTGAGGGGAGGTGGTGAGGTGGAGGAGTGGTGAGGGGAGGTGATGAGCGGAGGAGTGGTGAGGGGAGGTGGTGAGGGGGAGTAGTGGTGAGGGGAGGAGTAGGGTTGGTGAGGGTGTGGCAGTGGTGGTGGGGAAGGCTGTGGGTGGCAAGGAGGGTGGTGAGGGGGATGTTTGGGGTGGTGAGGGGGTTGGGGTGGTGGGGGAAGGGTGTGGGTGGTGAGGGGGAAGGGTGGGGTGAAGGGGAGAGGTGAGGGGGAGGGTGGAGGGGGAAAGGTGGTGAGGGAGTGGGGGTGTAGTTTATTCGCTGGAAAGTAAAGATCAGAATCTCAGGTTTCCCCGCTGTTGCCCATTTTCACTGGAGAGCATCCGTTCAAGATTCAAATAGAAACGTGTGTGTATGTATGTGTGTGTATGTATATGTGTGTATGTATGTTTGGTGTGTGTGTGTATATGTGTGCATGTGTGTGCGTGTATGTGCATGTGTATGTGTGTGTATGCATGCTTGGTGAGTGTGTGTATATGCATGTTTGGTGTGTGTATATGTGTGTGTGCATGTTTGATTTGTGTGTGTATATTTGTGTGTGCAGGTTTGGTGTGTGCGTGCATGTGTGTTTATGTATGTTTGGTGTGTGTATGCATATGTGTGCGTTTGTATGTGTGTATGTATGTGGTGGTGTGGTATGTATGATGTGTGTGTGTCTGTGTGTGTGATATATGTGTGTTTGATATGTCTGTGTTTGTGTGAGCGATGTGTGTATTTGTGTGTGGGGATGTGTGTGTATGTATGTTCAGTATGTGGGTGGGTGGGTGTATGGTGTGTATGTATGTGTAACCAGACTGAAAGACAAAGCAGATACCTTAAGGTCCAACCATATAAACACACACCGTGTAAAACGAAAAAGTCATTGCGGTATAAATAATTAAGTGTTCAATTTCTCATCGAAGCCAGTGTTGGAGAGGAACGCTCCATTTAAATATATTGCTGATGTGCTTTTGAGATTCGCAGTGCTTCAGGGGACCCCTCAAACGGCCTTTGCATTAAATCCACATCGAGAGGGGAGAGGGGGGATAATGATAATCACTGTGTTTGATGCTGGGGAGGCACTGTGTACAGGATTTCACCCCACCCCACCTTTCTCAGGTGCTGACTGTTAAACCCATTGACAAAACGGGGATGGTTCAATTAAGTCTTCGACTTGGTCGATTCAGGGTCCTTTAGGTGTGCAGCAAAACCACCCCAAAGTGTCCAACTGGGTGGGTGCATGTGTGTGTGTGTGTTTTTTTTGGAAAACAGGCAAAAGTGCCCTCATGCACAGCCACACTCTTCCACAATCATATTGGGCACGTCCCTCTTCACAATGTTGTACTCGTCGTCGAAGTAGAGCATGGACATGGTGCTGAGCTTCGTGGGGATGCAGCAGGAGTTCATTGTGCCAGGGTTCATGCCCCTCATTCGATACTGGTTCACCACGGCGGTGTGGAAGGATGAAGCCGAGCCTGGCGCCCCGGCCATGTAGGCAGGACAGCTGCCCTCGCAGTAGTTGCCATAGTAGCCGGTGGGGGCGATGATCCAGTCGTTCCAGCCAATGAGTCGGAAGTCGATGTAAAACTGTTGGCGGCAGCACAGGCTGGTCCTGCCGTCGCATTCCAGCCCCCGTTTGCGGATGCGGTGCTTGGCGTCCAGGGCGCGGGCTTGCACCACTAGGAAGGGCCGATGGGACTCGTCTGAGCTCTCCACCAGCACGGGGGCTACGGCCAGCCCCCCGCAGCCCTGGCACTCCACCCCCAGGTCGTGCCGCCTCTCCCCCCGCTGGAAGTGAGCCTGGATGGCCTGGGTCATGGGGAAGGTGTGCCAGCTGCTCCTCTTCAGCTCCACCCGCTTCTCCAGCCATGCCCACTGCCCGGGGCCACTGCCCGCCTCCCGGTACCAGATCCTCACCGTCACCCGGCGCCGGCTGCCCTTCCCCGCCCCAGGCGGGAGCAGCTTCAGGTACAGCCACAAGTTGGCTTGTTGCACAAACAGGTTCTGCTTCCCCTCGTTCGAAATCAGGAAGAAGAGGCGGGAATTGGATGAAGGCAGCTCATCTACACAGAGAGAATAGGACAGGTTAATCTCTACAATGCAATAGGTTAATCTCTGCAATGCCACAGGTTAAACTCTGCAATGCAATAGGTTAATCTCTGCAATGCCACAGGTTAAACTCTGCAATGCCGCAGGTTAATCTCTGCACTGCCACAGGTTAATCTCTACAATGCAATAGGTTAATCTCTGCAATGCCACAGGTTAAACTCTGCAATGCCGCAGGTTAATCTCTGCAATGACACAGGTTAATCTCTACAATGCAATAGGTTAATCTCTGCAATGCCACAGGTTAAACTCTGCAATGCCGCGGGTTAACCTCTGGACTGCCACAGGTTAATCTGCACTGCCACAGGTTAATCTCTACAATGCAATAGGTTAATCTCGGCAATGCCACAGGTTAATCTCTGCAATGCCACAGGTTAATCTCTGCAATGCCGCAGATTAATCTCTGCAATGCCACAGGTTAATCTCTGCAATGCCACTGGTTAATCTCTGCAATGCCACAGGTTAATCTCGGCAATGCCACAGGTTAATCTCGGCAATGCCACAGGTTAATCTCTGCAATGCCACAGGTTAATCTCTGCAATGCCACAGGTTAATCTCAGCAATGCCACAGGTTAGTCTCTGCAATGCCACAGGTTAATCTCTGCAATGCCACAGGTTAATCTCTGCAATGCCACAGGTTAATCTCTGCAATGCCACAGGTTAATCTCAGCAATGCCACAGGTTAATCTCGCCAATGCCACAGGCTAATGTCTGCAATGCCACAGGTTAACCTCGGCAATGCCACAGGTTAACCTCGGCAATGACCGGCAGCATACTGGCCACCTCCGGATCACAAATGCATTCACTGCCATTCTCAGGGCAAGTTGCCATAAACCGATGGTTGAGCGGAATTTATCCTGATTGAGCAGGTCCCAGCTCAGGGGGGGAGAGAAAGAGGGGGGAGGGAGAGAGTGGGGGGGGGAGAGAGAGGTGGGGGATCGGGAGTGTGGGGAGAGAGGGGAAGAGAGAGAGGGGTGAGAGAGGGGGAGGGAGAGAGAGGGAGAGAGAGAGGGGAAGAGAGAGAGGGGTGAGAGAGGGGGAAGAGAGAGGGGGAGGGAGAGAGAGGGGGAGAGAGATGGAGGGGAGAGAGAGGGGAGGAGAGAGAGGGGAGGGGAGAGAGGAGGGAGAGTGAGAGGAGGGGAGAGAGGGGGAGAGGGAGGGGAGAGAGAGAGAGGGGGGGGAGAGTGAGTGGGGAGAGGGAGAGGGGGAGGGAAAGAGAGAGGGGAGAGAGAGAGGGGATGAGAGAGGGGGGAGAGAGGGGAGGAGAAGAGAGGGGAAGGGGCGAGAGAGGAGAAGAGAGGGGGAGGGAGAGAGAGGGGGGAGAGAGAGGGAGGGGTAAAGAGAGGGAGGAGAGAGGGGGAAGGGAGAGGTGGAGGAAAAGAGAGGAGAGAGAGGGAGGAAGAGAGAGGGGGAGGGAGAGAGGGGGGAGAGAGAGAGGGGGCGAGAAGGGAGAAGAGAGAGGGGAGGGGGAGAGAGGAGGGAGAGAGGGGGAGAGAGGGGGGAGGGGAGAGAGAGAGAGAGAGAGTAGGCGGGGAGAGGGGGAGGGAAAGAGAGAGGGGAGAGAGAGAGGGGAGGAGAGGGGGAGAGAGAGAGGGGAGGAGGGAGAGGGGGGAGAGAGGGGAAGGGGTGAGAGAGGAGGAGAGAGGGGTGGGGTAAAGAGAGGGTAAGAGAGAGAGGAGATGGAGAGAGAGAGAGGGGGGAGGGGAGAGAGTGGCGGAGGGAGAGAGAGGAGGGAGAGAGAGGGAGGGGTAGAGAGAGAGAGAGTGGGTGGGGAGAGGGGGAGGGAAAGAGAGAGGGGAGAGAGAGAGGGGAAGAGAGAGAGAGGGGAGGAGAGAGAGGGGAAGGGGTGAGAGAGGAGGAGAGAGGGGTGGGGTAAAGAGAGGGTAAGAGAGAGAGGAGGGGGAGAGAGAGAGGGGGAGGGAGAGAGAGGGAGGGGTAGAGAGAGAAGGGGAGAGAGAGAAGGGAGACGCTAACTTTGTTTAGATGCCACCGCTGTGTTTAAAGATCTACGATGTGGAGATGCTGGCGTTGGACTGGGGTGAGCACAGTAAGAAGTCTTACATCAGGTTAAAGTCCAACAGATTTGTTTCAAATCACTAGCTTTCAGAGCACAGCTCCTTCCTCAGGTGAATCTGAGCAGTGCTCCGAAAGCTAGTGATTTGAAACAAACCTGTTGGAACTTTAACCTGGTGTAAGACTTCTTACTGTACTTTAAAGATCTGAACACACAGCTCTCCAAATCACTCCCTGAAACCCGAACATAAACGATGTAGATTTTTAAAAGGACAATCACTAAAAGGTGTGGAGGTGTCTAACAAATTGGCTTTGGGGGTGTTTTACACAGTGCAGTAGAATCGGAAGATGGGGATTAGTAACCAGCCTGATGTTGGAAACGCCATTCGCTTCAGTAATCACAATTCACCCTGTCAAAGAAACTCCTGGGACATTGACAGAGGGCAGTTCATCCAATGCAGGAAAGCGTCATGTTTATTGCAGATCCGTTGCCGAATACCCCCCACCCCCCCTCCCTCCCCGATTTATAACTGGGAACAACTTTATTCCTCTACACTGGGACTCCGGGCCACATTCTTGTAAAGTGCCAAATCTCCCTCGCAAATACAGGCCAGGAGCTCGGAAGGTTTAATTTCACTTCGGACAAGTGACTCATTCAAACTCTTACTCCTCTGTAATCCCTGGCAAACAGTGAGAAAACTGTCACCACCGCAAGTGAATCCAATTGTGCGGAAATTATGATTTTTAAAAAAAAGTTATTTTTAATAAGGCTAGTCTGTCGGAATTATTGTAGAATGTGACTACATTGGAAGGTATACCGTGTGCACAGACCCCGCGGCAATGAGAATTAAATATTTCCATTCCGCTTTATTGGGGAGACACAGATACATGAAGCGCTGTGTTTAAGATTTGAACACCCAGATTTTGTAAGCAGACATGGCAACCGAATGCCAGCACCATTCAGGCCCAGAGAGATTTTGCTGGGGCTTCAATGTGCTCTAGGTTTTGTGTTGACTCTGACGATTTAAGAAAAAAACTAGAATTTGCTACCAAGCCAGAGTATAACTTTCATCATCTATGGGGCGAGTTCAACTTTCAGATACTCGTCTCTTCAGCCCGGCTGCACACTCTACAAGATCGGAAATCCCATCATGTTTCTGCGGCTATTGTGGAACTGACGGCAGGCTGGGAAGCAGTATTTTTTTCAAAGTTCAGCTCTATGCTCAGTAAACGTGCGTGTGTGTAAGGGTTTGTGTGTGTGTAGGGATGTGTGTGCGTGTGTATGTAGAGGTGTGTGTAAGGGTTTGTGTGTAGGGGTTTGTGTGTGTAGGGGTTTGTGTGTGTGTGAAAGTGTGTGTTTATGTAGGGTGTGTGTGGAGGGGGTTGTGCGTGTGTAGGGATGTGTAGCGGTGTGTGTAGTGGTATGTGTGTGTTTGTGCAGGTGTATGTTTATGTAGGGGTGTGTGTTGCCGTTTATGTGTGTGTGTCGGAGTATGTGTAGGGGTTTGTGTGTGTGTGTGTAGGGGTGTGTGTAGGGATTTGTGTGTGTAAGGATGTGTGTGTGTGTTTGTGTAGGGGTGTGTGTGTGTCTGTGTAGGGGTGTGCGTGTGCAGAGGTGTGTGTAGGGGTATGAGTGTGTGTGTAGGTGTGTGTATGTGTAGGGATGTATGTATGTGCAGCAGTGTGTGTGTGTGGAAATGTGTGGGGTGTGTGTGAGGGTTTAGGAAGTGTGTGTAGGGTTTGTATGCAGGTTGTGGGGAGGTGTATGGTGTGTGTAGGGTGTGTGTGTATGGTGTGTGTAGGGTGTTGTAGGTTGTGTGTGCATGCAAGGTGTCTGTGTATGTGTGTGGGGAGATATGTGTGTGTAGGGTGTGTATGGAGGGTGTGTGTCTGTGTAATATGTGTGTGTAGGATGGATGTGTGGTGGTTTGTGTAGGTTGTGTGTGTAGCATGCATCTAGGGGGTGTGTTATGGGGTGCATTAGGAATGTGTAGGTGTGTGTGTGTAGGGTGTGTGTGGAGGGGTGCATGTGTGTGTAGGGTGCATATAGGGGTGTGTGTGGAGTGTGTGTCTGTGTGTAGGTACGTGAATGTGTGTGGGGATATGTGTGTGTAGGGGTGTAGGTGGTGTGTAGGGTGTGTGTGGAGGTGTGTGTAGGGGTGTGTAGGGTGTGTGTAGGTTGTGTGTGTGTATGTGTGCAGGATGTATGTGTGGTTGTGTGTGTAGCATGCATGTAGGGGTGTTTTTAGAGTCTGTGTAGGGTATGTATAGGGGTGTGTGTATGTGTGTGGTGTGTGTGTGTGTATGGTGTGTGCAGGGTGCGTGTCTACATGGGGTGTTTGTGTTGTGTGTGTGCGTAGGGTGTGTGTGTTAAGGATGTGTGGGGGTGTAGGGTGTGTGTATATTTGGGGGCTAGGTGTGTGTTTAGGGTATGTACGTACAGTGTGTGTGGAGGTGTGTGTAGGGGCTTGTGTAGTGTGTGTGCGTGTATGTATGCATAAGGTCTGTGCCTATCTGTGTAGGGTACATGTGTGGGGTGGGGGTTGAAGTGAGTGAGTGCAAGGGCCATGTAGAATAGGCATGTGGATGGGTGTAGGAGAGTGTGCCGGGTATGTATATGGGGGGCTCTAGGAGTGTGTGCAGGGTATGTGTGCGGTGTGTGTGTAGGAGAGTGTGCAGGGTATGTGTGTGGATGTCTGTAGGAGTGTGTGCAGGGTATGTGTGTGTGGGGGTTGTATGGGGTGTGTGTATGTGTGTGGGGGGGGCAGTGAGTATGGGAGTGTGCAGGGTATGTGTCTGAGTGTGTGTAGGAGAGTGTGCGGGGTTAGTGTGTGGGTGTGTGTAGGAGAGTGTGCAGAGTATGTGTGTGGGTGTGTGTAGGAGAGTGTGCAGGGTATGTGTGTGGGTGTGTGTAGGAGCGTGTGTGGGGTTAGTGTGTGGGTGTGTGTAGGAGAGTGTGCGGGGTTAGTGTGTGGGTGTGTGTAGGAGAGTGTGTGGGGTTAGTGTGTGGGTGTGTGTAGGAGTGTGTGCAGGGTATGTATGTGGTGGGGGTGTAAGAGTGTGTGCAGGGTATGTGTGCGGTATGTGTGGGAGAGTGTGCAGGGTATGTGTGTGTAGCAGTGTGTGCAGCGTATGTGTGTGGGTGTGTGTAGGAGAGTGTGCAGGGTATGGGTGTGGGTGTGTGTAGGAGTCTGTGCAGTGTATGTGTGTGAGTGTGTGTAGAAGTGCGTGCAGGGTATGTTTGTGGGTGTGTGTAGGAGAGTGTGCAGGGTATGTGTGTGGGTGTGTGTAGGAGAGTGTGCAGGGTATGTGTGTGGGTGTGTGTAGGAGAGTGTGCGGGGTTAGTGTGTGGGTTTGTGTAGGAGAGTGTGCAGGGTATGTGTATGGGTGTGTGTAGGAGAGTGTGCAGGGTATGTGTGTGGGTGTGTGTAGGAGAGTGTGCAGGGTATGTGTGTGGGTGTGTAGGAGAGTGTGTGGGGTTAGTGTGTGGGTGTGTGTAGGAGAGTGTGCATGGTATGTGTGTGGGTGTATGTGGAAGAGTGTGCAGGGTATGTGTGTGTGGGTGCTGTGTGTAGGACTGTGTGCAGGGTATGTGTGTGGGTGTGTGTAGGAGAGTGTGAAGGGTATGTGTGTGGTGGGGGTGTAGGAGAGTGTGCAGGTTATGTGTCTGGGTATGTGTAGGAGAGTGTGCAGGGTATGTGTGTGGGTGTGTGTAGGAGTGTGTGCAGGGTATGTGTGTGGGTGTGTGTAGGAGTGTGTGCACGGTATGTGTGTGGGTGTGTGTGGGAGAGTGTGCAGGGTATGTCTGTGGGCGTGTGTAGGAGTGTGTGCAGGGTATTTGAGTCGGTGTGTGTAGGAGTGTGTTCAGGGTATGTGTGTGGGTGTGTGTAGGAGTGTGTGCAGGGTATGTGTGTGGGTGTGTGTAGGAGTGTGTGCAGGGTATGTGTGTTGGTGTGTGTAGGAGTGTGTGCAGGGTATGTGTGTGGGTGTGTGTAGGAGAGTGTGCAGGGTATGTGTGTGGGTGTGTGTAGGAGTGTGTGCAGGGTATGTGTGTTGGTGTGTGTAGGAGTGTGTGCAGGGTATGTGTGTGGGTGTGTGTAGGAGAGAGTGCAGGGTATGTGTGTGGGTGTGTGTAGGAGAGTGTGCAGGGTATGTGTGTGGGTGTGTGTGGGAGAGTGTGCAGGGTATGTGTGTGTGGGTGCTGTGTGTAGGAAAGTGTGCAGGGTATGTGTGTGGGTGGGTGTAGGAGTGTGTGCAGGGTATGTGTGTGGGTGTGTGTAGGAGAGAGTGCAGGGTATGTGTGCGGGTGTGTGTAGAAGTGTGCGCAGGGTATGTGTGTGGGTGTGTGTAGGAGTGTGTGCGGGGTATGTGTGTGGGTGTGTGTAGGAGTGTGTGCAGGGTATGTGTGTGGCGGAGGTGTAGGAGAGTGTGCAGGGCATGTGTGTGGGTGTTTGTAGGAGTGTGTGCAGGGTATGTGTGTGGTGGGGGTGTAGGAGAGTGTGCAGGGTATGTGTGTGGGTGTGTGTAGGAGAGTGTGCAGGGTATGTGTGTGGGTGTGTAGGAGAGTGTGCGCAGGGTATGTGTGTGGGTGTGTGTAGGAGAGTGTGCAGGGTATGTGTGTGGGGGTGTGTGGGAGAGTGTGCAGGGTATGTGTGTGGGTGTGTGTAGGAGAGTGTGCAGGGTATGTGTGTGGGTGTGTGTAGCAGTATGAGCAGGGTATGTGTGCGGTGTTTGTGGGGGACTGTGCAGGGTATGTGTGTGGGTGTGTGTGGTAGAGTGTGCAGGGTATGTGTGTGGGTGTGTGTAGGAGAGTGTGCAGGGTATGTGTGTTTGGGGGCTGTGTGTAGGAGTGTGTGCAGGGTATGTGTGCGGTGTTTGTGGGAGACTGTGCAGGGTATGTGTGTGGGTGTGTGTGGGAGAGTGTGCAGGGTATGTGTGTGGGTGAGTGTGTAGGTATGTGTGTGGGTTTGTGTGGGAGACTGTGCAGAGTATGTGTGGGTGTGTGTAGGAGAGTGTGCAGGGTATGTGTGTTTGGGGGCTGTGTATAGGAGTGTGTGCAGGGTATGTGTGGGTGTGTGTAGGAGAGTGTGCAGGGTATGTGTGTGTGGGGGTTGTAGGGGGTGTGTGTATGTGTGTGGGGTTTGTAGGGGGTGTGTGTATGTGTGTGGGGGGTGTAGTGGTGTGTGTATATGTGTGTGGGGGGGTGTAGGGTGTGTGTATATGTGTGTGGCATTGGGTGTATGTGTGTGTGGAGGGTGTGCAGGGGTGGGGGGGAGGGTGTATGTGTATGTGTGTGGGGGTGGTCGTATGTGTGCGGAGGGGGTGAAGAGGGTGTGTGGGCGGGTAGGGTGTGTAGGTATGTGTGTGGGGGGTGTATGTATGTGTGCATGGGTGTGTAGTATGTGTGGCGGGTTGGTGTAGGGGTGTGTGTATATGTGTGTGGGGGTGGCTGTATGTGTGTGAGGAGGGTGTACAGGGGGTGTGTGGGGCGGGTAGGGTGTGTGTGTGGGGAGTGTAGTATGTGTGGGGGGTGGTGTAGGGGTGTGTTATATGTGAGTGGGGGTGGGTGTAGGTGTGTGTGTGGAGGGGGTGCAGGGGGTGTGTGGGGGGTGTAGAGGGTGTATGTATGTGTGTATGGGGGTGTAGTATGTGTGGTGAGGTGGTGTAGGGGTGTGTGTATATGTGTGTGGGGGTGGGTGTATGTGTGTGTGTGGAGGGGGTGCGGTGGGGGGGCGGGTAGGGTGTGTGTGTATGTGCGTGGGGGGGTGTAGGGGGTGTATGTGTGTGTGTATGGGGGTGTAATATGTGTGGGTGGGTGGTGTAGGGGGTGTGTGTATGTGTGTCTGGGGGGTATAGGGTATGTGTGGGGGGGTAGGGTGTGTGTATGTGTGTGGGGGTGTAGGGGGTGTATGTATGTGTGGGGGGTGGTGTAGGGGGTGTATGTATGTGTGGGGGGTGGTGTAGGGGGTGTGTGTATGTGTGTCTGGGGGGTATAGGGTATGTGTGGGGGGGGTAGGGTGTGTGTGTATGTGTGTGGGGGGTGTAGGGGGTGTATGTATGTGTGGGGGGTGGTGTAGGGGGTGTGTGTATGTGTGTGTGGGGGGTGTCGGGTGTGTGTGTATGTGTGTGTGGGGGATATAGGGTGTGTGTGGGGGGTAGGGTGTGTATGTATGTGTGCATGGGGGTGTAGTATGTGTGGGGGGTGGTGTAGGGGTGTGTGTATATGTGTGTGGGGGTGGGTGTATGTGTGTGTGTGGAGGGGGTGTGTGTGTATGTGTGGGGGGGTGTAGGGGTGTATGTATGTATGCATGGGGGTGTAGTATGTGTGGGGGGTGGTGTAGGGGGTGTGTGTATGTGTGTGTGGGGGGTGACGGGTGTGTGTGTATGTGTGTGTGCGGGGTATAGGGGGGGTGTGTGGGGGGGGGGGGGGGGAGGGGCGGTGTTAGATCTCCGAGCTAATTTGCATGGAAGAGAATGAGGGAAATGTGCGCCCTTTCCCCGTGGCTCAGCCAGTGGGTAATATTTACAGTAAAAAGTCTGACAACACCAGGTTAAAGTCCAACAGGTTTGTTTCGAATCACTCGCTTTGGGAGCACTGCTCCTTCCTCAGGTGAATGAGGAATTGAGGAATCCTGAGGAAGGAGCTGCGCTCCGAAAGCTAGTGTTTGAAACAAACCTGTTGGACTTTAACCTGGTGTTGTCAGACTTCTTACTGTGCTCACCCCAGCCCAGCGCCGGCATCTCCACATCATGGGTAATATTTAGAAAGTGAAGTGATCCCAATTGCCACACTCCAGCGTGGCAGCGAAACGATTTTAGGCTCAATCTCGACAAAAACAGTTTCCCTTCAAATCAGACAAAATATTTTCCTTCGCCACATGCAGGGGTATCGGAGCATTTATTGTTCTTCCGGGGAGAATATGTCACCCTTTTATGTTCTATTCTATTAGATGCTGCCCCATAATAGATTTAATGGGTTATTTTTCTCCCACACGGTGGTGACGTTATCACCCCCTTGTGGTGCTTTAAACAAAGAGGCTTCTTCCAACTTGCTCCACCTTTACCTGAACCACACTAACGCATAATCGACATCAGGAAACCCCCTTCAGTCCAAATTGGGTGGCTGGTGTTATTTTTCGCCTAACCTCACGGTGTACAGTAAACACACCCAGGAGACCTAAGGCCAGGTCAATTCCCTGTTCGACCTTTTGCTCATATTTTGTTCGTCCGATTTGGTCCCACATTCCAATACACCGCGGCCAGGGAGCGCGGGTGTGTTTGATGTATTGGCCAGCTATTTGTGTTACAAATACTTGTAGAACATGACATTAAACCACTTTTCCTCATCTGATGATTATAAATTAGAGCTACACACACACATACATACATACACACATACACACGTACATACATGCACGCACACACACACATACACACACACACATGCAGACACACACACACATATACACACACACATACACACAGACACACTCATATACACACACACATACACACACATAAACATACACACATATAATTATACACATACACACACGTGTACACACATACATATTCACACATACACATGCATGCATACACACATATACAAACATGCACACAATTACACACATATACACACATACACACATGCATACACACATATATATACACACACATATGCACATATACACACACACATACACACATATACATACACACACTTATACACACATACACAACACACATATACACACACATACATATTCACACATAGATACATATATACACACACATACGTACATACACACGTATACATACTCACACATATGCACATTCATGCGCACAAATATATACATACACACACAAACATACAAACACACACATATACACACATACGCACACATATACTCATAATTACACACACATACACAAGCTACCAATTAATTTGTCACTGGCCGGCAAACCCGGAGTCCTGTTTAATTGTGTCCGATCTCCTATTTTGACCTTTCAGCACTCGCTCTACTTCGGACCTTTTTGTTTGTTGAGTATCTGCACCACCTCACTTTTTGCGGCAACAGCTTCAATTCCAGAGTAATGTTTACGGGGACCCCCTGGGCCAGGGCGAACGAGCACCAGTACACTGACTGCGGCCGAAAGGAATGGTACTGAAAGTGAGAGGAAGCTGCTTCCTCAGTCAGTACTGAGATGTGCTGTCCCCAAACCCAGTCCTACCACATGCCCACTGGAACTGGGACTATTGCAGCTCTGGTGGCGCTGAGGCGGTGTTGCAGTTAGCTGAGCTGTGACAGTTTGAATAATTCAGGCTGCCCCACAGAATGGAGCGAGGGGATATTAGCAGCCGGTGCGAACTGTATTATTCCAGCCTTGACAACCCAAACTTTCTGTTTGGATGCCTCATTCAAATCCTAACTTTGTGGGGAGGGGTCCCTAGCCTCTGAGCCCCAACTGTTTGCCCTGTCCTGTAACACCAGGACTGCTGGCGTTGTTAAAAGGTTCACTTGTGTTAATCCCAGTCATTTCTGAAGTTGAATATTGGGATGGGGGGGGGGGGGGGGGGGGGAGAGAGAAAAAATAAGTTTACCGACCTGTCTCTGCAAAGCTGATGATCTCCGAGCTCTGTTCCTGCAGTTCATTCCTGGAGTTGAGGGTAGCATGCCCGTCCAAGTTGGGGATCTGCAGGCGGCCGTCCGCCCCCATCCTGCCGGAGTGTAGCTTCCTCAGAGCGGTGACCAGGGCGGCTTTGGGCACCGGGTGGGTGATGTTAGGCCTGCGCCGCATCTGCAGCCGCTCCAGGATGTGCCTCTTGACGGCTTCCAGGAAGAGCGAGTCGTCCGGGCTCGCCTCCTCTCGCTGGCCCAGCCCGCAAGCCGTGCAGGAGCCCGGGGTGGAGGGGGGCGACTCTCCCGCTGCTGGGGCCGCAGTGTAGCCGGCACACACCGCCAGCATCGCCAGCAAGCAGCTCGCTTCAAACAGCCTCATCTCCCCAACCAAACAGTTCATCTGAAGCACACCCTCCACCCCCCTCCACCTCCACCACCACCACCCCCCACCCCTCACTCCAAAACAGGCAAACAACAATTTTTTTTTTCAAAAAAGGACAATCACTCCTCAGATGTGTCTTAAACCTGGGTCAATGTCCGTGCTGGGCCCGCCACCGTATTGTGGGTGATCCTCAATGTGCATTGTCACATCAGAAAGTGGGCATGGATGGAGCTGAAATCCACTCTTAGATCTTTATCCAGGTCTCATCCACTTGCTTGCGTTAAATAACTTTCTTTTTCCTGGGGGTGGGGGGCTGGAAGAGGAGGAGGAGGAGGGGGGGGGGGTAAAAAAAACTAAAAGGCCGCTGGGATACACACAAACACACACACAAAATTACCATCCACACTCCAATGCAACTAACTGCTTTATTGCACTTTTTTCCAGGCAACTAGGCGCCGTTTCGGGGTTTGCCTTGAAGAGCCAAGAATAATAATCGTTCTGATAGCCTCCAAGTCATCTCAATGATCCAGTTTCTATGCATTTATGTAGAGGGGGTTTGTGGGAGGGGGAGATGGGGAGGAGAGGGGGTGGTCAGGCTGCGGTGGGAAGATCCAGCTTTTTAAAAAAAAAAATGTGGCTCTCCAGGGTAGCAGTTCTGTTGACTTCTAAAAGCAGTAATCCAAGGTTGGTCATTGGCGTATGCTCGTCCACAGGCTCCCGTGTTGAGACAGTGCAGGGAAAGTGTGGTGCTGAGCTGTCCTCTTCCCCCCTCTCTCTCTCTCTCTCTCTGCAAAGCAGCATTAACGATCCGCTCTCCCGGACGGCCCCTGCCAGCAGCGATCACCACATTGTGTCAATTGCTGCAAACTTTTTTATACAGCCGGGAGGACCACGTGGAAAGTTCCACCTATTAACTGGCTGAGTGCAGAGATAGGCGAGATTAAACTCTGTTCTCCTGGGGCGGGGGGGGGGGGGGGGGGGGTGCAGGAGGGAGATTTACCAGTCGTCGATTTTGATTTTTTTTTTAAAGCATTGGGGAGAAAAAATAATTTTCAGAATTAAAGCACACAAGAGCGAAATCCCACCCAGCAGCTCCTGACAGTGAGAGATTAAAGTTCGGACGATGTGCGGGAACACGGGTTAAAAGCTTCACCTGAAGAGGTTCCGTATAGGTTCTATGTGTATGTGCCTGTTCTGTGTGAGTCTGTCTGTTCTGTGTGTGTATCTGTGTCTGTTCTGTGTGTGTGTATGTCTGTTCTCTGTGTGTCTTCTGTGTGTGTGTATATGTCTGTTCTGTATGTGTCTGTTCTGGGTGTGTGTGTGTGTTCTCTGTGTGTGTGTCTGTTCTGTGTGTGTGTGTGTTCTATCTATGTGTCTGTTCTGCGTGTGTGTGTGTCTGTTCTGTGTGTGTGTTCTCTGTGTGTGCTTGTGTGCCTGTTCTGTGTGTGTGTGTGTGTGTGTGTCGGTTCTGTGTATGTGTGTCGGTACTGTGTGTGTGTCTGTTCTGTTCTGTGTGTGTCTGTTCTGTGTGTGTATATCTGTTCTGTGTGTGTGTGCCTGTTCTGTCTGTGTGTGTCTATTCTGTGTGTGTGTTCTCTGTGTGTATTTGTGTGCCTATTCTGTGTGTGTGTGTCTGTTCTGTGTATGTGTGTGTCGGTTCTGTGTGTGTGTGTGGGTACTGTGTGTGTGTGTCTGTTCTGTTCTCTGTGTGTCTGTTCTGTGTGTGTTCTGTTCTGTGTGTATATCTGTTCTGCAGCAGGGTAGCATTGTGGTTAGCATAATTGCTTCACAGCTCCAGGGTCCCAGGTTCGATTCCGCCTTGGGTCACTGTCTGTGCGGAGTCTGCACATCCTCCCCGTGTGTGCGTGGGTTTCCTCCGGGTGCTCCGGTTTCCTCCCACAATCCAAAGATGTGCAGGTTAGGTGGATTGGCCATGATAAATTGCCTTTAGTGTCCAAAATTGACGTCAGTGTTGGGTGGGGTTACTGAGTTATGGGGATAGGGTGGAGGTGTTGACCTCGGGTAGGGTGCTCTTTCCAAGAGCCGGTGCAGACTCGATGGGCCGAGTGGCCTCATTCTGCACTGTAAATTCTATAATTGTATAACGTGTGTGTATCTGTTCTGTCTGTGTGTGTCTTCAATGTGTGTGTGTGTCTGTTCTGTCTGTGTATGTCTGTTCTGTGTGTGTGTCTATTCTCCCTGTGTGTGTGTCTGTTCTGTGTATGTGTGTCTGTTCTATGTGTGTCTGTCTGTTCTCTGTGTGTGTGTGTCTGTGTGTGTGTTCTCTATGGGTGTGTGTCTGTTCCGTGTGCATGTGGTGTCTGTTCTGTGTGTGTGCGTGTCTATTCTGTGTGTTTGTGTGTGTCTGTTCTCTATCTGTGTGTGTCTGTTATCCAAGACGTTTTGAAGATTGCGGATGGTACTTTCAATTTGAGCGCTGATAATCGAAGTGACATTGAGCGGAGAGAGTATTGGGCAGATTTCAGGACGTGTTGGCGAAGTCATAATTCCCCAGATATGTGATGTATTACCGGGGGGTTTCCAAGAGCTTTGGCAGTTTTTTTTGTTGTTGCTCAGATCCAGTCTTTTGCTGCCTTTTGTCTTTGTAACTTGAATTAAAAATGGGTTGTAATTTCTGTCGATGTGACAGAATCACTTGTGTGTAAATCTGTGCAGTGTCTGGAGCAGGCACTCTGTTGGTCGAGCGGGTTACTGTCCAGCTGCAGTATTCTGTGCAGTGATCTTTCAGGAATAAAGTGAATGGTTCTGTGCTGTGCAGCGGGAACGGTGTGGGTTTAACAAGTCAGCGAGGTTATTGAGCCCCGTTTTGCGGGGGGTGGAGGGGGGGGGGGGGGTAGTATAGTTTGGACCAACAGTGGCCAACATTACTATTGATCAGAACCAGTAGGTGGTCAGCCCAGGTCAAGTGTTGTTATCCAATTGACAAGTGTTGCCTGAGCCTCCGGCGTGACCCTCGCTTTGTAGCCGTCTATAGAGAGGCAACTGGGCATCGAACTAAATCTAACCCGCATTCACTGAATGGAGACACTGTTCAGGATGGAGGGCTGCACCGCTGGACGAGTGGGCTGACATGGAGATTATTACCAATCCAGCCACGGCTGTTTCCCCATTCAGGTAAACCTCTTGGGGCGATTGGCTGGGAGGGGGGGGGGGGGGGCAGCTCTGAACGCCAGTGTTACAAATAAAAATGAGCCGCTTGATGAAGGCCGACAAAGTGAATGCTCAGGCGAAGGAACCCCAAGAAACGTGTGCCAACAGTGGACAGATCGTCAGCGATAGTGAATATGGCCTATCTAGATCCGGGTGGGCGCCCATTCAAAATGACAGCTCGGACAATCCACCGCCGCTCGCGGGCTTGTCTGCAACTTTCAGAATGAAATCGCTTTTTAAAAACAAACTTTGTCCAATTCAGATCTTTTCCGATTTCCCCACAATGTTTCTAAAGAACTGTGTGTGTGTCTGGGGGAGGCGGCCAAGTATCTAGAGCAGGCTTTTATTTTTCTTGCCTTTGGGACCAGAGCTCATTACTGCGAGGTAGAAAGCCAGCTCAAAGCCCCGTCCAAACTCAATACAGCGCCACCCATCTTTCCAAGTGTGGGAGCGGCCACTAGGAAACGCTCGCCTGCCCCAGCGCTACACCGGGCTGCTAAATGTACAGACGCTGCAGCGGGCAATGCCTCCCCTCTCTCTCTCTCTCTCTCTCGAAACTAGTTTGGGGAAGGAGCATTCTTTCGTTTGGAAATGATATTGATTTTCCTGCTGGAACTATTCACCAGTAGGACTGAGCGACAGGTGTAAAATAGGATGAATTTATCAACGAGGTAATGATAATAATAATCTTTATTATTGTCACAAGTAAACACAGCAATGAAGTTACTGTGAAACGCCCCGAGTCGCCACACTCCGGCTCCTGTTCGGGTACACAGAGGGAGACTTCAGAATGGCCAATTCACCAAACAAGCACGTCTTTCGGGACTTGTGGGAGGAAACTGGAGCACCCAGAGGAAACCCACGCAGACACGGGGAGAAGTGCAGACTCCGCACAGACAGTGACCCAGCGGGGAATCGAACCTGGGACCCTGGTGCTGTCAAGCAACAGTGCTAACCACTGCACTACCCTATTTACTCCTTAAGTTATCACCTGCAGTTACTATAGAAGTAACTGAAAACATTAATAGTCACTCGGGCAAATGTGGGTGATTCAGAAAAGCCAGCATCGGCTGGGGGGGGGGGGGGGGTGAAAATCATGTTTAACTAACTTTCTTGGGTTTCTTTTTTTTTTATAAATGTTTTTATTCAGTTTTCATATTTTATATTGAACAAATTACAAATTGTTAGGAGAGAAAAAGAACAAAAAAAAAAAAAAAACAACAAACAAACACGCAAAAATTAACATACATATTTACAGGTAAGCATCTTCGTAGTAGTAACTGCGGCCGCCCCCCCCCCCCCCCAACATGTTTATTTAGTTTGGTTTTGGGCCTTAGCTAGCCATCGAACCCCCGTACCGAACCTGTAGCCCCTCCCGCTACCTTCCCCCGACTATTCTTCCTCTTGTACATTGGCCACAAATAGGTCCCGGAACAGTTGCATGAATGGCTCCCACGTTCTGTGGAAGCCGTCGTCCGACCCTCGGATGGCAAATTTGATTTTCTCCATTTGGAGAGATTCCGAGAGGTCGGACAGCCAGTCCGCAGCTCTGGGCGGTGCTGCTGACCGCCAGCCAAACAGGATTCTACGGCGGGCGATCAGGGAGGCAAAGGCAAGGGCGTCCGCCCTCCTCCCCAGGAATAGATCTGGCTGTTCTGAAACCCCGAAGACCGCCACTATCGGGCATGGCTCCACCCTCACTCCCACCACTTTGGACATAACCTCGAAGAAGGCTGTCCAGTACTCCACGAGTCTGGGGCAAGACCAGAAACATGTGGGCGTGGTTGGCCGGGCCTCTTTGGCACCGTTCACATCTGTCTTCCACCTCCGGGAAGAACCTACTCATACGGGTTCTTGTTAAGTGGGCTCTATGTACCACTTTTAGTTGCGTCAGGCTGAGCCTTGCGCACGTGGAGGTGGAGTTGACCCTATGCAGTGCTTCGCTCCAGAGTCCCCACCTATCTCCATCCCCAGGTCGTCCTCCCATTTCCTTCTTGTTGCGTCCAGTACGGTGTCGTCCCTATCTACCAGTCGGTCATACATGTCACTACAGTTCCCTTTCTCTAGGATACTTGCGTCCAGTAGGTCTTCCAGTAGTGTCTGTCGTGGCGGTTGTGGGTACGTCCTTGTCTCCTTTCGTAGGAAGTTTTTGAGCTGCAGGTACCGTAGCTCGTTCCCCCCAGCTAGCTGAAACTTCTCTGTCAGTTCGTCCAGTGTTGCGATCCTGTCGTCCGTGTATAGGTCCCTGACTGTCAGTGTCCCCCCGTCCTGCCTCCACCTTTGAAGGTGGCGTCAGTCAGTGCTGGTGTGAACCTATGGTTGTTGCAGATGGGAGCCCTGTTCGACATTTTGGTCAGGCCAAGTTGCTGCCGCAGTTGGTTCCAGGATTGGAGGGTGGCTGTCACCACTGGGCTGCTGGAGTGTTTTTTGGGTGGGGATGGGAGTGCTGCCGTGGCGAGGGCCCGGAGGGAGGTTCCCATGCAGGAGGCCTCCTCCGCACGCACCCACTCAGCCTCTGGCTCCTGGATCCATCCCCTTACTCGCTCGGCTGTTGCTGCCCAGTGGTAGAATTGTAGATTCGGGAGGGCTAGCCCTCCCCTGGTTTTTGTTTTTTGTAAGACCTTCTTTGGGATCCTAGCATTTTTACCCCCCCATACGAACGCCATGATGAGTTTGTCCAGCGCTTTGAAAAGGCCTTGGGGATGTAGATCGGAATGGATCTAAACAGGAAGAGGAACCTGGGCAGTACGTTCATTTTGATCGTCTGAACTCTCCCCGCGAGGGAGAGCGGGAGTGTGTTCCATCTTTGCAGGTCCTTTTTAACTTCCTCCGTCAGGCTGGTGAGGTTCCATTTGTGGATCCCTTTCCAGTCATGGGCTATTTGGATCCCCAGGTAGCGGAATTTATGTCGGGCTTGATTGAACGGCAGCCCCTTTAGTGCTGCCCCCCCCCCCCCCTTGCGGGTTGTACTGGGAAGATCTCACTTTTGCTTATGTTGAGTTTGTAGCCCGAGAAGGCTCCAAACTCTTTCAGGAGCGCGATGATTCCGTCCATGCTGCTTTGTGGGTCCGAGATATAGAGGAGCAGATCATCCGCATAGAGTGAGACTCTGTGCTCTCTACCTCCCCTTCGGATCCCCCTCCAATTTTTCTTGGGTTTCTTAAAGTAACAAAGAGGCTCGATGAGGTGAGTGTGGTGCACGGGGACCTCGAAAAGCATTTGATAAAGTGCCGCACAACTGAATTGTGTGCAAAGTTCAAGCTGCTGGAATAGAGGAGACGGCAGCAACATGGAGACCACCATTGACTGAGTGAACGGTTGTGTTCCTGACTGTGGAGGGAAGTCAATAAATGGAGTCCTCCAGGGGCTGGGGTCGGTATTAGGACCCCAGCTCTTCCTCATATTTATATTCATGGCCTAGACCTGGGGGGACGGGGCGCAATTTCAAAATTTGAGGATGATACAAAACCTGGAAGCATTGTGAACTTTGAGGAGGATGGTGTAGAACTTGAAAAGGAAATAAAAGCAAATTACTGCGAATGTAGAAACAGAAAGAACTGGTCAATCTCAGCAGGTCTGACAGTACCTGTGGAGAGAGAAGGGAGCTGACGTTTCGAGTCTGGATGACTCTTTGTCAAAGTGGTCCAGACACTAAACGTCAGCTCCCTTCTCTCTCCACAGATACTGTCAGACCTGCTGTGATTGACCAGTTCTTTCTGTTTTTGTTTCAAACGGACATAGATGGATCCATGGAGTGTGTGGGCAAACAGCAGATGACATTTAATGCAGAAAATGTAAAGTGATGCATTTTGGTTGGAACAGCTCAGAGACAATATGAAATAAAGAGTACAATTCTAAAGGGGGTACAGGAGCAGAGGGACCTGAGTTTATGTGGAGGAGAAAGAGTGGAAGAGCAATAATGGTAGGAGACCCAATAGTGAGAGGTCCAGACAGGCATTTCTGCAGCCACAGGTGTGACTCCAGGATGGTGTGTTGCTTTCCTGGTGCCAGGGTCAGGGATGTCACTGAATGTCTGCAAGGCATTCTGAATGGGGAGGGCGAACAGACAGAGGTCGTGGTTCACATTCATACCAATGACATAGGTAGAAGGAGGGATGAGATCCATAGAATCCCTACAGTCCAGAAGGAGGCCAGTTGGCCCATCGGGTCTGCACAGACCCTCTGAAAGAGCACCCTACCTAGGCCAACTCCCCCACCCTATCCTCGTAACCCCACCTAACCTGCACATCTTTGGACAATAAGGGACAATTTTAGAAAGGCCTAATCTAGACTGTGGGAGGAAACTGGAGAATCCAGAGGAAACCCAGGAAAACATGGGGCAAACATGCAAGCTCCATACAGACAGTCACCCAAGGCCGTATTCGAACCTGCGTCCCTGGCAGCAGTGCTAACCACTGCACTACTGTGCCGCCTGTTCTGCAACAAGAATTTAGGGAGCTCGGTACAGATTGAAAAGCAGGACCTCAAAGGTTGCAATCTCTGTATTACTCCCAGTGCCACATGCCAGTGAGTACAGGAATAGGAGGATAGAGCAGATGTGTGGATGAAGAGATGGTATAAGAGGGAAGGCTTTAGATTCCTGGATCAGTGGGACTGTTTCTGGGAAGGTGGGACCTGTACAGGTTGGACCAGATTGGGACGAACATCCTTTTGGTAGTGCTGCTGGAAAGGGTTTAACTTAATTTGGCAGATGGATGGGATATGGAGTGGGGGTTGAGTAGGGGGTGACGCACAACCAAATGTAGAAGAAAAAAAAGTCAGCTTGGAAGGCAGAGTGATTATAAACAAGTTAAGGCACAAGGGCGCAGGCATCTTGCGAGTAAGGCAGATGAGCTGGTGGTGTTGATTAATGCATGGGAATATGATATCATTGCTATTACAGAGACATAGTTGAGGGAGGGGCAGGGCTGACATCTCAATATTCCAGGGTATAGAATCTTCAGGCGAGACAGGGAGGTGGGGTGGACGGGGGGGGGGGGGGGGGGGGGGTGTAAAAAAGGAAGTGGTGTCGCAATATTGAGCAAGGAGTCAATTACTGCAGTGAGGATAGGTGATATCTTAGAAGGTCCTCAAATGAGGCCATATGGATTGGATTGGATTGGAATGGATTTGTTTATTGTCACGTGTACCGAGGTACAGTGAAAAGTATTTTTCTGCAAGCAGCTCAACAGATCATTCAGTACATGGGAAGAAAAGGGAATTAAACAGAATTCAAGAAAATACATGAGAATACATAATAGGGAAAAGAGAGAGGTTAGTAATAATGTTAGCTTTAGAATTAATTTTTAAAAGGTTAGAACGAGTATACATAAAGTTAAAAGTGGATCTGTTGGGGAGAGCTTGCAGAGAGTCGCCTCGCTCCGGCGCCGTCCTAGGGGGCAATCACAATGCTGGGAGTCTACTACAGGCCCCCAAACAGTCAGGGAGAAATAGAAGGGCAGATATGCAGGCAAATCCCAGAGAAATAGAAAGGTAATACGGTAATAATAGTAGTGAATTTCAACTTCCCCCATTATTAACAATTCAATTTATTCTTTGGTTCAGTAGCAACACAATTGGGCAGCACGGTAGCACAGTGGTTAGCACTGTGGCTTCACAGCGCCAGGGTCTCAGGTTCGATTCCCTGCTGGGTCACTGTCTGTGCGGAGTTTGCACGTTCTCCCCGTGTCTGCGTGGGTTTCCTCCAGGTGCTCCGGTTTCCTCCCACAGTCCAACGACGTGCAGGTTAGGTGAATTGGCCATGACAAATTGTCTTTAGTGACCAAAAAGGTTGGGGGGGGGGCTGTTATTGGGTTGCGGGGATGGAGTGGAGGTGGGTTCTTGGGTGGGTCGGTGTGGAGCCGATGGGCCGTGTGGCTTCCTTCTGCACTGTATGTTCTATGTTGAATTGTGATAATTGATTGAGGCACAATTCACCCCAGCCAAAATTAATCACGTTAAGGCAGTCCCACAACAGCACCAGTTCCCAGCTAAATTGAATGATTTATTGGATCATCTGGAAACCTTTGAAGCCTTTTAATGTCACCAGAAAATAAAACTGTCCTGTCCACCCTCTGCCAGTGTAGGAATGTAAGTCATTGGAGTGTGGAGCACAACACCGTACATGCAACAAGCATGTATATACCAACCTCCATTTACACTGACCAGGGAGTGATATTGAGTTGACAGCACATCTGAATAGATCTCTGGCCATTCGGTTGAACTCCTGATTGTTTGAATGTGTCACGCATTGATGGGATATGTGTTGTTTAACAGTGCCCTATTTTGTTTCCGTTGGTACTGGTGTAAAGTTGTGTTGTACTCACAAAGCCAAATCACAACATACTATTCTGACCCTACAAGGTGTCCAGGATGCTTGACTTTCTATACTGCCAGGAAGCTATGATGCTTCCTTTTGGCTGCTTTTGGGATGTGGAAGGTAGAGAAGCCAGCTTGTGTGTATCAGGTTCCCATGGCCAGGTAATTTGTTTGTGTGATCATGTTTGAGGGATAGATGCTGTCCATGACACTGGGGATAACCACCTTGCTCTTCAATAAATTGCACTTCAGGGTCCCTTGCGTCTTCTGGGATGCAGACAGGGTCTCAGTTTGGCATCTCACCCATGGGGTTGGGGGGATGGGAATGCTGCACTTCCTCAGTTTTGGTTTTGTGCTTAAAAGTCCTGGGATGGGAATTGAACCCACAAATCTTTGATGCCAAAAGTTCACTCCTTGGACCTATCATAGAATCATGGAATGACCGCAACTGCAGAAGAAGGCCATTTGGCCCATCTTCTCTGTGACAGCTCACTGTGAATGCAACACAGCTAGTTCCACGTCCCTGCTTGTTCCCTGAAGGCCTGAATAACGTTCCAATTCCTTTTTGAAAACCATGACTGAATCTGCCTCCACCACTTTCAGGCAAGGCGTTCCTGATCTTGAACACTGCTACGTAAAAAAATGTTTTTCCTAATGTTACCTCTAATTCTTTTACCGATCACTTTAAAATAGTGTTCAGTGGTTCTCGACCTATCCACCAAAGGGAATAGCTTTTCCCTCTCTACTCTCTCCACAGTCCTCATGATTTTGAACACTTCCATCAAATCTCCTTTCAACCGTCTCTTTTCTAAGAAGAACGGGCCAAGTTTCTCCAATCTACCCCAGAACCATTCTTATAAATCTCTTCTGCACCCTCTCCAATGCTTTCACACCCTAAAGTCTGATGCCCAGAGTTGGACAAAAGTACTCCAGTTGAGGCTAAACCAGCACTTGATAAAGTTCCGCCTCTGATCTCCGATAATCCAGCTGAAATCTTTTAAGTGGTGGCTGGGTGAAAGTCCAAGGATGAAAATCAGTGAGGCTGGTTTTCCATCAATCTCACAGCCTGTGGTGAATCATCTGAATGTGTTGGAACACCAATTCCGCACTAAATGTTTTAGAATCAGGATTATTTCCCCAGACTCCTCTCTTTACATTCTTCTGCCATTGAATAACCTTACAGTTAGGTACAGTAATCTTAATAGTCCCGATTAAATCTAATCAAGAATTCAGAAGTATCTTCTTTATCTAGAGAATCATAAGAATGTGGAATGTGCTATCACGTGGAGTGGTTGAAGTGAATTGCATAGGTGCACTTAGGGACAATCTAGATGAGCACGAGGCAGGAAGGTTGATAGGGTGAGATGGGATAGGGTGAGGTTCATATCGAACGTAAACGCCAGCAAAGACCCGTTATGCCAGATAAACTGTTTATGTGCTGTACATTCCACAGAAAACATATAACTTTGAAGTCAATTCTGGTTGCCACACTACCAGAAGGACGTGGAGGCTTTAGAGAGAATGCAGAAGAGATTTACCAAGATGTTGCCTGGTATGGAGGGCATTAGCTATGAGGAGCAGTTGAATAAACTTGGTTTGTTCTCACTGGAACGAAGGAGGTTGATGGGCGACCTGATAGAGGTCTACAAAATTATGAGGGGCATAGACAGAGTGGGTAGTCAGAGACTTTTCCCCAGGGTAGAGGGGTCAATTACTAGGGGGCATAGGTTTAAGGTGCGAGGGGCAAGGTTTAGAGGAGATGTACGAGGCAAGTTTTTTACAGAGGAACCCGCTGCTGGAGGAGGTGGTGGAAGCAGGGACGATAGTGACATTTGAAGTGAAAATGAAAATGAAAATCGCTTATTGTCATGAGTAGGCTTGAATGAAGTTACTGTGAAAAGCCCCTAGTCGCCACATTCCGGCGCCTGTCCGGGGAGGCTGGTACGGGAATCGAACCGTGCTGCTGACCTGCTTGGTCTGCTTTAAAAGCCAGCGATTTAGAACCAGTGAGCTAAACCAGCCCAGTCAAGGTGCATCTTGACAAATACATGAATAGGATGAGAATAGAGGGATACGGACCCCGGAAGTGTAGAAGATTTTAGTTTAGATGGGCAACATGGCCGGCACAGGTTTGGAGGGCCGAAGGGCCTGTTCCTGTGCTGTACCTTTCATTGTTCTTTGTTCTTTGTTCAATCGTCTGCATTAAGGCAAAGAATACTTGGCTCAGGATCAGCAGTAAAAGGACATGTGCACATGGGGGCAACGCTTTATTTTTCCTTTTGCTTGCTGCTTTTTTTTAAAAACCTTTGACTCTGGTCAAGGTATTGGGCCCATAGCCAACCATCAATTTCCAGTTTCAATGAAGCATTATTCTCACGGCAGGCATTCTGTGTTGCAGGATATCACAGCTAAGGCTGATCCAATATTTTTGTTTTTTAGAATTTAGAGTACCCAATTTGTTTTTTCCAATTAAGGTACAATTTATCAAGGCCAATCCACCTACCCTGCACATCTTTGGGTTGTGGGAGTGAAACCTATGCAAACACGGGCAGAATGTGCAAACTCTACATGGACAGTGACCCAGAGCCGGGATTGAACCTGGGACCTCAGCGGCGTGAGGCAGCTTTGCTAAACACGGACCCGATGGGGGGAATGCCGGAGGTGATGAGGATTCTTGGGCTGCCAACGCAGCGATGGTGCGTAAGTGGGTAATGGACGGGGAAGGGGCAGCATGGAAGAGGATGGAGATGGCGTCCTGTGTGGGCACGAGCCTGGAGGCGCTGGTAACGGCGCCGCTGCCGCTCCCTCCAACGAGGTATACCACGAGCCCGGTGGTGGCGGCTACCCTCAAAATTTGGGGGCAATGGAGACGGCACAGGGGGGAGGTGGGGGCCTCGATGGGGTCCCCGATATGGGGGAACCACCGGCTTGTCCCGGGGAGAATAGATGGTGGGTTCCTGAGTTGGCACAGGGCAGGTGTTAGGAGGTTGAGGGATCTGTTTGTAGACGGGAAGTTTGCGAGCCTGGGTGAGTTGGAAGGGAAGTTCGGGCTCCCCCCAGGGAACACATTTAGGTAAGGGCGTTTGTCAGGCGGCAGGTGGTGGAGTTCCCTCTGTTGCCGCTACGTGGGGTCCAGGACAGGGTGCTCTCGGGGGTGTGGGTTGGAGAGGGGAGGATCTTGGCAACGTACCAAGTGATGCAGGAGGTAGACGAGGCCTCGGTGGAGGAGCTGAAGGGTAAATGGGAGGAGGAGCTGGGTGAGGAGATTGAGGAGGGGATGTGGGTGGACGCCCTAGGAAGGGTGAACTCCTCCTCTTGTTGTGCGAGGCTTAGCCTCATACAGTTTAAGGTGCTGCATAGGGCTCACATGACCGGGATAAGGATGAGCCGGTTCTTTGGGAGTGAGGGCAGGTGTATGAGGTGCTCAGGGAGCCCAGCAAATCATGCCCATAGGTTCTGGGCATGCCCAGCGCTGGGGGAATTTTGGAAGGGCATAGCAAGGACGGTGTCGAGGGTGGTAGGATCCAGGGTCAAACCGGGCTGGGGGCTCGCAATATTTGGGGTTGCAGAGGAGCTGGGAGTGCAGGAGGCGAAAGAGGCCGCATTCTGGCCTTTGCGTCCCTAGCAGCCCGGCGGAGGATTCTTCTTCAGTGGAAGGATAGGACATAGAACATAGAACAGTACAGCACACAACAGGCCCTTCGGCCCTCGATGTTGTGCCGAGCCATGATCACCCTACTCAAACCCACGTATCCACCCTATACCCGTAACCCAACAACCCCCTCCCTTAACCTTACTTTTTAGGACACTACGGGCAATTTAGCATGGCCAATCCACCTAACCCGCACATCTTTGGACTGTGGGAGGAAACCGGAGCACCCGGAGGAAACCCACGCACACACGGGGAGGACGTGCAGACTCCGCACAGACAGTGACCCAGCCGGGAATCAAACCTGGGACCCTGGAGCTGTGAAGCATTTATGCTAACCACTATGCTACCGTGCTGCCCACCAATGCGAGGCCCCCAAGCGTGGAGGCCTGGGTCAACGATATGGCGGGGTTTATTAAATTGGAGAGGGTGACATTTGCCCCAAGGGGATCAGTGCAGGGGTTCTTCAGGAGGTGGCAACCATTCCTGGATTTCCTGGCAGAACGGTAGGAAAAGGCCAGTAGCAGCAACCCGGGGGGGGGGGGGGGGGGGGGGGGCGTCCCTTTGTTTTGGGCTGAAGGGACGTGTATATTTGTTTTTTGCTAATGTCGGGCGTTAATTTATTTCTTCTTTTTTGTATACAGGGTGGGGGGGGGGGGGGGGGGGTTTGTTCTTTCTGTTCTTAGTATTTACTGTTATTGATATTTTGTGAAAATTTGAATAACAATTATTTTACTTTAAAAAAGCTTTGCTAAACACTGTGCCACCGTGCTGCCAGGCTGATCCAATATTAATCTGATGCCTACATACATATAGTTCTGGCAGGGTGACCTCAGGTGCCACAAATGGGACTCAATTTTCCATTTGGCCAAGATTGGTTAACTTCACAGAGCCCGATATTGAAACTGCTTGTTTGTATCGCTCAGTGATGGTGATTTTATAGGCTGTCTGTTGTAAGAGCTGACAGATAGTTTTTTGAGGGGACTCCAAATTCCATGAGTGAAGCAGAACTTGGATTTTTATACTAAAACCAGAAATACCCACTTGCACCATGGCATATTGTACAAAATTCAAATAGAAGGGGCTATTTATCCCTCTTCCTGTGCGATTCAAAATTCATAGAATCCCTATAGAGCAGAAAGAGGCCATTCAGCCCATCGAGTCTGCATTGATCCTCTGGAAGAGGACCCTCTGGAAGAGCACACTATCTAGACCCACACCCCCACCCTATCCCCGTAACCCAACCTCTCCTAAGGGGCAATTTAGCATGGCCAATCTACCAATCTGCACATCTTTTGACAGTGGGAGGAAACCGGAACACCGGAGGAAACCCACGCACACACATCAGAATTTGCAAATTCCACACAATCAGTCGAGGCCAGAACTGAACCGGAATTGAGGCTGCAGTGCTAACCACGGTGCCACCCTTTGCTACTTTGCTGCTCTCTGATAGGATATTAATTTAAATATGTTCACTATATTCATACATGTGTTATTATGTAATATGTTATTAAGGTTTCAATATTTTATTCATGGACAAGAGTCTCTTTCAAGTATTCTGAACCCCTGATCAATGTGCTGTTGATGAATATAACCTGAAATATTGTACTTGATTCACCAGGAATTGATGTTGCTACTATATTCTTCATAAGGTGAATTCATTGTGCGGCTATCTAAATGTATTGCAGCATGCGGTGTAAAGCTGAGGTTGGCGGACTGCCAGAGTTATTCAGGAGAGTTCAGGAATTAAAGATGAAGAACTGGAACACCGCTCCGAGTAACCCACGTGAAAATGAATTAAAACAAAAGTTTTTTTTTAAACTTTCTCAAAACACACTTGTTCATTAGTTTTTAAAATATTGGAGATGGGACAAAGCCTCTTTGACTGACAGTCAAGTGTCATCCAGAATAGAAATAGAAATAGAAAATCACTTATTGTCACGAGGCGGCTTCAATTAAGTTACTGTGAAAAGCCCCTAATCGCCACATTCCAGCGCCTGTTCGGGGAGGCTGGTACGGGAATCGAACTGAGCTGCTGGCCTGCTTGGTCTGCTTTCTGCAAATGCTGTGGGGTGCTCGGTCCTTTTCTGCCTACACTTATTTAGGCCTTCAACTGGGTCTCCTCTGTTGTACCCTATCGCGTCTAAAATAACTGTTTGCATCTCTTCGAGGGTGCCTCCTGTAACGTTCTGTGGGTCGGGGAGGGCTGCTACAACCGATGAGTCTAAACTCAACACTGTGAGCTTTAGCTGATCTCGCTCATCCAGGCCGTACATGGTCGCCTGCTGTTTCACTCGTGTGAAGAATTGGTTGGGGTCTGCAGTGGGGAGGAACGGGGTGATTTTCTCACACGCGTCCCTTAGTTGTGTTACTGTTAAGGGGGTGGTGTACGTGATCTCGGGTGCGCCTTCTGTGGTTGCCTTTCTTTGGGTGGTGATTGGGTTCATAGGTGCGGGTGCTATCTGATCTGTGGGGGGTTGGGGCGTTTTCCTTTTCTGTTGCGCTGCTGGCGCACATGTTCTCTGAACATAGCGCTGCGCTGTTTCACTTAATTCCTGCCAATCTGGGGCATCTTCTTCTTCTAACTGTGTTCCAAATGTCTCTTGGAAGCCATTCTGCACAGAAAGCAGAGACTGCAACTGCGCAATCTGCTTCCTACATTTAGCGTGGTCTACGGTGCTTTGCCTTTGTTCGGTGGTGGCAGCATGGAGTGCCCTTAAAGCTGCCTTTAGGTCAGAGCATTGTCTTTGCAGTGCCTCTACCTGCTTCTCTGAATCTTCTCTTATCAGAACTGCGCACTGCACATCCTGATAGGCTTTCTCATACTGAACTTGAGAGCTGCTCAGATGGGCTAGACAAGACTGATGTGCCCTCTTGGCATCATCTACCTCTCTACCCTTATCTGCCAGTCGTTGTCTTAATCCTAAGTTCTCCTTTTCGATGTCCCTGACATCCACTTTGCTCATTCTGTTTTTCTCCTCGAACTCTGCTTGGAGCGTCCTGACGACCTCCTCTGTGCCTCGCAATTGTGCCAAGCAGGACACAATTGCTATCGGCTTACGTGCTTTACCTAAACTTTTCTTGTGAATGTCAGACAGGTTCCCCCACCAAGTATGTCCTATACTCCCGGGACCTGTCTCCTCATTCACACAAAACTCACTCCAAAGGGGCCATCCTTTCCCTTTGAGGTACTTCCTGAGTTCCAGCTCCCAAACGGGGCACTGGCCTACTCTGCTGCTGTTGGTCGCTGCGACCACAAACTGCTCTGGGTTCATGAGGCGTTCCATTGCCTGCATGACCATTTCTTTTTCTCCTATGCTCTCTTAAATTTGGAACGAGGGATAATAAGGCAATGCTTATAAAATACGGGTACGGCTTTCGCTATGTTCCGAATTATAAAACTCCCGACAGTTTTTTGCAACAAAAGTCTCTTGGTTTAACCTTACAACCCTGTTAGTTACGCATGCAAAAACACACTTCCGAATTATGAGTATTGATTTGAACTACTTGAACACTTGTGGTTTTTCCTTTTCCCAATTGGATTTCAAATTCAATTTTCTGGGTTCTCTCGGAGTAGGGGGGCCACTTCTAGTCGAGTCCCGTCGGATGTCGCCACTAAATGTTGCTCGTTCTGTGTGAGTGTGCTTCACACTCAATTTGACCCTGTTTCGTTACTTAGCTTTGGAGTCGCCAGGTATCGTTAAGATACCACCACAAGTTTCAAGGTCGAGTTCAAAGCAATAAAACCATACACCAATTAATAAGTTCAAACAAGACACGTTTATTATATTACAGTAATCTACTAATCATGCATATAAACTATAAGACTAGGCTAATCCTACCGCTAATAGACCAAATACTTATCTGGATAAGGGGACTGCCGGATCAGGAAACAACGGCTTCTAGCTTTGTCCTGGGTCCGCAGGCTTCCAGTAGTTATGGACTAAAGGGGGTCAGGAGTGTCTACTCTCGTAGCATGCGTTGTGACTTACTTGTTGGCAGCTGCTGTCCAGACCTCTCCTCCTCAAGGTTCTTCTGCTGCAACGGTGTTCTGTTGGGAGGGCTGGCTGGTCAAGGAGAGGCTGGCAGAGAGAGCGAGCTGGGGTCGGGGTCTCTGTCTTATACTCCTCTCAGGGTCTTGTGCCCACCTGGGCGGACCCTCTGTGCTCTCGCAATCGATTGGGTCTCTTCCCAATCGATTGATTTGAATTCCCCAATAAGGGGGCAGTTCCTCGATCACTGGGGTGGTTCTTGGGACTTATTGTTTTGGGCTTCTTTGGCGCCGAAAAGTCTGGCCTTCCATTGAATGTATCGATTTGTGTTAACTTGTTTCTATTGTGCCTGGGGATCACCCGGTATCGCCTCATTAATATGCTAACTGTTTTCTTTTCATAGCGTTGTCTGGTTTCGGCAACAGCCAAAACTGGTTTCTGCAGCAGTCCAAATATACAAGCGCTCTGCAAGCTGCTTGCTTTTTACAACATGTCCATTTTCCCTGCATTCCTTGCAATCTTCCATTTTGTGTTTGGGCAGTGGTCACCCCAGGTGACTACAGGTTTATGAAGAATATAGTAGCAATTGGGAAACAAAGCATTTATTCCCTTCCCAACTGGTATGGGATGAGTGTATGGTGTGAGGATAGGCATACCATGAAGCAATGGTGGGGAGGCTAGAGGTGGGAGATCATGTGATAAAACCTCTTGGAATACATCCGATCAGAGTAGGTAACTTTATGTAAGGCAGATAAATGCAGTAAACTGCATATTTCACAGTTGATCAGTACACTGTTGCATATGCTATTTTGCTTCAACATGCAGACAAATACAGACCACTGCTGTTAGCTGATGTGTACAATAGGCCCTCATCGCATAATACTTGACTCAGGCCCATGGCCTATAAACTGGCCCAAACTGAATTGAAGTGCTTCCATAAATTCTATCCATTTTTACTAAAATATATAGGTAGAAATGCGTCTTGAGGTAATAATATTTCAGGCTTAATTAACATGGAATGTCACCTACGGGATTTATGACACCAGCTTGTCACATTATGTAAAGCCGCGATTGAATTCTTGATAATAGTCAATGGACTCCAAGCATTAGGATTATCTAAAAAAAAAAATAGCAGAGGTATCCTACAAAGATAAAATTACTGAACGACCGATGCCTGAGGTGGTCCCGCTCTGACAAGCAATGATAAGCAGTTTGCTCCAACTGTTGTAGCAGTTTAAATGCGATTACGCGGAACCTTTATAGAGCTCCTCGGTAGTATAGTGGTTAGTATCCCCGCCTGTCACGTGGGAGACAGGGGTTCAATTCCCTGCCAGGGAGATGCTCATTACACGGCACCTTTAGTGTCATTTTGCCGTCATGCTGAAACTGTCGGGTAGCTCCAGAGTTCAAATCCATTCCCACTCCAGAGAGGAGCAGTTCAGGACTCCCTGGAGAAGGTTAGTCTGACATCACACCAGATTGCCACCATACAAAGACTCCAGTGTGGGGGCAAAACTGGGTTTAGCATCTTTCAAACTTGTGTGGCATTAGCTTGAATTGTAAACGTTGATGTTTTAGCTATTGGAAGAGCTCAGTGCAGACTGGTAACTGCAGTATAAATGTACCCTTAGAGATACAAATTATAACCTTCAGTCACCATTGATATGGAAAGTGTAACCTTGGTCCCTACGGAAAATAAAGTATTTCTCCCATCGCAGTCACCTGCAGAGCCTCACCTGCTCCTTAGTTACTAAGTCAACGGCAATAAGATGATTACTGAATTACTTCAAACTCGTAAATTCAGCAGTGTTTCATTTATTTCTGTCTCCATACCAGTGTGACGAACAGTGAAATATTCATTATAACTATATTAATAATTAAGAATGAGAAAAGGACCATTCAGTTTATCCAGTTTATTTTGTCTTCATAGAAATAGGAGCAGTAGGAGGCCATTCGGCCCTTCATACCTACTCCGCCATTCATTATGGTCATGGCTGCGCCTTCAACCCCCTCCCCATTTCCTTTGATTCCCTTCCCATCAAGTGTTATATCCAACTGCTTCTTGAAAGCATACAAATGTTTTGGCCTCAACCACTTTCTGTGGTAACAAGTTCTACAGGCTCATCACTCTCATCACTCATCCCCCTCGAGCCTGCTCGATAGATAGTTTGGTCATGGTTGATCATCTGCCTCAACTTCTAGTCTAGTGAGATAGGTGTTGCATTAGTTAAAATTTTCCAAAACACCCTAGATTCAAGAAGGTTCCATTAGATTGGAAGATAGCAAATGTAACTCCACTATTCAAAAAGGGAGGAGACAGAAAGTGGGAAACTACAGGCCAGTTAGCTTAATATCTGTTGTAAGGAAAAAGTTAGAATATATTATTAAATACATTATATGACAGCACTTAGATAAGCTCGAGGTAATCAGACAGAGTCAATATGGTTTTGTGAAAGAGAAATCATCTTTGACAAATTTATCGGAGTTCTTTGAGAAAGTAATATGCATTATAGATAAAGGGGAACTGGTAGATGTATTGTACTTAGAATTCCTGAAAGCATTTTATAAAGTGCCACATTAAAGGTTATTCTGAAAAGTAATAGCTCATGTTTTGAGAGTAACATATTGGCATGGATAAAAGATTGGCTGTCCAACAGGAAGCAGAGAGTAGGCATAAATGGGTCACCTTCACATTGGCAAGATGTAATGAGTGGCATGCCACAGGGATCAGTGCTGGGACCTCAACTGTTTACAATTTATATAAATGACTTGGACAAAGAATTGAGGGGATGGCTGCCAAATTTGCTGATGATACAAAGGTATGTAGGAAAGTAAGTTGTGAAGTGGACATAAAGAAGCTACAAAAATATAATGGTAGGTTAAGTGAGTGGGCTACGATTTGGAAAATGGGGTATAATGTGGGAAAATGTGAAATTGTCCATTTTTGCAGGAACAATAAAAAAGAAGCACATTATCTAAATGGTGCGAGATAGTAGAACTTTGAGGTACAGAGGGATCTGGGTGCCCTAGCGCATTAGTCATAAAAGCTTAGTATACAGGTACAGCAAGCAATTAGGAAAGTTAAAGAATGTTATCATTTATGGCAAGGGGAAATTGAATATAAACATAGGGAGGCTATGCTTTAGTTGTAGTACTGTGTACAATATTGGTCACCTTATTTAAGAAAATATATAAATGCATGGGAAAAGTTCAGAGAAGGTTTACCTGAATAATACCTGGAATGTGTGTGCTGTCTTATGAGAAAAGTTTAGACAGACTAGGCTTGTATCTGCCCGAGTTTGCGAGAGTAAGAGGTGAAGATGTGGTGAGGATGTTTCCTTTTGTGGCAGAACCTAGAACTAGGGGTCACTGCTTCAAAATAAGGGGTCACCAATTTAAAATAGAGATGAGGTAAATATTTTTCTCTCAGATGGTTGTGAGTCTTTGGGACTCTCTTCCTGAAAAGGTAGTGGAAGCAGTCTTGAAATATTTTAATGGCAGAGGTGGATAGATTCTTGGTAAGCAACGGGTGAAAGGTTATTGGGGGTAGGATAAGCTTGAATGGCTTACTCCTGCTGATTGTTTGTATGTAACTTCACTTTCCCACACATTCCCCATATCCCTTAATTCCCTGAGACATGCAAAATGTGTGTACTTCAGCGTTGAATGCATTCAACGATGGAACATCCAAAATCCCCTTGGGTAAAAAATTCCAAAGATTTACAATACCTTTATAATAACAATAAAAATAATAAACTTTAATATTGTCACAAGTAGGCTTACATTAACATGACAATGAAGTCACTGTGAAAATCCCCTAGTCGCCACCTTCCGTCGCCTGTTCGGGTACATTGAGGGAGAATTCAGAATGTCCAATTCACCTAACAAGCACATATTTTGGGACTTGTGGGAGGAAACTGGAGCACCCGGAGGAAACCCACGCAGACACGGGAAGAACATACAGACTCAGCACAGACAGTGACCCAATCTGGGAATCGGACCTGGGACCCTGGTGCGGTGAAGCAACAGTTCTAACCACTGTGCATTAGAAATTGCTCTTCGCCTCAGTCCTAAATGATTGACTCTTTATCCTTAGATGGTGCCTCCGTGGAAGTTTGCGATTCCCAAGTCAAGGGAAAGTATCTCTCAGTTTCTACCTGGTCAGGCCCATTAAATATCTTACATGTGAAGTAGGACATTTTTTAAGGCTATATTGGATTTGTATTAATATTTACATCATCAAAGCATTCTTCATTTATTGGACTGATTGGCACCATTTATGATGTAAAGGGATGGGCATTCGTTTGAATCCCATTTTTGCACAGCTGAGAAACCTTTTTCAAACGAAATGGAGAATCTATAATCTGCCTAGCAACAGCACGAAGCTGCATCTTAAAACGGCACCATGGCCAGAAGATCAGGATATCTGCGAGTCAAGACCCTGACAGTGGGGCAGACATATATATATTTTGATTAAAACTAAGACTTATAAAATGAAATGTTATAAAATGAAATGTTGTAAAACCAAAATGACCCAGGCAGGCAAAAGAAACCTAAGGATTAAATATATTGATTAGATTAGTTTTACACACAGACACAAATCCTATCAAACAGGAGGCTGACACAATAGATTCCCAGGTTAACCCAGGAACCACACTCAACATCTAATCAAGGTACAGCATAGAGATAATGGGACCCCATTGTAAGTCAAGGGAACACCTATTAAAACCAAGCAGATTACGAGACATTGACGCCAGAGTCAGGAAGCCCGGGAAATCATGTATCTGTACTATTTATCTGTACTATTCAAATGTAAAACGGCAAAAGCCCGCAAAAACCTTGCAAATGCTTGTACTCTCTATAAATATTGAACTCGTCTGCATATCGGGGAGATCACCGTGGTCAAGCCATTGTTAGGAGCTGGCTGCGTGGGTCTCCCTGAAGGACTTCAGGACTTGTACAATACAGTAACAACGCTTTGAACCTTGTCTTGAGACTCGACCTCTTGAATGCACTGGCACAAGGGATTTTTCCCTACAACACATGTTTAATGAGATCACGTCTTATCCTTTTAAATGCCAGAGAGCATAGGTCTATGCCCCTCATCACAGGAACCAATCTAGTGAAGCTTTGCTGGACTGCTGCCATCATAGTAACTTCATTGCAACACTTAGAAAGATTATTATTATTATATCCTTAGATAGTGCGTGCAGTCATGATCTCACCAAATAATGATACAAGTTTAGCAAGATTTCTCAATTCTTGCACTACAGTTTCCCTTGCAATAAAGATCAACATCGCATTTGCCTTCCTAATTTCTTGCTGTATTTGCATGTCAGCATTCTGTGTTCCTTGTACCTATGTTTCACTGAACATCAACATTCAGAAACCTCACACCTTTTAAAAATATTTGTTTTTCGATTTAAAATGAACAACATCACACATCCCCAATGAATGGTCATTTGAATAGCTTATCGCACCCTCATCATTATATTACCTGCATTGGATAAGGCCCATACCAGGTGCATAACCCAGCAGCCTTTACTGCACATTGTTACAATACCAGACCTGATCCCAACAGTGGTTGGAATACTGGACAGAAATCCCAATATTTTATTTTAATTTTCTAGGACTGTGGGGAAAGTAGACCTCACTCCAGGAGTGATTACACGCAAAATAAGGATATGGTACATTAAAACAAACCTTATTACGACAATTACCCCTGAAACAATGCTAATGAATACAGTGACACAGTAACCCTTAACTGCTATCTTTACTTCTATTCAAACAACAGAACCATCTCAGATCTCTGGCCTATGGTGTGCTAGCGTTCATTAGCAGAGGGATTGAATTTAAGAGCCGTGAGGTGATGATGCAGCTGTACAAAACCTTGGTCAGGCCACATTTGGAGTACTGTGTGCAGTTCTGGTCACCTCATTTTAGGAAGGATGTGGAAGCTTTGGAAAAGGTGCAAAGGAGATTTACCAGGATGTTGCCTGGAATGGAGAGTAGGTCATACGAGGAAAGGTTGAGGGTGCTAGGCCTTTTCTCATTAGAACGGAGAAGGATGAGGGGCGACTTGATAGAGGTTTATAAGATGATCAGGGGAATAGATAGAGTAGACAGTCAGAGACTTTTTCCCCGGGTGGAACACACCATTACAAGGGGACATAAATTTAAGATAAATGGTGGAAGATATAGAGGGGATGTCAGAGGTAGGTTCTTTACCCAGAGAGTAGTGGGGGCATGGAATGCACTGCCTGTGGAAGTAGTTGAGTCGGAAATGTTAGGGGCCTTCAAGCGGCTATTGGATAGGTACATGAATTAGGGTAGAATAATGGAGTGTAGATTAACTTCTTCTTAAGGGCAGCACGGTAGCATTATGGATAGCAGAATTGCTTCACAGCTCCAGGGTCCCAAGTTCGATTTCGACTTGGGTCACTGTCTGTGTGGAGTCTGCACATCCTCCCCGTGTGTGTGTGGGTTTCCTCCGGGTACTCCGGTTTCCTCCCACAGTCCAAAGATGTGCAGGTTGGGTGGATTGGCCATGAAAGATTGCCCTTAGTGTCCAAAATTCTATGATTAACCTAGGACAAAAGTTCGGCACAACATTGTGGGCCGAAGGGCCTGTTCTGTGCTGTATTTCTCTATCTATCTATCTCAATGCCTACTTTTGAATACAGTTAGCAGACCCAGGCACACTTCCTTAAGAGATGTTATTTGAGACTATTTTAAGAGATAGACATGGATCCTGTCAGGACAATGCAGGCTAGCTAGCTGAAGTCTTCAGAAACTGTCTTCATGGTTTCAATTTCAGAAAACCAACTGAAACTCCTCCTAATCTTCTCAACTCACTGAAACTGCCTTGAATTCACTGACTTGAGATCAGCTGCTTCCGATCTTTCCTCAGTGAAATCTTTAACTGAACTGTATTGAGAGCAGATGCTTGACTTCTGCTCACATCCCAATGTAAAACCAAACTGCTTTTCTGCAAAATACCTGGTACTCTAGCTCCTCCCATTAGTTACATTATCTTATTAACTAAACACAAAGGTCTCTAATTAAATACTATACAGGAACCCCCTTAATCCAAACAAAAAGTCATTAGCACAAGCCTTTACGATGCTTTAATTGAACTACTGGCCCCCAAAACCCTTTCAAACCAGGATTATTTTACAACATGGCTGCAGCAGTCATACACACACTAACCCAGGTTTTTAACCATACTACACCAAATACATATGATACAACATATCTGAAATTCCTACCTTCATCACAATATGCTGGTGTCGGGCAAGAGAGAGAGAATAAAAACAGAGAATGCTGGAGTTCTGTCGAAGGATAATTTAGATCCGAAACCTTAACTCTCTTTCTCTCCACAGATGTTGCCAAACCTGCTAAGTTCAGCCAGCAATTTATGTTTTTATTTCAGATTTCCAGCATCTGCAATATCCTCTAAAACCTGGCCCCAATCACCCCCTCCTCACTAATCCTGCCAGCCAGGCCCTGCCGATATCCTGGACTTACTTGACTCTGGCATCCATAACCTCTTCTGTGGGCTCTGCCTGCAGTCCCGGCAGCGGCCACCGCTTTAATCTGGTGCTGTTGAGGCTACAGAGCTGTCAGACAATCGGACTGGCTGGCAGCCTTCTCTGGTACAACGTCCTGAGAGTGCAGGTCTCGACCTTAAGTAATTAATGTCCCATGGAGCATTAAATGGCAGTCGGAATCGGCATGGAAAACCCCTCATTTGAAAAATCCTGTCCAATAGACTTCCTGAATAGTAGAGTCCAGCATTTTCCCGATGACCAATGTCAGGTTAACTGGCCTGTAGTTCCCTAACTTCTCTCTGTCGCCTTTTTTAAAAGTCATGTTACATTTGCTAACTTCCAATCTGCTGGTAATGTTCTAGAATCTAAGAAATTTTGGAAAATCATACCCAGAACATGAACATATATCTGCAGCTGTAAATTTATTAGATGTAGGTCCTCGGGAACTGGGGATTTGTTGGGTGGGATTCTCCAGCCTTCCAGCCGGGTGTCTCTGGGCAGCGAGAGACAGCGCGCCGCTCGCTGGCGGTGAGATTCTCTCCTCCTGCCGCTGTCAATGGGACTTCCCATTGAGACCACCGTAAGCTACCCAGAAACCCACTGCCGGCAGGATCAGAGTATCCAGCCACCAGCAAACTGCCACATGCCCGCCCATTCCACCAATCTGTCTTTTCCCTTCTGATATTCTGTCCTATCCTCTTTACAGTTTGCAATACTTCCAATTTTTGAATTGTCCGCAATTTTTGAACATTTCCCTTGCATACAAAGATCCAGTCATTAAGAAATATAATAATAATCACTTCTTGTCACAAGTAGGCTTCAATGAAGTTACTGTGAAAATCCCCGAGTCGCTGCATTCCGGCGCCTGTTCGGTCATGGAGTGCTGGTGTCCCAAAACCCATGTCTGTGGAACTCCACTACAAACATTCCTTCAGTCTGGAAAACATGTATTCACCACTACCCTCTGTTTCCTGTCATTCAGCCAATTTTGTATCCAAGTTATTACTTCATTTTTAATTGCATGAGCTCTAACCTTGCTCACAAGTCTGTTGTGTGGCACTGTATCAAATGGTTTTTGGAAGTCCATATATGTGACATCAATTACTTTACCCTCATCGACCCTCTCTGTTACCTCATCAAAAAACACAGCAAGTTAAACATAATTTTACCCTTGACAAATCATTGCTGGCTTTCCTGAATGAACCCTCATTTGTCCAAATGACTATTAATCTTATCCTTAATTATTGTTTCCAGAAGCTTTCCGAACACTGAGGTTAAACACTGAGTGGTGTCTCGTTGCTGGGTTTTTCTTTCAGCCTTTTTTGAACAAGGGTGTAACTTTTGCAATTCTCCAATCCTCTGACACCACCTCGAAGTCTAAGGAAAACTGAAAAATGATGGCCAGTGCCTCCACCATTTCTGCTCTTACTTCAATGAGTATCATTGGATGCATCTCATCCAGCCTGGTACCTTATCAACTTTACGTCCAGACATCCTATCCAATAGCTCCTCGTTTATCAATTTTAAAACCTGCAAATGTCTGAATTACCTCCCCTTTCACCATGACCTGCACAAGTTGCACAGCATCTCCGTCCTTGGTAAAGACAGATGTAAAGATTTTAATACCTTGGCCATGCCCCCTGCCTCCATTCATAAATCCATTGGTTCCTAATCAGCCCCATTCCTCTTTTTACCACTCTTTTACTATTTATAATAATAATCGTTATTAGTGTCACAAGTAGGCTCACATTAACACTGCAATGACGCTACTGTGAAAATTCCCTAGTCGCCACATTCCAATGCCTGTTCGGGTATGCTGAGGGAGAATTCAGAATGTCCAATTCACCTAATAAGCATGTCTTTCGGGACTAGTGGGAGGAAACCGGAGCACCCGGAGGAAACCCACGCAGGCACGGGGAGAACGTGTTTGCTTCTCAGAGACAGTGACCCAAGCCATGAATCAAACCCGGGGCCCTGGAGCTGTGAATCAATAGTGCTAATCACTGTGCTACCGTGCTTTATGTACCCATAGAAGATTTTTGATTCCTTTGGCTGCCAATGATCTTCTCATACATGGACTTTAGCAAGGCCTTTTACAATGTACCACATGACAGGTTGTTACATAAGGTTAAATCTCACGGAATCCAGAGCGAGGTAGCCAATTGGATACAAAATTGGCTTGATGACAGAAGACAAATGGTGGTTGTAGAGGGTTGTTTTTTAAACTGGAGGCCTGTAACCAGCGGTGTGCCTCAGGGATCAGTGCTGGGTCCACTGTTATTTGTTATTGATATTAGTGATTAAGATGTGAATATAGGAGGCATGGTTAGTAGGTTTGCAGATGACACCAGGATTGGTAGCATAGTAGGCAGTGAAGAAGGTTATTTAGGATTGCAATGGGATCTTGATCAATTGGGCCAGTGGGCTGAAGAATGGTAGATGGAGTTTAATTAAGATAAATGTTATTATGGGCCGGGGTCAGAGAACACCAAAGTATATCATGGTGTTCACCTGACCCACAACTTTTAATAGAGTTTGGTTATGAGGAGCACAAGAGCCCAGTTACCAGGTGTAATACAACAGAGATCTTAAGCATTTTTAAACAAAACAATGTTTATTCTATGAATCCAGTTAACATTTTATAAACACACAGTAAACATCTTATCAACTACCAACAGTGATTACCCCCCCCCCCCCCCAAGATACAGTACTCTATAGGTAACCCTTAGTAACTCTCCTAACAACATCCATAAGCCAAACACCCTTATTCCTACAGTAGGTTTGCATTCCTTACAGAAACAGGTACTACTTTGAAATTATCAAGTGATTTGAGACATTCTTTAGCATGCAGAGAGAGAGAGACCAAAATACACCTTTTTGGTTTGGATGCAGCTCCCCAATCGAAAACCGAAAGTAAAACTCAGAGTCAAAACAGCTTCCAACTCAAAACAAAACTAAAAAGCAGAGCCAGAGCACAGCTCCACCCACATAATGACATCACTGCAGCCACTTGAGAAGACAAATAATTCTTAAAGTGACATTCCCATGACAATGTGAGGTGATTTTGGTAGATCGAATCGGGGCATGAGCTATTTAGATAATAGTTGGGAGTTGGGGAAAGTTATAGAACAAAGAGATCTAGAAGTACAGGTCCATAGCTCCTTGAAAGTGGAGTCACAGGTGGACAGGGTGGTGAAGAAGGCATTCGGCATGCTTGGCTTCATTGGTCAGAACATTGAATACAGGAGTTGGGACATCTTGCTGAAGTTCTGCAAGACATTAGTAAGGCCACAGCTGGAATACTGTGTGCGGTTCTGGTCACCCTATTATCGAAAGGTTATTATTAAACTTGAAAGAGTACAGTAAAGATTTATTAGGATGCTACCAGGACTTGATGGTTTGAATAATAAGGAGAGGCTAGATAGAGTGGGACATTTTTCACTGGAGTGTCGGAGGCTTAAGGGTGATCTTATAGAGGCCTATAAAATAATGAGGGGTATAGATAAAGTAGATAGTCAACACCTTTTCCCAAAGGTAGAGGAGTCTAAAACTTGAGGGCGTAGGTTTAAGGTAAGAGGGAAGACGTACAAAAGGGTCCAGAGGGGCAATGTTTTCACACAGAGGGTGGTGTCTAGAACGAGCTGCCAGAGACAGCTTTGTCTTTCAAAAAGCATTTCGACAGTTGTATGGGGAAGCTGGGTATAGAGGGTTATGGGCCAAATGTGGGCAATTGGGACTAGCTTAGTGGTAAAACTGGGCGGCATGGACAAGTTGGGCCGAAGGGCCTGTTTTCACGCTGTAAACCTCTATGACTATACTCTCTCTTTGCTTCTCTTATTTGATTTTAGGTTCCCCTCTGTGCCTTCTATATTCAGTATTGTTCTCCGTTGTATTATCTACATGGTGACATCCGTCATAAGGACACTTTTTACCACTTCATCTTAATCTCTATATCCTTCACCATCCATTGAAAAGGAATCATTTGCATTTTTTCTGTATAAATACCCTAAGAATTTTCACACTTTGGTAGTGCTGTTTCTTGCATGCTCGCATAGCCTTCGCTCATTTAAAATGAAAACCCACAAATTTAAGGTGGGTTCCAAAGTGATAAATAGTAATTTAGTTAATACTTTTCTTCCAGCCTAATAATTCTTTGGAAAAAATGGATAAAATCAGTAGCTTGTTTTAATTACACCCTTCATGTATCATTTAAAAGTGTAGCTTTGAAAAAAAAATATTAGTGTGGTTGAAATGTATCTTGTTAGCTGACAATCTTGTGGTTGGCCGTGCACTTTAGAACCTTGTCTAAAACATTTTGAAACCTGTTTCAAGATCAAAGTGCGACACTGGTAATGTACATGAAAAGCATATTTTAAATCCTGTGTTGGTTCACATTATGAAAGCTCAGAAGACTGCAGTTTCTTCTGTCATTTTCAAAGAAGGTCAACACCAATACCGTTGCAGCCCTACATTTGCTGAACCATTTGAGGCCTAAACTTGTGTTGCCACTTAAATCATTCAATACTTAATAGCATAAAAGGGTAAGCTTGAGGAAACACTATCCAGCTCATTTCATCATGGGATTTCTTTTCCACAACCCAATTTAATCCAAGGGAATTTCGCCCCCCACATATGTCTCCTATTTGACAGTGAAATGGTTATGGTGCAGAATCTTTTATCTCATTATTCTTTCAAGGGGTGTGGTCAAGACCGGTATTTGTTGCCCATTCTTAACTGTCCTTGAACTCAGAGAGGGCAGTTGAGTGTCAACCACGTTGCTGTGGGTCTGGAGTCACATGGAGGCCAGAGCAGGTAAGGATGGCAGATTTCCTTCCCTGTAGGGACAGTGATTCAAATTGGGGTTTTAACAACAATCAATGAGTTTCATGGTCACCGACTAGCTTTATATTCCAGATTTGTTAATTTAATTTAATTTCCACCATGGTGGGATTTGAACCCATGTCCCCAGACCACGAATCTGGTCTTCTGGATTACCATCCCGGTGACATCAGCACCATCAATCCATTAAGGATCAACAAATTATACCGTGGCAAGTTAAAAAAATTTACAGCACAGAAAGGGGCCATTTTGTCCATTGGGGAATGTTCCATATGAGCATCCTCCCACACCCCTTCATCTATCCCTATCTGAAATTGAAAGTCACCATAGTCCCCGAGGACCATAAGCTGCTCACCCACTTTGAGAGAGAGCTGACTGATGGCGATTTAACCTGAGGGTCACCACACCTCAGGCAAGGGGCGAGGTTGAAAAGGTAGGGCCTTCATGAATAACCTCAGCTGGCACGAGAATTGAACCTGCACTGTTGGCGTCACTCTACATCAAGAATCAGCTGTCCAGCACACTGAGCTAAACTGGCACCCAATCCCTATCTACCAAACATTTTAATTTCTTTCTCTTACATGTGTGCATCTAACTTCCCCTTAAATGCCTTTTGTCTCACCTACTCCTTGAACAAAGAATAAAGAAAAGTACAGCTCAAGAACAGGCCCTTCGGCCCTCCAAGCCTGTGCCGATTATGATGCCCTAACTTTAAAAAAACCTTTTGCCTTTACTCAGTCCCTATCCCTCTATTTCCTCCCTATTCATGTATCCATCCAGATGCCTCTTAAGTGGTGCTAATGTGCCTGCTTCCACCACATCCTCTTGCAGCACATTCCTGGCATCCACCACTCTCTACGTGAAAAACGTAGCCCGCACATCTCCCTTAAACTTTCCCCTTCTCATCTTGAACCTGTGCCCGCTTGTAATTGACCCTTGGAAAAATGCCTCTGAATATCCACCCTGTCTATGCCTCTCATAATTTTGTAGACATCTATCAGGTCTCCCCTCTGCCTTCGCCTTTCCAGTGAAAACAATCCTAGTTTATTCAACCAACACTCTTGAGACCAAGCAACATCCTGGTGGACCTCCTTTGCACTCTCTCCCAAGTTTCCTCATCCTTCTGATAATGTGGTGACCAGAACTGCATGCAATACTCCAAATGCGGCCTAACCAAGGTTTTATACAGCTGCAACATGATTTCCCAACTCCTGTACTCAATGCCCCGGCTGATGAAGGCCAGCATGCCATCTGCCTTCTTAATCAGCTTGGCCCCCTGTGTTGCCACTTTTAGGAAACTATGGACCTGTGCGCCCAGATCGCTCTGTATGTTAATGTTTCTGAGGGTTCTGCCAATTACAGTATAATTCATACCTAGATTTGATCCTCCAAATTGCATCACCTCGCATTTGTCTGGATTAAATTCCATCTGCCATTTCTGTGCCCAAGTCTTCAATCTATCTATATCCTGTTGTATCCTCTGACAATCCTCGGCACTATCAGAAACTCCGCCAATCTTTGAGTCATCCACAAACTTACTAATCGGACCACACCCATTTTCCTCCAGATCATTTATATATTCTACAAACAACAGAGGTCCTAGCACTGATCCCTGCGGAACGCCATTAGCTACAGATCTCCATTCTCAAAAACACCCTTCCACCGCTACTCTCTGTCTTCTATAACCAAGCCAGTTGTGTATCCATCGAGCCAGCCCACCCTGAACCCCACAGGAGTTTAGTTTTTGTACCAGTCTGTCATGTGGGACCTTGTCAAATGCCTCACTAACGTCCACATAAATTATATCCACAGCCCTTCCCTCATCAATTTTCTTTGTCACTTCTTCAAATAACTCAATCAAGTTGGTGAGACATGACCCTCCACATACAAAACCATGCTGCCTGTCACTAACTAGTCCATTTTCCTCCAAGTGTGCATATATCTCGCCCTTCAGTATCTTTTCCAAAAGCTTCCCCACCACTGGTGTCAGGCTCACCAGTCTATAATTTGCTGGATTAGCCCTGTTTCCTTCCTTAAACAAGGGAATAACATTGGCTATTCTCCAGTCCTCTGGAACCTCGTCTGTGGTCAAAGAGGATGTGAAGATATCTGTTAAGGTTCCAGCTATTGCCTCCTGCAGTAACCTAGGAAAGATCCCATCCAGCCCGGGGACTTGTCTACCTCAATGCAATTTAGGATACTCTACACTTCCTCCTTTGATATATTGATGTTCTCAAGAACGTTCACACACTTATCCCTGGCCTCAACATCCATCATGTCCTTCTCCCTGGCAAATACCGATACAAAGTACTCATTAAGGATTTCCCCCACTTCCTGTGGTTCCACGCATAAGTTCCCTCCATTGTCCTTGAGTGGGCCTACTCTTTCTCTTGCTACCCTCTTGTTCCTAATATATGCATAAAAAGCCTTGGAATTCTCCTTGACCGTGTTTGATAAAGACATTTCATGGCACCTTTTAGACCTCCTAATTCCACGTTTAAGTTCCTTCCTACTTTCTCTGTACCCCTCAAGGGCTTTGTCAGTTTTTAGATGCCTGGACCTATCGTATGCTTCATTTTTCCATTTGACTAAGTTTATAATTTCTCTTGTCGTCCGTGGTTCCCAAATCCTGACATTTCTATCATTGTGGTGGCACATTCATGTTCTAATCACTCTCTAGGTGCAGAACATAATTCAACAACTCTGCCAGTTTTGTAGGCTGGCACCAGGAAAAACTACAATGAAAGCTGCTGTGAAACAAGTTCACTAATGTATTTCAGAGGTAGGGCCTGTTGTTGCTACCCAATCTGACCTCCACGTGACTCCACTTCCATCCTGTATGGGTGGCACAGTAGCACTGTGGTTAGCACTGTTGCTTCACAGCACCAGGATCCCAGGTTTGATTCCCGGTTTGGGTCACTGTCTGTGCGGAGTCTGCACATTCTCCCCGTATCTGTGTGGGTTTCCTCTGGGTGCTCCGGTTTTCTCCCACAAGTCCCAAAAGACATGTTTGTTAGATGAATTGGACATTCTGAATTCTCCCTCAGTGTACCCAAACAGATACCGGAATGTGGCGACTAGGGGATTTTCAGAGTAACTTCATTGCAGCGTCAATGTAAGTCTACTTGTGACAATAAAGATTATATTATTATGGCTGACTATTAATGCCCTTAGGAAAACTAGGTGATCAGTGTCAATGTAAGTCTACTTGTGACAATAAGGATTATATTATTATGGCTGACTATTAATGCCCTTAGGAAAACTAGGTGATCAGTGTCAATGTAAGTCTACTTGTGACAATAAAGATTATATTATTATGGCTGACTATTAATGCCCTTAGGAAAACTAGGTGATCAGTGATCAATGCTGGCTCATCAGCCTATGACCCAAGAACAAACACAAATGCAAATCAATCATCTTTCTCGCAAGTTTGAAACTGTGAAGTATGGCTTCATCAAGTAACTTGGGATGTGCGATTAATTTATGCCCCAGGCATTCTTTAATGTTTATCTTCACAAATTTTGATTGGACTTCTTTCCAAAAGCTTTTTCATAATTCGGCAAATCAGAATGAAACACACGTCTTGCACCTCTGTTCTGGCTACTGGGATGGTGGAAATGCTGAAGTAAGCGATGGGACGAGACCGATCCTCAGATACCTCTGACAAGTAATAAGTAGAGATTATACATGGGATATTGCTCACGGTCTAGTCTTGGCATTATCAGTCTTCAGCGGTGTATAATTGAGTTAAAGATTGTGAAGCTATATTAGCACTGAGTATGCAAAGTGGAGTGAGCTGTTAGACATAAAAGGGTAGATCTTACATAAAAGCAAAACATGCTGGAAATACTCCAGCGGATCTAACAGAATCTGTGAAGAGAGAAACGGAGTTAACATTTCAGTTTGATGACTTTTCATCAGAACCTTACTAATAAAAGGTCATTGACCTGCAAGGTTAACTCTGTTTCTCTCTCCACAGATGCTACCTGACCTGCTGGGTGTTTCCACCATTTTCTGTTTTTATTTCAGATTTCTATCATTCTCTGTATTTTGCTTTTGGATCAAGGTGGGTGTTCTCTGTGTGATAGCGTAAAACGGGTGACAGTGAGTCAGGCAATTTACCATCTCTCCTGATTTTTATTTACATTGACTTCATGAAATAATAATAAAAATGGGGATCAGGCATAAATAAACATCAATAATAATAAGTCACAAGTCTGCTTACATTAACACTGCAATGAAGTTACTGTGAAAATCCCCTAGTTGCCACACTCCAGCGCCTGTTTGGGTACACTGAGGGAGAATTCAGAATGTCCAATTCACCTAACAAGCACGTCTTTCTAGACTTGTGGGAGGAAACCGGAGCACCCGGAGGAAACCCACGGAGACACGGGGAGAATGTGCAGACTCCGCACAGACAGTGGCTCAAGCCGGGAATCGAACCCAGGCCCCTGCCGCTGTGAAGCGACAGTGCTAACCACTGTGCTACCATGCCGCATTAAAAAGATCGCATAATTATACTTAGGAAAATCTGCCGATGAATAGGGTAACAAGTAGAGTAATAATGCATAGGCCTGAAAATCCACAGAGCGCCGCTGGACACCACTGGAATTCTCCTGGAAATAGACAGATTTTCGTTTCTGCTGGGCTCATCCGTCTGGTAGCTTTGGACCCAATAATTCAGCAGGCTTCGATTACTGCCTTCGATTTTAGCCAATACAGGGGCGGGTGCCTTGATGGTTGGCCGTGTCCTGAGCGATCATTGACCTTGGCTGTTTGGGCTTCCTGGGTGAAGGGAGTGGCGCCGATGAATCTGGATCTGTATCTGATACCTGAGTACAAGTCTTTTGTTCTGGGGAAATGTGCCATTAGAATGCAAATCGGCTGAGGGTTTCGATAGTGTCTGGTTCTCTGTTAGAAAATATACATTTAGGCTGTGAGTTTGCCTGAATCCTGTATTGGCCATATTTCCCTTGAGTCTTTGCAAGTATCCATGTTTCCTTTGTAAGTGGCCATCCCAGTTGGCTACAGTCCATCCTCTTGATCCTCCACGCGAAGCGTGGTGGATCACAATACCTATCCTTCATCTGTTCTTTGGGGTGCTGGGTACCCTTGGTCAAGGACAGGTTCTATACTGCTCTGTCCTATGTATTGGAGCATTTACCTAAGTTTTTAATACATCACACATTCACGAATTCTATAGGGGCTCTATAAAACATTTAATCATTACACATTTAAGCTATTTATACAAATGGAACCTCTCACTGTCCTTACCTAAACTACCCTTATGCTGCTAGCTAATAACCAAAAAAGAACTTACATTACAGTACAACATTTTTAAACAATAGCAGCATCACATTCCTACTTAACTTATCACATTTACCAAAACGCAAACTTTATTTGTCAGAAAAGGGTTCAAAAAGACTGTGGGGTCTGTTGAAGTCCAACAAAGGGGGCTCGGAGCGAATGTATCGGGGAGCGGGAGGCTCTCCTTCGCCATTTTCGAAGTCTAAGTGCCTGAACGACACTGCAGAGTATTGCAATAATTAATAGGGCTTCTACCGTGTATGAGTGGGAATACCATTTTATGATGTTATCGCACCATGTGGGGGTATCAGTGTTTATTTTCATGGGAGGTGTGGTGTATTGTGTGGTTTGGTTGTGTTTGGAGCCAATGTGGTGTGGGTTACAGGGGTCGTCGACGCGCGTAACTGTAGTGATCCAATGATGATCATGATGGAGGTCATCAATTCTGTCTTCATCTTGTCTTTTTTTCCTTGTATTCTTCGCATATTCCTGAGGATGCAAGGATAATATCTGTTATTACCTTTGTTTAATATCTCGTTTGACTGTTTCTCCTTAATATCAATTTCCCATTAGAATTGTCACCATGTGTGACTCTCTCATTTTTTTTTAAACCAACCATTTTGGAGACAAGACATCCGAAAAGAACATTCTGTTAAAGTGCAAGGAATCTCGCAGCTTGTGGTCGATGCGGTGGGTGGGCGGACAATTTCTTCGACCAGTCTTTCTTAAATCACAACCATGGGAGGTTGAGGCTTATCTTTACCAGCCGAAGTTCGGGGCGGCCAGTTTTATACATTTGTTAGCTGTAATCACATTTGGCCTGGGGTGTAACTAGCATATGGAGTCGGTGTAGTGTGACCGAAGAAGAGAGGAAGGAGGAGGGAAACAAAAATGAAGTGGCATTTCTGAGAAGTGGCAGGACTTGTACTCGTTGGAATTTAGAAGGATGAGGGGGGATCTTATAGAAACATTTAAAATTATGAAGGGAATAGATAGGATAGATGCGGGCAGGTTGTTTCCACTGGCGGGTGAAAGCAGAACTAGGGGACGTAGCCTCAAAATAAGGGGAAGTAGATTTAGGACTGAGTTTAGGAGGAACTTCTTCACCCAAAGGGTTGTGAATCTATGGAATTCCTTGCCCAGTGAAGCAGTTGAGGCTCCTTCATTACATGTTTTTAAGGTAAAGATAGATAGTTTTTTGAAGAATAAAGGGATTAAGGGTTATGGTGTTCGGGCCGGAAAGTGGAGCTGAGTCCACAAAAGATCAGCCATGATCTCATTGAATGGCAGAGCAGGCTCGAGGGGCCAGATGGCCTACTCCTGCTCCTAGTTCTTATGTTCTTATGTTCTTATGTAAGCCATGAGAAGTGGCGGGTATGTGCTCACAGTTTGCATGTGGCAGCTGGGACCTTGTAGCTGCTGTGGGTGGTGTTCTTTTTCATATCTGGGGCCTAGTCTAGTTGGTGGTGAGGGTCTCCTGCAAACTCGGGCGAAGTGTCCTGACTGCCCACAGTTGTAACCTGAAATCTGGGGCACGTAAGGTGGAGCAGGCTCTTGGTGTATTGCTCCCTTGGGTATGATTCCCTGGGATATTGGACTTCTCCTCTACCCTCGTTTATCCTTGCGGGTCCCTGGTTAGTTCTAACTAGGTGCATATTTGCTTCTGCCTTCTCCTGATCTGTCTTTCTATGTAGGGATTGTTCCCAAGCTCTGGAGAGTCTCTTTAAAACCCAAACTTTATTATGTGTGGCATCTGCGGGGTCATGATTTACACAGGCTTTTTGACCTGCTTCTGTGGCATGGGAGACTAAAGTGCGAGTCCATTTAGTTGTGTCATCGTTATCTGAGTGTGCGCGGTTCAATTCCCCAAATACTGCTTTAAAAGGGATCCAAAGGTGACCTGCAAATGCAGTCGGATGCTCTCCCTTCTTTTGCCTACAATGGTTCAAACCTTCCACTGGATCTCCCTTGTTGAACCCAATCGCATCTAAAATGGCCGTTTTCAGTTCTTGTCGGCTTCCACCTCCTACATTCTGGGGTTCTGGTAAAGCTGAGCTAACGGACAGGTCAAGGCTCATGACTATAAGCTTAACTTCCTCCCTTTCGTCTAGACCGTACATAACCGTTTGCTGTCGTACTTTCTCAAAGAAATTATGTGGGTCTGCTTCATCCCGATCCAATGACTTGTGCTGTGTGGTGACTGGATTCATGGGGGTGTGTGCTGCCTGTGCAGCTGGTGGTGCAGGTACTTTCCTTTTCGGGGCCTGGGGGGCTCTATTGTGATTTTTGGTATTCTCCACATATCTATGGATGGTTTCATTTAGTTCTTGCCAACTGGGGCCATTCTCCTCAGGTTCCTGTGGATTCATTAGGCGTTCCATTGCCTTTGCTGCCATTGCTAATAGTATCTCTTTTCCTCTACCATAAATTTGGGATTGGGGGGGAATAGGGCGGCGATTCGAACAGCGGGTATGGCCTAAGCTATTTTCCGGTTCACAATACTCCCGATAGCTTTACGCAACACAATCTAACGAGGTTACCTTATATCCCTGTTAGTATGCATGCAAGTTAATACACACTTCTGAATCTTGGAGATTTGATCGATACGGACCTTACACTTGTGGTTTCTTTCACTTTTCCCAATTGGATTTCTAATTCAAAGTTTTGTGGGTTCTCTCGGAGTGACAAAATCACTTCTAGGTCGAGTTGCGTCAGAGTTCGCCAATAACTCTTGCCAATTTGGCTCAGAGACGCCAATAATGTTGCTCTTTTTAACTGGATACTAATATGACAGTTATTAATGATGATATTGCTTTTCAGAGTCGCCAGGTATCAGATGATACCACCACAAGTTTAGTCGGACATCGATCAAAGACCCAACAACCAGTTAGTTAGTTCAAGTTCAATGATAGTTTATTTACACAAGAATTACTTCGACATGCAACATAAAACACTACAAGCTAAACTACACCTAACACTACAACAACCTGTACTTAACTTCAGGCACCCGGCTTTATGCAGAGGAACAAGGCCTTTGTTTGGATCTGGCGTGGCTGGGTCTGAAGAAGTTACTTTGTTTCTGCTCATCCATCTGGTAGCGATCGTTGGTCTTGAACTTGTCTTCTGGTCGTGGTGCTGCAATTGGTATTGGGCACAAGCCGGGGCCAAGAGAGTGCCAGTGCGCTGGGGCCAAAAGAGACTGAGCATACGGCAGTGTCTCTTTTTATCCTTCTGGGGTTTCACGCTCTTTTGGGCGGTCCTTAGCTTTGGACCCAATAATTCGGCAGGCTTCGATTTAAGCCAATAAAGGGGCGGGTGCCTTGATGGCTGGCCGTGTCCTGAGCGGTCATTGACCTTGGCTGTTTGGGCTTCCTGGGTGAATGGAGTGGCGCCGATTAGTCTAGATCTGCATCTGATACCTGAGTACAAGTCTTTTGTTCTGGGGCAATGGTCCATTAGAATGCAAATTGGCTGAGGGTTTCGATAGTGTCTGGTTCTCTGTCAGCAAATATACATTTAGGCTGTGAGTTTGCCTGAATCCTGTATTGGCCATATTTCCCTTGGAGCCTTTGCAAGTATCCATGTTTCCTTTGTAAGTGGCCAACCCAGATGGCTACACCCTGTGGGACCCGTGGAATACAAGCTTCCCCACTGGTGGGCAGAAGCCTGCCCAGTTGGGGCTCGCTATTAGACTGTATAAAAGTGAGCCAGGACAGGGGTAGATATCTGGTAGCCCCATCGGGGACTGAGAGTGTGTGTACACCACCATAGCGGCAGTTTCCTTTGACCTTAAATAAAGCACCGTTTACCTTTTACATTTAAAAAAACATCAAATCAGGGCATACAGCACAATGTGCAAACAATCATTCAATAAAAAAATACAATTTTTCCCCCTAACACCGCCCCCCCCCCCCCCCCCCCCCCCCGCCCAACCCCCCTGCTCCTACCCGCTGGCATCAAACAGAGGCAAGAACAGACTCCACCTCGTCCAGAACTCAAAATCCGAGCCCTGAAGAGCAAACTTCATCTTCTCCAGTTTAAGGAATTCCGCCACATGCCAACACTTTTGTGGTTCCTCTGACCTCCATTCCAACAAATTCGCCTCCGGGTGATCTACGTAGCTAAGGCCATCACATCGGCCCCTTTGCCCACCATCAACCCCGGAACTTCCAACACCCAAAGATCGCCTCAAGAGGAACGGTGACATCGCCACCCCCACAATATTTGTGAGTGACAAATACCGATGCCCAGATCCCTACCAACTGTGGACATGACCAGAACAAGAGGACATCATTAGCTGGTCCCCCTCTACACCTCTCATAACTATCCTCTACCCCGATGAATAATCCACTCATTTGAGATCGTGTCATATACACCACCTTGAACTGTATCCTAACGCATAAAGATGTAGCATTGACCTGGTGCATAATTTCACTCCACACCAATCAATTTGCATACCCCCACAACTGGTCCGCAGCAGACACCATCTCCCTGGTCCTACTCTCATCCCTGGAGCACCTCGACAACAAGGACTCCTACATCAGACTCCTATTGATTGATTACAGCTTCGCCTTCAACACCATATCCAAAACCTAGGACTTGGCTCCCCACTCGGCAACTGGATTCTTGACTTGGTGACCTATAGACCACAATCAGTAAGAATAAACAACAAAACCTCCTTCACAATAGTCCTCAATACAGGGGCCCCACAAGGCTGCGTACTGAGCCCCCTACAACACTCACTGTACACACACGACTGCGTGGAAAATTTGATTCCAGCTCCATCTACAGGTTTGGTGACGACAGGACCATAGTTGGTCGGATCTCAAACGACGACGAGTCAGAATACAGGAGGTGATAGAGAACCTAGTGGAGTGGTGCAACAATCTATCCCTCAATGCCAGCAAAACTAAAGAGCTGGTCATTGACTTCAGGAAGCAAAGTACTGTACATACCCATGTCTGCATCAATGGGGCTGAGGTGGAGATGGTTGAAAGCTTCAAATTCCTAGATGTGCACATCACCAAAAATCTGCCCTGGTCCACGCACATCAATGCTACGACCAAGAAAGCACAATAATGCCTATACTTCGTCATGATGTGGAGATGCTGGCGTTGGACTGGAGTGAGCACAGTAAGAAGTCTTACAACACCAGGTTAAAGTCCAACAGGTTGGTTTCAAACACTAGCTTTTGGAGCACTGCTCCTTCCTCAGGTGAATGAGGACTACCTCCACTACCTTTTGGCCAGCAGTTTGGCGTCCACATTCAGCAGGGATATCGGCCTGTAGGACCCACACAGCTCTGGGTTCTTGTCCCGCTTCAGAACCAGCGGAATCGTGGCCTGTGACATCGTCGGGGGCAGCATCCCTCTTTCCCTTGCCTCATTGAACATCCTTATCAACACCGACCCCAATATCCCAGAGAACCTTTTATAAAACTGCGCTGGGTACCTGTCCGGCCCTGGGGCCCCGGAGCATCGGCTGGAGGCAGGCCCAAAAAAGGGGATGGCTGATCGGCAAAGGGGGGGGGGGCAATGAGCCTCCCAACTAGGCTGATCACCTGGAATGTTCGAGGGTTAAATGGGACGTTCAAGAGGGCACGTGTGTTCCCGCATCTTAGGGGACTGAAGGCGGACGTGGTAATGTTGTAGGAGACGCACCTTAGAGTAACTGACCAGATTAGATTGAGGAAAGGCTGGGTCAGTCAGCTCTTTCACTCGGGACTGGATTCAAAGACTAGAGGGGTCGTGATCCTGATCAATAAGCGGGTGGTGTTTGAGGCGGGTAGAATGGTTTCGGATGTGGGAGGTCGGTACATTATGGTCAGTGGGAAACTGGAGGGGGTGCAGGTGGTATTAGTAAATGTGTATGCGCCAAATTGTCATGATGTGGTGTTCATAAAGAGGATGCTGGGGAAGATACCGGACCTGGACTCACACAGGGGACTTCAGCACAGTTATTGACCCTGGATTGGACCGGTCAAGCTCAAAAATGGGCAGGGTGCCAGAAATGGCAAAGGAACAAAAAGAGTTCATGGAGCAGATGGAGGGTGGGTGGATCCATGGGTATTTGGGTAGCCGAGGGTGAAGGAGTTCTCCTTCTACTCACATGTGCATAAAGTGTACTCCCGGATCTATTTCTTCATTTTGAACAGGGCCTTACTGGCAGGGGTAGTGGACACGGGGCCCCGGGGCCGGACGGGTACCCAGTGGAGTTTTATAAAAAATTCTCTGGGATATTGGGGTCGGTGTTGTTGGGGCCGGACGGATACCCAGTCGAATTTTATAAAAAATTCTCTGGGATATTGGGGTCGGTGTTGATAAGGATGTTCAATGAGGCAAGGGAAAGAGGGGTGCTGCCCCCGACGATGTCACAGGCCACAAATTCGCTGATTCTGAAGCGGGACAAGAACCCGGTGCTGTTTGGGTCCGACAGGCTGATATCCCTGTTGAATGTAGACGCCAAACTGCTGGCCAAAATGTTGTCCTCCAGGATTGAGGATTGTGTTCCAGACGTTATTTGGGAGGAGCAGATGGGGTTTGTTAAGGGTAGGCAGTTGGTGGCCAATGTAAGAAGGTTGTTAAATGTGATCATGATGCTCCCGGAAGGTATGGAGGTGGAGGTAGTGATCGCAATGGATGCAGAAAAGGCTTTTGATCGGGTAGAATGGGATTATCTGTGGGAGGTACTGGAACTGTTTGGATTTGGGCGGGGCTTTATCGACTGGGTCAGGTGCATCAGGCTCCTGTGGCAAGTGTACGGATGAATAGGACAACATCGGACTATTTTAGACTGCACTGGGGGACGAGACAGGGATGCCCCCTCTCCCCACTGTTGTTCGTGCTAGTTATAGAACCGTTGGCTATTGCTCTGAGAGTCTCAAGGGGCTGGAAGGGGCTGGTCCGGGGGGGCAGGTTGGGGAGATGGAGCACAGAGTCTCGCTCTATGCTTCTGTATGTATCAGACCCATTTGAGGGGATGGAAGAAATCATGAGGGTTCTAGGCGAATTTCGACGGTTTTCGGGATATCAGCTAAATATGGGGAAAAGTGAGATGTTTGCGGTCCAGGTGAGGGGACAGGAGAGGCGATTGAGGGAGCTGCCATTTAGATTAGTAGGGGGATGCTTTAGGTACCTAGGCATTCAAGTGGTGTGGGAATGGGACCGGCTGCATAAATTAAATCTGGCTGGCTAGTAGATCCAAAAGGAGGACGATTTTCGGAGATGGGACGCGCTCCCACTGTCATTAGCTGGGAGGGTGCAGACGGTGAAGATGACGGTCCTCCCGAGATTCCTGTTCATGTTTCAATGCCTCCCCATCTTTATTCCATAGTCCTTTTTTAAATGGGTCAACAAAGTGATCTCTGGCTCTGTTTGGGCGGGCAAGACCCCACGGGTAAGGAAGGTAATGCTTGAGCGGAGTCGGGGAGAGGGCAGGCTGGCACTGCCACATTTTAGCAACTATTACTGGGTGGAGAATATAGCCATGATCAGGAAGTGGGTGGAGGGGGAGGGGGAGGCACGGGAGCGTATGGAGGCGGCTTCATGCAAGGGCACCAGTTTGGGGGCTTTGGTAACTGTGCCTCTGCCGTTCCCGCCGGCACCGTACTCCACCAGCCCCGTGGTGGAGGCGGCCCTGAGCGTCTGGGGGAAATGGAGGAGACATGTGGGAGCAGAGGGAGCATCGGTCTGGTCCCCAATCTGTAATAATCACCAGGTTTGCCCTGGGAAGTATGGATGGGGGGTTCCGGATATGTCGGAGAGCAGGGATTGAGAGGATGGGAGATAGAACATAGAACATAGAACATTACAGCGCAGTACGGGCCCTTCGGCTCTCGATGTTGCGCCGACCTGTGAAACCATCTGAAGCCTATCTGACCTACACTATTCCATTTTCATCCATATGTCTATCCAGTGACCACTTAAATGCCCTTAAAGTTGGCGAGTCTACTACTGTTGCAGGCAGGGCTTTCCACACCCCTACTACTCTCTGAGTAAAGAAACTGCCTCTGACATCTGTCCTATATCTATCACCCCTCAATTTAAAGCTATGTCCCCTCGTGTTGGTCATCACCATCCGAGGAAAAAGACTCTCACTGTCCACCCTATCTAACCCTCTGACTATCTTATATGTCTCTATTAAGTCACCTCTCAGCCTTCTCCTCTCTAACGAAAACAACCTTAATTCCCTGAGCCTTTCCTCGTAAGACCTTCCCTCCATACCAGGCAACATCCTAGTAAATCTCCTCTGAACACTTTCCAAAGCTTCCACATCCTTCCTATAATGTGGTGACCAGAACTGCACGCAGTACTCCAGGTGCGGCCACACCAGAGTTATGTACAGCTGCAGCATGACCTTGTGGTTCCGAAACTCAATCCCCCTGCTTATAAAGGCTAGCACACCATATGCCTTCTTAACAGCCCTATTAACCTGGGTGGCAACTTTCAGGGATTTATGTACCTGGATGCCGAGATCTCTATGTTCATCTACACTACCAAGAATCTTGCCATTAGCCCAGTACTCTGCATTCCTGTTACTCCTTCCAAAGTGAACCACCTCACGCTTTTCCGCATTAAACTCCATCTGCCACCCCTCAGCCCAGCTCTGCAGCTTATCTATGTCCCTCTGTATCCTATAACATCCTTCAGCACTATCCACAACTCCACCGACCTTCATGCCATCTGCAAATTTACTAACCCATCCTTCTACACCCTCTTCCAGGTCATTTATAAAAATGACAAACAGCAGTGGCCCCAAAACAGATCCTTGCGGTACATGACTAGTAACTGAACTCCAGGATGAACATTTGCCATCAACCACCACCCTCTGTCTTCTTTCAGCTAGCCAATTACTGATCCAAACCGCTAAATCATCTTCAATCCCATACTTCCTTATTTTCTGAAATAGCCTACCATGGGAAACCTTATCAAACGCCTTACTGAAATCCATATACACCACATCAACAGCTTTACCCTGATCCACCTGTTTGGTCACCTTCTCAAAAAACTCAATAAGGTTTGTGAGGCATGACCTACACTTCACAAAACCGTGTTGACTATTGCTAATCAACTTGTTCTTTTCAAGATGATTACTTATAACCTTTTCCAACATTTTACCCACAACCGAAGTAAGGCTCACAGGTCTATAATTACCAGGGATGACTCTACTCCCCTTCTTGAACAAGGGGACAACATTTGCTATCCTCCAGTCTTCCGGCACTATTCCTGTCGACAAAGATGACATAAAGATCAAGGACAAAGGCTCTGCAATCTCCTCCCTGGCTTCCCAGAGAATCCTAGGATAAATCCCATCTGGCCCAGGGGACTTATCTATTTTGACATTTTCTAAAATTGCTAACACCTCCTCCTTTTGAACCTCAATTCCATCTAGCCTGGTCGACTGAACCTGAGTGTTCTCCTTGACAACATTGTCTTTCTCCAGTGTAAACACTGACGAAAAATATCCATTTAATGCTTCCCCTATCTCCTCTGATTCCACACACAACTTTCCACTACTATCCTTGATTGGCCCTAATCTTACTCTAGTCATTCTTTTGTTCCTATATACCTATAGAAAGCCGTAGGGTTTTCCTTGATCCTATCCGCCAACGACTTTTCGTGTCCTCTCCTCGCTCTTCTTAACTCTCCCTTTAGGTCCTTCCTGGCTAACTTGTAACTCTCAAGTGCCCTAACTGAGCCTTCATGTCTCATCCTAACATAAGCCTTCTTCTTCCTCTTGTTTATGTTTATAGAGGAGAACTTTCCAAGTATGATGGTGCTGGAGGAGAAGTTTGGGTTGGCGAGGGGAAACAAATTCGGGTATCTGCAGGTGCGGGACTGCCTACGTAAACAGGTGTCAACCTTCCCGCTCCTACCGCTAAGGGGGATGAAGGACAGGGTCGTTTCCAGAGAGTGGGGAGGAGAAGGGAGCGTCTCGGACATTTACAAGGAACTTATGGGGTCAGAGGAGATGCAGACCGAGGAGTTGAAGTGCAAGTGGGAGGAGGAGCTGGGAGGAGAGATAGAGGACGGTCTATGGGCGAACGCGTTGAGTAGAGTCAACGCGTCCGCAACATGTGCTAGGCTCAGCCTGATACAATTTAAGGTTGTTCACCGGGCTCACATGACAGTGGCCCGGATGAGCAGATTCTTTGGGGTGGAAGACAGGTGCGCAAAATGTGCAGAGGACCAGAGAACCATGTCCACGTGTTCTGAACATGTCCGAAGCTTAGGGGATTTTGGCAGGGGTTTGCGGATGTCATGTCCACAGTGTTAAAAACAAGGGTGGCGCTGAGTCCAGAGGTGGTGATTTTCAGGGTGTCGGAAGACCCGGGAATCCAGAAGGAGAAAGAGGCAGACGTTCTGGCCATTGCTTCCCTGGTAGCCCGGAGACGGATACTATTAGCTTGGAGGGACTCAAAGCCCCCGAAGTCGGAGACCTGGCTATCGGACATGGCTAGCTCTCTCTGGAGAAAATCAAGTTCGCTTTGAGAGGATCACTGTTAGGGTTCGCCCGGAGGTGGCAACCGTTCGTCGACTTCTTCGCGGAAAATTAATCATCAGCAGAAGGGGGAGGAGTCAGTTTAGCTTCGAGTAGGGGGTTAATAAAGGTGGGACCTGTAAGGGAGGGAGACGACTTTTGCACTATGTTTATAGTTTCATGTACATTGTTTATTGTGTTGTTGTTAGAAAACCAAAAAAATACCTCAATAAAATGATTATTAAAAATAACGCTAATGGGGATGTGAAATATTCAGTGCAAATGCATAGCAAGGGGAACAAACAAAATCCCTCCCATGATTTATGGTGTTGCGGAGATATTCTTGCTACTTTGCCACTACCACTTGTCAATCCATAAGTAGACTGTAGCAGCATGTTCCTTAACCTCAGTAACTCAACCCTGATTACCAGGATGTGGGTGGTACAATGGCAACCTGGGGCAGGCTCTTTTCATACATGTCACGCCACCTAGCCTGAGGACTAGCTGGAGAGACATGAAACACTTTGAAGGGTTGATCTTTCGCCCTTTCAAAAGTTATGAAATAATCTTTAGTAAAAAGAAATCAGAAGCAATGAGGATTAAGTAAAATTTGATTTGAGTGCAGCGCTCCAGACCATTTAAGAGAAAAATAAACTTGCATTTATATATTTGGGGGGGCACGGTAGCACAGTAGTTAGCACTGTTGCTTCACAGCGCCAGGGTGCCAGGTTCGATTCCTTCTTGGGTCACTCTCTGTGTGGAGTCTGCACGTTCTCCCCGAATCTGTGTGAGTTGCCTCCGGGAGCTCCGGTTCCTCCCACAAGTCCCTCTGGGTTCCCCCTCGGTGTACGCGAACAGGCGTCGGAGTGTGGTGACCAGGGGATTTTCACAGTAACTTCACTGCAGTGTTAATGTAAGCCTACTTGTGACAATAATAAAGATTATAAAAGATTATACCACCTATGTCTCCAATGATAATGAATTACTTTCAAACACAGTAACACCTGCACATGTAGATAGACAGAAACCACTAAAAGAGTCACAACCCACACCAGACCTTCGGGATCAGAGCAATTAGTCTCCCCTGAGCCTCGTTGGGTACGAGCTCCCCCACTGAGGGATGGGGAGCCAACGGACAGGATAATAGGCTTTGATATAAAAGTCAGCCAGACTTGCAACTGATAGCTCAGACCCGCCTGGGATCTGAAGAGTATTAGAACATATCTATGTTCTAAGTCACTCACCACCCTGACTTGGAAATATATCGCCGTTCCTTCACTGTCACTGGGTCAAAATCCTGGAACTTCCTCCCCAACTGCTCTGTCGGTCTACTTACGTCTTAGAGGCTGCAGAAGTTCAAGGAGGCAGCTCGCCATCACCTTCTGAATCGCAAGGCATGGGCAATAAACTCTGGCTTAGCCAGTGGTACCCACATCCTGTAAATGAGTAAAATAAATCTCCCCGCAATTCCTTAAATAGAGTAAGAAGTCTCACAACAGGTTATCGTCCAACAGGTTGATTTTGAATCACTACCTTTCAGAGCGCAGTTCCTTCAGCTGAGTCAATGATGCAAGATGATGCGAGTCTTTGCAGATAATTAAGTCTTTACAGGTCCAGGCAGTGTGACTGGAGGCGAGGATAATGATAGGTTAAAGAGGTGTGAATTGTCTCAAGCCAGGACAGTTGGTAGGATTTTGCAAGCCCAGGCCAGATGGTGGGGGATGAATGTGGTGAGACATGAATCCCAGGTCCCGGTTGAGGCTTTACTCATGCATGCGAAATTTGGCGATCAGTTTCTGCTCGGCGATTCTGCATTGTCGCGCGTCCTGAAGGCCCCCTTGGAGTACGCTTACCCTGATGTTGTAAGACTTCTTACTATGCCCACCCCAGTCCAACGCCGGCATCTCCACATCATGGCTACCATCAACTCCTTAAATATAGGCATGGGTTCAAAACAGACAGGTGGCCTCTAGGGCTGCTACTTCACCTGAAGCATGACAGCATTGACAACACAATGTTTAGAATCTTGGGCTGTGGGTGCATGGAAAGTATATGCCCTGAGACAAATCAACTAAGAACCTATGGAGATCGGGTGGTGCTCTCAACTTTTTAGTGTTTCGCGGAATAATTTTTATGGGTTAGGTGGTTGGCACTGCTGCCTCACAGCTCTGGGGACCCGGGTTCAGTTCCGGCTTCGGCTGGCTGTAGGTGTGGAGTTTGCACTTTCTCCCCGTGTCTGCGTAGGTGCTCCGGTTTCCTACTATGGTACAGGGCAGGTTTAATGGATTGGCCATTTTAAATTGCCCCTTAGTGTCTGAAAGGTTAGGTCAGATTACTGGGTTACGGGGATAGGGTGGAGGCGTGGTCTTCAATAGGATGCTCTTTCCAAGGGCCGGTGCAGATTCGATGGGCCTTCTTCTGCACTGTAAATTCTATGTTAACTGCATTAAAATGTCAGCCTAGATTACATACACAAGTCCTGCAGTGGGACTTGAACACACAACCTCCTATCTCAGGTGTAGTCACTGCTCTCTTTGCTGGGCTAGCACAGTAAGACGTCTGACAACGCCAGGTTAAAGTCCAACAGGGTATGTTTCAAACACTAGCTTTCGGAGCACTGCTCCGTCCTCCGTTCACCTGAGGATGGAGCAGTGCTCCGAAAGCTAGTGTTTGAAACAAACCTGTTGGACTTTAACCTGGTGTTGTAAGACTTCTTACTGTGCTCACCCCAGTCCAATGCTGGCATCTTCACACCTTGCTGGGCTAGGCGCGGAATAAAAATGTTCTGTTGTTAGTCTCAGGTTTCAAGGTATCTTTGGCCACAAAAACAGAAAATGCTGGACAATCTCAGCAGGTCTGACAGCATCTGTGGAGAGAGAAAGGAACTAATGTTTTGAGTCTGGGTGACTCTTTGCCAAAGCTGGAGAGAACTGGAAACAGGATGAGAGTTATACTGCAGTGGAGGGGGATGGTTGGGGGGGGGCAGGGGGTGGAGCAGTGGGCTAGATACAGAGCTAGTGATAATTTGAGATTTAAGTCCAGAAATCTGTAATGTGCCGAATCGGAAGACGAGGTGCTGTTCCTCCAGTTTGCGTTGGGCTTCACTGGAACATTGCAGCAGGCCAAGGACAGACATGTGCCTGTGAGAGCAGGACGGTGAGTTGAAATGGCAACGACAGGAAAGTCTGAGTCCTGTTTGTGGAGGCATCAAAGGTTTTCTGCAAAGTGGTCACCCTTCTGTGTTTAGTTTCTCCAAGGTAGAATAGGCCGCATTGGGATCAGCGGATACAATGGACCAGATTGACGGAGATGCACGTGAAGCGCTGCCACACCTGAAAAAAGTGTTTAGGCCCTGGTATGATGAGCAAGGAGGAGGTAAAGGAGCAGATGTTGCACCATCTGCAATTGCATGGGAAGGTCCCATGGGAAGAGGTGGAGAAGTTGGGGGTGATGGAGGATTGGACTAGGGTATCCCAGAGGGAGTGGTCCCTGCATAATGCTGACAGGGGGAGTGAGGGGAAGATATGTTTGGTAGTGGCATCATGCTGGGGTTGGCAGAACTGGTGGAGGAAGATCCTGTGGAGGTGCTGGAGTGAAAGGTGAGGACAAGGAACACCCTATCCTGGTTCTGGGAGAGAAGGGAAGGGGTGAGAGTAGAGGTGCTGGAGTTGGGTTAGACCAAGGTTGAGAGCCCTGACGCCACAGCGGGAGGGATACTACGATTAGAGAAGAATGAAGACATGTCAACAGCACAATTTGGAAAGTGGCATCATCAGAACAGATGTGTCAAAGGAACTGAGAGAATGGGATGGAGTCCTTACAGATCTGTGGTGTGAAGAGCTGTAGTTGAGGTAGCTGTGGGAGTGGTGGACTTGAAATGAATACTGGTGGGCCATCTATGCCTGGAAATGGAGTTAGAGAGGTCAGGGAAGAGAAGTGTTGGAGCTGGACCATGTGAAGGTGATAGGGGGTGGAAATTGGAAGCAAAATTAATAAGTTTTTGCAGGTCCAGACAGGAGCATGAAGTGGCACCGAAGCAGCCTCGGTATATCACCAATGTACAGATGGAAGAGTTGCGGGATGGGGCTGGAGTAATACTGGAACAGGGAATGTTCCACATACCCCATAAAGAGACAACCAAAACTGGGACCCATATGGATACCCAGAGCCACGCCTTTGGTTGGAGGAAATAAGACATGTTAAAGGAGAAATTGTTCAGTGAGACGACAAGGTCAGTCAGGCGGAGGAGAGTGTTGGGATGGGGATTGTTCGTGTCTTTGTTTGAGGAGGAAGAGGAAAGCCCTCAGGCCATCCTGGTGGGGAATGGAGGAATAGAGGGATTGGACATCCGTGGGAAAGAGGAGGTAGTTTGGGCCGGGCAACTGAAAGTTGTTGATATGATGTAGGGCAGCGGAGGAATCAGGGATGTAGGTGGGAAGGGACTCGACAAGAGGAGAGAGTATGGGGTCAAGATAGGAAGAAATGAATTTTGTGGGGAAGGAACAGATGACACGATGGGCCTGTTTGTGGATTTTGGGAAGGAGGCAGAAGCCAATTTACCAAATTAATTCCTCTCCACCAGATTTCTTCTTCTTTGCCTATGTGTTCCAGGTTGAGTTCTTGCACAACATTGAGGGTGGATTGTTACTGTGATAGTATGGCATCATGTAACTTACATTACATATAAAACTAGGACATATGACAGACCTTAAGAACTTAAAGAATATAAGAGTAGGAGCAAAAGTAGGTCAAACTATCCTTCAAGCCTACTCCAGCACTCAACAAGATTATGGACATTCTGCCTCAAATCCACCTTCTCGCACTTTCCCAATGAGTGAAGATATTTTTCCTCATCTCATAAATATTACCCCCTTTACTCTGAGAGTGTGATCCCCCTAACTCTACATTCTCCATCCTCTGAGCCTGTATCTGTCAAGCTCCATCATATGTTTCACTGAAATCACCTTTCATTCTTATTTTTTTAAATAAATTTAGAGCGCCCAATTCATTTTTCCCAATTTAGCTTGGCCAATCCACCTACCTTGCACATCTTTGGGTTGTGGGGGCGAGACCCACGCAGACACGGAGAGAATGTGCAAACTCCACACGAATAGTGATCCAGAGCCAGGATCGAACCTGGGACCGCGGCGCCATGAGGCTGCAGTGCTAACCACTGCACCACCGTGCTGCCCTAAGATCACCTTTCATTATATTAAACTTGGGAGAATAAAAGCTGAGCATTCGCAATTCCTCCAGAGAAGACAAACACTGTTCCAGGAATCAGTCTCATAAACGTACATTGCACTCCGTCCGAGGCAATATATCTTTCTTTAGGTATGAAGACAAAAACTGCACACTGTACTCCAGGTGTGGTCTCACCAGATCTTATATAATTGTCGTAAGGCTTCCCTACTCTTCTACTCTAATCCCTTTATAATAAAGGCTAAGATATAATTTGCTTTCCTAATTGTTTGCTGTACCTGCTTGTTAACTTTCTATGATTCGTGTAGAAGCACATCCATGTCCCTCTGAATGTCAACATGACCCAGTCTCTCACCATTTGAGAAATATTCTGTTTTTTTATTTTCCCTACCAAAGTGAGTAACTTCACACTTCCCTACATTGTATTCCATCTGCCACATTCTTGCCTAATTGCTTGTCCAAATCCTTTAGAAACTCCTCCACAGTAGCAGCACAGTGGTTAGCACCGTTGCTTCACAGCACCAGGGACCCGGGTTTGATTCCCGGCTTGGGTCACTGTCTGTGCGGAGTCTGCACGTCCTCCTCGTGTGTGTGCGTGGGTTTCCTCCCGGTGCTCCGGTTTCCTCCCACAGTCCAAAGATGTGCAGGTTAGGTGGATTGGTCACGCTAAAATTGCCCCGTAGTGTCCAAAAGTTAGGTGGGGTTGCTGGGTTACAGGGATAGGATGGAGGTGTGGGCTTAGGTAAGGTGCTCTTTCAGAGGCCGGTGTAGACTCGATGGGCCGATTGGCCTCCAGCTGCACTGTAAATTCTATGATTCACACCCTCCTTATAGCTTCCTTTCCCATCTAACTTTGTATCGTAAACAAGTTTGTCTGCGGTGCACTCAGTCCTCTCATCTAAGTCATTAATGTAGATTTCAAATACCTCAGACCCAAGCATGTATTCTTGCAGCATCCTCCCAGTTACAGCCTGTCAACAGCCTACCAATAACCCCGTACAGAAGATCTAAAAGATATAAGTGTACCTCTTTGGGTTTCTGAACTCCACAACCACAGGTAAGAATATTAATCTAAACCTTCAGGAAATGTTCAGACAACTTGACTGCGGTTAAAGTGTCTGAGATGAAAAGTCAAAAGTTTTCAAAATGCTGTCGAGCAAACCACAAAACAAAGGACAATTACAAGATTGCTGAATGGCATAGGCGCCTTTGAGGGAAAGCTGAATAAATACATGAGGGATAATGGAATGGAAGGCTCCACAGGGTTAGATGAGTTAAGATGGGAGGAGGCTCGTGTGAAGGATAAACAGCAACATATAGCATTTGAATGGCTTGGTTTGTGCTGTAAATTCCATCCAATTCCATTGGTGGATTCTCCGCTGTCAATATATAAATGTATCTGTGCTGCTATTTACCAGTTTGCCATTAAAGAGATGCAGGTTTGAAAGTTACAAAAGTGTTGAAAATGTAAATTTCTTAACCTGTCTAAATGAAGTTCCAATTGGTGTAACATCAAAGTCACATGACTGTTCTCCGCTACAGTGGGAGAAGTGAGGTGACAACCGGCCACAGACCCCCAGGCTGGAAAGGGGAAAGATCGGTCAGGGCTTTGATTGCTGCTCTTGTATCCACTGGAGTCTAGAAGAGTAAGAGTTGGTTGAAACCTTTCAGAACCTGACAGGGTGGATATGGAGAGGATGTTTCCTCCTGTTGGAGAAGCTGGAACTAGAGGCCATGGTTTAAAAATACGGGGTCACTCATTTGAGACAGAGATGAGACGATTTATTTTCTCTCCAAGGGTTATGAGTCTTTGGAAGTCTTCCTCAGAAGGCAGTGGAAGCAGAGTCTTTGAATATTATTAAGACAGAGGAGGATAGATTATTGATTAACGAGGGAATGGAAGGTTATCAGGGTGGACAGGAATGTGGGGTTTACAATCAAATCAGCCACGATCTTATTGAACGGTGAAGCAGGCCTGAAGGGCTGAGTGGCCTATTCCTACTCCCAACTCGTATGTTCATATGCTCATTATCCAAGACTCACTGGGATGGCAGATCAATACAGAGTCAGGCATGGATGTGATTCCATCACTCCCTCAGTTAAACAACTTGCCAACACCCATACCTAAGTAACCTGGCTATTTTGTTGGGGGGGGGGGGGGGGGGGTGCACTCCCTCCCAGTCCCCCCACCATTGGAAGACATGCCTTCAACTCCCGATATCCCACCCTTTGAAATTCCTTGTTTAAACTTCCTCCATCTCACTCAAGGCTCCCTTGAAGTCCTACCTCTCTGACCAAGCTTTTGATCACCAGTCCTATTATCTGCTTCCTTGGCATTCTTTTCTACACCTCTGTGAAGCCCCTTTGGTGTTTTGCTTTTCAGTGAAGGCCATATATAAATGAAAGTTATTGTTGGGTACCTAACTCCTTCATAAATTCTTTTGCTGTAATTTTTAAGGCTTTTTCTATCAAATGAACGAATGCCTCCTTATGTCGTTCAGTAATGCCTTTGTTAAAATAAAGCTCAAAGTTATTTCAAATAAGTATGTTAAGCTCGCACAATCTTAGTTTATCGGCATTCATGTCATTTGACCAAACAGAATTTACAGTGCAAAAGGAGGCCATTTGGCCCATGGAGACTGCACCGGCCCTTAGAAAGAGCACCCTACCCAAGCCCACACCTTCACCCTCTCCGTAACACCACCCAATCTTTTTTTGAACACTAAGGGTAATTTAGAATGGCCAATCCACCTAACCTGCACATCTTTGGACTGTGGGAGGAAACCCACGCGGACACAGGGAGAACATGCAGGATCCGCACAAACAGTGACCCAAGCGACAAAGTACATTGACAAATAGTGATTGGTTACAGTGCGGAACAAGGTCTAAACAAAGCAGCACGGTAGCATGGTGGTTAGCATAAATGCTTCACAGCTCCAGGGTCCCAGGTTCGATTCCCGGCTGGGTCACTGTCTGTGCGGAGTCTGCACGTTCTTCCCGTGTGCGCGTGGGTTTCCTCCGGGTGCTCCGGTTTCCTCCCACAGTCCAAAGATGTGCAGGTTAGGTGGATTGGCCGTGCTAAATTGCCCGTAGTGTCCAAAATTGCCCTTAGTGTTGGGTGGGGTTACTGGGTTATGGAGATAGGGTGGAGGTGTGGGCTTGGATAGGGTACTCTTTCAAAGAGCTGGTGCTGACTCAATGGGATGAATGGCCTCCTTCTGCACTATAAATTCTCTGATGAAAACTTTTTCAAGGTGTAGTTCTACACTGAAGGCACCTGCAGCCCCAAGAGGATTGAACAATATTTAACAAATCTGCCTAAATCAGGACTGACACATATCTTGTAAGTACATTGCTCAGACAATAATAATAATAATCTTTATTGTCACAAGTAGGCTTACATTAACATTGCAATGAAGTTACTGTGAAAAGCCGCAAGTTGCCACATTGCGGCACCTGTTCGGGTACACAGGGAGAATTCAGAATGTCCAAATTACCTAACAGCACGTCTTTCGGGACTTGTGGGAGGAAACTGGAGCACCCGGAGGAAACCCACGCCGACACAGGGAGAACGTGCAGACTCCGCACAGACAGTGACCCAAGCCGGGAATCGAACCTGAGATCCTGCTGCTGTGAAGCCACAGTGCTAACCACTGTGCTACCCAAGTCTTGATTCACAGAAACACTTAACAATAGGATTGATTCTGTTGTTGGATCTCAAACTTCATAGGAGTCCCTGCGGTAAAATTCAACATGAAGTTTATTTGCATTGAACATGACCATGATATTGGCACTCACTGCTGTGTCCCATTACTTCATGGACCCCTACACGCTAAGTGCCAAAGTAACTGCTTGGTGTCAATTAGTTTACCCGAGCCAGCAAACATGACTGACAAGAAAATTCCTTGGTTCAGGAATAGGGTAGCCCTTACTCAGAATGAGAAAATAATCTCTCTGGATACACAACAACCTCGAAATGGTTGAAATTTACTGTCATTTGGAGACAACTCATGCTTATTCCTCATTTCCAGGGCTCCAGACATAGATCTTGATAAATCATACTGTTGAACATTTGTCGCCAGCATGTCCCTGGGCCCCTCCCTTAAAAACAGTAATTAAATTAAAAATGATTATCCTATTTAATTATTGTCTCCTAACCCCGACTGAAACGGATGGACTTCAAATTTAAATGTGCCTGCCAAGATACTGGTAAGAGATAATCCGATAAACTAGCAGTCTAACCTTTTAGGATTTCCACAGGCAATTCTATCTGTCTATCTATAACTTTGAAACGAGGAAGTCAGGAGGTTTGGGCCTATTGCTGGAGTACTGTAGGATTGTAACATAGATTTAACTGGTTGAGTGCCACCATCATATATGAAAATGAAAAATGAAAATGAAATGAAAATTGCTTATTGTCACGAGTAGGCTTCAATTAAGTTACTGTGAAAAGCCCCTAGTCGCCACATTCCGGAGCGGCTGATACGGGAGTCGAACCGTGCTGCTGGCCTGCTTGGACTGCTTTAAAAGCCAGCGATTTAGCTCAGTGAGCTAAACCAGCCCCTATGGGCAATGGTTCAAAGTTTCCAACAATCCCCATGAGCTAGGAGGTCTAGGGAACGACAGACAGGCCGGTGAGCCTTACTCCTATAGTGGGTAAGTTGTTAGAAGGTATTCTGAGGGACAGGATCTACAGGCATTTAGACAGGCCAGGGCTAATTAGGAAAAGTCAGCATGGCTTTGTCAGGGGAAAGTCATGTCTCACAAATTTGATTGAGTTTTTTGAAGGGGTAACCAAGAAGGTAGATGAGGGCAGTGCGGTTGACTTTGTCTACATGGACTTGAGCAAGGTCTTTGACAAGGTCCCGCATGGTTGGTTGTTGCAAAAGGTTAAATCTCATGGAATCCAGGGCGAGGGAGCCAATTAGATACAAAATTGGCTTGGCGACCAAAGCCAAAGGGTGGTTGCAGAGGGTTGTTTTTCAAACTGGAGGCATGTGACCAGCAGTGTGCCTCAGGGATCGGTGCTGGGTCCACTATTATTTGTTATTTATATAAATGATTTGGATGGGAATATAGGAGGCATGGTTAGTAAGTTTGCAGATGACACCACGATTGGTGGCATAGTTGTAGTCAATAGTTAAAAAGGTTATATAAGATTGCAACAGGATCTTGACCAATTGGGCCAATGGGCCGATGAATGGCAGATGGAGTTTAATTTTGATAAATGTGAGGTAATGCATTTTGGTAGATCGAATCAGGGCAGGACCTATTCAGTTAATAGAACAACAATAGATGGTAGGGAGTTGGAGAGAGTTCCAGAACAAAGAGATCTAGGAGTACAGATTCATAGCTCCTTGAAGGAGGAGTTGCAGGTGGACAGGGTGGTGAAGAAGGCATTCAGCATGCTAGGTTTTATTGGTCAGAATATTGAATACAGGAGTTGGGATATCTTGTTGAAGTTGTACAAGACATTGGTAAGACCACACATGGAATACTGTGTTCAGTTCTGGTCACCCTATTATAGGAAGGAGATTGTTAAACTAGAAAGAGTGCAGAAGGGATTTACGAGGATGCTACCAGGACTTGATGGTCTGAGCTATAAGGAGAGGCTGGGACTTTTTTCCCTGGAGCATGGGAGGCTTAGGGGTGATCTTATAGAGGTCTATAAAATAATGAGGAGCATAGATAATGTAGATAGTTGACTTATTTTCCCAAAGGTAGAGCAGTCTAGAACTAGAGGGCCAAGATTTAAGGTGAGAGGGGAGAGACCAGAGGAGAAATTTTTTCACAGAGGGTGGTGAGCATCTTGAACAAGCTGTCAGAGGCAGTGGTAGAGGCGGGTACAATTTTGTCTTTTAAAAAGCAGTTAGACAGTTACATGGGGAGGGTGGGTATAGAGGGATATGGGCCAAATGCTGGCAAGTGGGACTAGCTTAGTGATAGAAACTGGGCGGCATGGCAAGCTAGGCCGAAGGGCCTGTTTCCATGCTGTAAAAAAAAATCAGACCTACCATGTATGTAGAGTCATTGTGTTATTCTAGCAGCATCAGTCATGGGCAGCTGGTGACAAAACAGACTTTGAGCTGGAAACAGCCATTGTAAATGATTACCAAAGAGAAAATGCTTAGATAACATCAGCAGAACATGGCGCAGGCTGGGAGGGCCGAATGGCCTGTTCCTGTGCTGTAATTTTCTCTGTTCTAGGTCTGGCAGCATCTGTCAGGAGAGAAAAATGCAGTAAATGTAAAAATTGTAAATGATTACACCTGAACAAACCCTAGCTAGCTTCAAGCATGGCACCTGTTTGCTTCGTAATTGGACAGAACACCTTCCTTCAATCAGGAAGAGCTGGAAGGTGCTTAGTTTTCTGTCGATAATGGTCGACTGTCTAAGAGATGAATGTTCATTTCAAGCGAAAGCAAGTTTCATATACATTGACACATTCCTCCTTTCTGTGCTTAATAAAGCCCGATTTTCAGAACCGCGGATGTCATACGAGGTCAGGATATTACTGTAGGTACCATATGTGCAAAATTAACCGTATTGACTGACTGTAAATGTGAGTACCATTTGATGTGTTTATCCTTCAAGATGCTGCTTTATTTATTTGCTGGTATCATTTTAAGCATTTGGATCCTGGATGTTACGAAGATGAGTTGGCCCATCATTGTTGGAGCTGCGAGCTGATAAGAGCCTGGGTCTTGATGGACTTCATCCGAGAGTCTTAGGAAACGTGTCTCATGAGGTTGGATTGGATTGGATTGGGTTTGTTTATTGTCATGTGTACCGAGGTACAGTGAAAAGTATTTTTCTGCAAGCTGCACAACAGATCATTAAGTACATGGAAAGAAAAGGGAATAAAAGAAAATACATAATAGGGCAACACAAGGTATACAATGTAACTGCATAAGCACCAGCATTGGATGAAGCATACAAGGGTGTAGTGTTAATGAGGTCAGTCCATAAGAGGGTCATTTAGGAGTCTGGTAACAGCGGGGAAGAAACTGTTTTTGAGTCTGTGCGTGTTTTCAGACTTCTGTAACTCCTGCCCGATGGAAGAAGTTGGAAGAGTGAGTAAGCCGGGTGGGAGGGGTCTTTGATTATGCTGCCCGCTTTTCCCAGGCAGCGGGAGGTGTAGATGGAGTCAATGGATGGGAGGCAGGTTTGTGTGATGGACTGGGCTGTGTTCACAGAGATAGCTGTTACATTGGCTTTAATTTTCTAAAACTCCCTCGGTTCGGGAAGATCCCATTGGATTGGAAGACAGCAAATGTAACTGCATTATTCAAAAAGGGAGGGAGACAGAAAATGGGAAACTACAGGCCAATTAGCCTCACATCTGTTGTCGGGAAAATATTAGAAACTATTATTAAAGCAGTTTTAGTAGGGCACTTGGATAAGCGCAAGGTAATCAGGCAGAGTCAAGAATGGTTTATGAAAGGGAAATCATGCTCAACCAACTTATTGGAGCTCTTGGTGAAACATGATTTCCCTTTCACCAAGCCATTTTGACTCTACCTGATTACCTTGAGCTTATCCAAGTAACCTGTGCCATGGATAAAGGGGAATTGGTTGATGTACAGTATTCTGATTTCCAGAAAACATTTGATAAAGTGCCAAAGCAATGGTTATTGTGGAAAATAAAAGCTCATGTTTAAGGGGGTAGCATATTCCATGGATAGTAGTTTGGCTAGCTAACAGGAAGACTAGGCAATAATCGGTCTTTTTCAGGTTGGCAAATGTAACGAGTGGCTTGCCACAGGGATCAGTGCTGGGACCTCAACTGTTTACAATTTATATAAATGACTTGGATGAAGGAATTAAAGGGATGGTTTCCAAATTTGCTGATGTCACAAAGATAGGTAGTAAGGTGAATTGTGAAGCAGACACAAAGAGGCTACAATAAAGACATAAATAGATTAAGTGAGTGGGCAAAGATGTGGCAAATGAAGAGTAATGTGGGAAAATGGGGCGCCTTCTACGGAAAGGTTGGACAGGCTTGTAATGAAATGAAATGAAATGAAAATCGCTTATTGTCACAAGTGGGCTTCAATGAAGTTACTGTGAAAAGCCCCCCGCCGCCACATTCCGGCGCCTGTCCGGGGAGGCTGGTACGGGAATCGAACCGTGCTGCTGGCCTGCTTGGTCTGCTTCCTGAAAAGATGGTGAAAGCAGATCCTTTAGTTGATAGATCCTTAATAAAGGGGGTGGGGTGATAGGCTATCGGGGATAGGCAGGGTGCAGATTTCAGGTTACTATCAGGTCAGCCATCATCTTATTAAATCGTGGAGCAGGCTTGAGAGGCTGAATGGCCTCCTCCAGCTTATTGTTCCTATATTCATTAAGTTCTGAATCTGAAAGGTATTCTGTAGGGACAGCTGATGGGAGTTAATAAAGGTACCAGATGATGTTGTACTGAGATGAATGTGATGCTTAGCTCAAGACCATTAAAACTGAAGATACTTAAGTTTCCAAGTTTTCAATATGATCCAGATCTCATTGTTTCAGATGTAAACATAATATAATAGCATTAAATTAAATCCCCATGGTGCCCTGAGGTATTGGCCCGTCATGATATGCAACTCATAATAAACACATGTTTGCATTATTACCAAGCAACATAGAAAAAAGACTGGTCTTGTCAATTTATCTCTTCACACTAAGTATTGATAGAGATTTGCAGTCTTGTGAAGGGGAGGGTGAGATAATGTTGTGACCTGCATTGAAATCAAATGGGCTTTAGGGTATTAGTGGCTCATATTGCGGGAAGGGAGTTGGGGGAGGATAACAGAGTAAAACAGCTTCAGATCAGATAGAGATCATATGCGTGTCAGAGATCACAAAACTGCCTGCTGGGTTATTATAGGCCATCATGCAAAGACGACAGCTGCTGTAATTAACATATTTTGTGTGGATTTTTTTGCACACCATGCAAATTATTTTGATTTGTTTTAATTAAAAGGTAGCAGAGAGCGATTCTACCCTCTTATGTGTCCTGCGCTGTCAGCTTTTAATAATCTCCTTACTTTACAGGGTATTTATATATTGAAGGGCACATACATCAGAAAACATTGTAATAATAATCCATGTGAAAGTAAATCAGATACGTCAGGAATATCAAATAGGGGTTTGCGCAGGTCATATGCTATATACCATTGTGCACTTGCTTCTTGGCCAAGGTGTAACATTGCTCTCTTGGACTCTCTTGACTTTGAATTGCTTTCGAGCCCTTACTTTCAAAATTATTTTTCCTCCTTGGCGTCCAGTCTTTTTCTGTGCACCAAAAAAATGCTTTTCCCACAGGGAGATTTTTTTTACACTGATCATTTTTTTTTAATGCCTTTCCCCCTACAAACCTCTGCCGGAGAGAAGCGGGGGGGGTAGATTCAGTGACAGTGCCCGTGACGCTACTGCCACCTTTGATTGTCACGTAACTCTCCCCCCCCCCCCCCCCCCCCCCCCCCTCCCCCCAACCACCCCCTCCCCCATTTTGGTTTACTAATATCCTTTGGAAAAGGAAATCTTTTAAGGATGAAAAGCAAGAAGGAAAATACTTTGATGGGTCATGGGGGGGTAGGATTTGGGAACCGAGTTTTGGGTGAGCTCTGAAATTAAAGGTGGCAGGGTGGCACAGTGGTTAGCACTGCTGCATGACAGCGCCAGGGATCCGGGTTCACCGCTGGGCCTTGGGAGACTGTGTATAGTTTGCACATTCCCCCAGTGTCTCCGGGTGCTCCGGTATCCTCCCACAGTCCAAAGATGTGCAGGTTAGGTGGATTGGCCATGCTAAATTGCCCCTTAGTGTCCAGGGATGTGTGGGATAGGGTGGGGTGAACATATATTGGGTGCTCTTTCAGAGGGTGGGTGCTGACCCAATGAGCCGAATGGCCTCCTTCTGCTGTGTTGGGGTTCTATGATTCTATAAGAACACATATTCAATGTTGCTGACATCTGTCTGATTCACTTTTATCTGGATTACAGTGTGCGCGATGGATGCGCCCCCCAATATATAATACTCTGTATGACAAGATTATTAGAAGATATTCTTACCTGGTCTGGCCTACATCTGACTCCAGACCCAAGGTAATGTGGTTGACTTAAATATCCTCCGAAATGGTACGGTAATTCACTCAGTTCAAGGACAATTAGAGATGAGCAACAAATCCTGGCCTCGCTCGTGACACGCACATCCCATTAAAAAAATGCATTCTGTTACCTTCAAAGAATATTCATATTCTCTCCTCTTCCACTTCTTTATCACTTCAACATTATTTCTTTCCACGTTTACTCCAAGAAAAATCAAGATTTTATTCAAGTTAAAATAATAAATAATGTGCCATCTCCATCTCCAGGTTATGAGCTGGGCAATTGATTCAAGAGAAGGACCTTATGCTGCATTGAAAAACAATCAATCTGTCTATTGATCTATTATACATGACTCTTCTAGTCCAGGATGACTGATGTTAGCATGACTACAGCTTATTGTGTACTTGTAGCCTTCCTTATTTGCTCAATTAAGTGTATATCAATTCCAACACTATCTCTCTCTTTTTTAAAAATATTTTTATTCAAGAAGAGAAAAAATTGCAATGTTAACATACAAAACAAAGTTTTACGTTTTAAGAAAAATCTTCTCCCCCCCCCCCCCACCCCAAACCAGCACACCCAAGCCCGACATTAACAAAACCCTTACCCCCCCAACCCTCTTGTATTCCCCCCCCCCCCCCCAGCCTCCCCCCCCCCACAATTATTCCCTACCTAACCACCCACCCCCAGTTGGTGACGATAACCAATGCCTTGACAAAGGTGATGAGCGGCAGCCACCTAGAATAAAACCCCTCCTCCGTTCCCTTATGAGGTACTTACGTTTCTCCAGATGCAGGAACTCGGACAAATCCCGCAGCCAAGCTGAAACCTTCGGCAGCACCGGCTACCTCTAACCCAACGAGACTTGCCTCTGGGATATTATCATCTGCCTTCTTCCCCTCCTGCAGCACCATCGAGTCTGACAGACCAAAGATCGCCAATGCTGGGCATGGCGGAATCTCAGACATTTTTTTTAGGCCCAGAACTTAACCAGCTTGAGGTAAAACCAAAATATGTGCGAGTGGTTCGCCGGCCCCCTTGAACAACACTCACATCTATCCTCTACACCCGGGAAGGACCCACATACATGCCTCAGTCAAGTGTGCCCTATACTTTAAACTGTATTAAACTTAACCCTGCACACAAGGAGTTGACACTGTGCAGAGCCTCACTCCAAATCCCCTGCTCCAAAACCAAACCCAGCTCTTCCACCTTTTTTCCTTTTACTTCCTCCAGCGAAGCCTTCGCCACCGCCAATATTTGCCCATAGATATCGGAAATCCTTCCTTGAAATGAAATGAAAATGAAAATCACTTATTGTCACAGGGGCTGGTTTAGCTCACTCGGCTAAATCGCTGGCTTTTAAAGCAGACCAAGCAGGCCAGCAGCACGGTTCGATTCCCGTACCAGCCTCCCCGGACAGGCGCCGGAATGTGGCGGCTAGGGGCTTTTCACAGTGACTTCATTGAAGCCTACTTGTGACAATAAGCAATTTTCATTTCATTTTCAAGTAGGCTTCAAATGAAGTTACTGTGAAAAGCCCCTAGTCACCAGATTCCAGCGCCTGTTCGGGGAGGCTGGTACCGGAAGCCTCCCCTATCCTCTGTCTCATCATGAGATAGAACCTTATCCACAAGTGAGGGCACTTGCAACCTAGGAAACAAAGAAAGTTCCTTACGCACAAAGTCTCGCACCTGTCAATGCCTGAAAACATTCCCTTTCGGGAGTTGAAACCTCTCCACCAACTCTTCCAGTCCAGCAAACCTACTCTCCACAAACAAATCTCTAAACCTCTGTGCCCGTTTTCTCCCCAAGTCCTAAACGCTGAATCCAACACCACTGATACAAACCTATAGTTCCCGCGTATCCCGCAATACTTAAACTTTTAAACTTTGAACCGAACCAGCACAGCGTACATGTATCTTTTAACCCTAACACACAATTTCCCATTCAACAGCATGTAAAATGAACATACAGCCCTCAACTCCACTTACACAGTCGGGTAAAAATGATACTTGAATTACAGAGCATCTTTCTGCTGGTAGTGAGGCTCCTACAGATCCTGTCCAAAAGCCTGTCTCAATGGTAGTTTTTACATGGCCTCTCTCAATCATTCTCCAAATCCTTCTGCTCCCACCTGGTCAAACAGAATTATTTTCTCTCTGAGCTCCACTCAGCCCCACTCAAAGATGATGCTGTCCAGACTTGACCTCCATCGCTTTCTGTATTTTTGATTACCCACTCCTGTTTAGAACAAGGCCATGCTATGACTATGCAACTAACCTCCAACTTACATACAGTAGAGGCCATCAGACTCAGTAATGGGCTAATGACTGGTCAGACAAGGGTGTCCCAGAGGACAATGGATCTTGAGTGAATCACCCGGCGAAACAGGAGTATCCTACTCATTTTCATTAAGAGTTTAAGTCTGCATTGGACAATGTAACTCAGGCAAGGTGGGTGTATGCTTCTGACTTGGTGCTAGCAGTTTTATACTCAGGTTGTTAACCCCTAAAATTTCCACTACCTATTTGATCCAATTTTCTAACATCTCCCAGTTGTCACACACCAGAGCGCCCACCAGCACCCCATTCACTATCACATATCTCCATCCTGCATCCACCAAAATATCAGCCACCAAGAAACCATCCTCCTATTGATCAACATCGCAGCTCCCCATATCCTAGCATTAAAACTCAAGCAGGGGCAGCACGGTGGTGCAGTGGATTAGCCCTGCAGCTTCACGGCGCCGAGGTCCCAGGTTCGATCCCGGCTCTGGGTCACTGTCCGTGTGGAGTTTTGGCGTCGGTTTCGCCCCCACAACCCAAAGATGTGCAGCCTAGGTGGATTGGCTACGCTAAATTGTCCCTTAATTGGAAAAATTAATTGGGTACTCTAAATTTATTTTTTAAAAACTCAAGCAGAATACTTCCCCTTTCCGCAGCCTTGTCTGGTCCCTAACTTTCAGATCAGTCTCCTGCAAGAAAACCGCATCCATCTTCAAATTTTGCAAATGGGCATATACCCGGGACCTTTTAACTGGTCCATTTAACCCCCTCGCTTTCCATGTGACAAACCTGATCGGGGCCTCTGGGCCCCCTCCCCGCCCCCTCTACAATGCTCAGCCATACCTCCCCCACACGGAAGCTCAACAGGGTCCTGACCAGCACCCACTCCACGCCCCCAGGATGGCCCCCGTCACCCTCATCAAGCCAGTACCTAAACATAAACAAAGGAACTTTCATTGTCAGCTATCCACCCACCCCCCTTCCAACTCCTCCCTTTCCCCACCTCCCAGCCCCACTCTTCTCTGTGCACCAAACCAGCCATCTACCAAAATCCAACACCACTCCCCTCCATCCCAAACAAAACAAACCCCACAAACCTAGGCACGTTACCTTAACAAACAAAAGAAAGGGAGCCCCTTCCCCAGGTAACCAGCTGCAGCACTCTCCCCCACTCCGCTCCCGTTAACTAGCATAACTGCTAGCAGGGTGACCCCCCAGCTGGGGGAAAAATCACACAATGGCTCAGCAAAATAGCCCCCCAATCCAAACCCAATTGTAATATCAAACACCACAAGAACAAAAATAGAAACCCACACCCCGCTACACCCCCCCCCCCCCCCCACACACACACAGTTCCAACAGCACAGTAAATATCCCCAAATTCACCCAAATACCACCTCCTCCATGACTCCCCTTCCAACCTTCCTTCACAAAAAGAAAAAAAAGAACCATAAATACAGAGCAAAGAATAATAAAATGAGAAAAAGAAACCCCAAACAAGGGCTTCTTCCTCAAATCTGCACCCATTCATGCTTCTTCATAAAGTCATTCACCTCCTCCGGCCCGTCAAAATAGTGGTTCCTCTCTGCAAAAGTGACCCAGAGGCAGGCCGGGTACACCACACCGAAGTGCACTTTGCTCCTGTAGAATCCACGGTAGCACACGTGGCTAGCACTGTGGCTTCACAACGCCAGGGTCCCAGGTTCGATTCCCTGCTGGGTCACTGTCTGTGTGGAGTCTGCACGTTCTCCCCGTGTCTGCGTGGGTTTCCTCCAGGTGTTCCGGTTTCCTCCCACAGTCCAAAGGCGTGCAAGTTAGGTGGATTGGCCCTTAGTGTCCAAAATGTTTAGGAGGGGGTTATTGGGTAATGGGGATAGAGTGGAAGTAGGTCGGTGCAGACACGATGGGCCGAATGTCCTCCTTCTGCACTTGTATACAATCCAACCTTGGTGAATCCAGCTCACCCTTTTGCCTGCTCTGATCTGACGTCCTGATCAATTCTGACGGGCTGCGCCCTCCCATCTGCACCTTCGAGTGTCTTTCATCCACCTCCGAACCCGTTCCTTGTCTCAACAACCGGTGGGCCCGGTCAACTTTGGGAGGGTTCGCAAAGACCCCCTCCCCCCCCAACTTTCCAAACATCTTTGTCGCATAATCCGTGGCATTGGTACCTCTTGGCCTTCTGGCAACCCAACAATTCTCAAATTCTGGTGTCTGGAGTGATTCTCCAGGTCATTGACGTTTGGCCTTCAGTACCTTCTGCCCATCCACTAACCACACCAACTGCGCCTCCAAAGAGGCAATCCAATAACTGTGATTCGCAAGCGTCTCCTCCACCTTCCTAATCATTGTGCCCTGTACCTCCAACCGCTGTTCCACCTCATCATTGTGCCCCGTACCTCCAGCCACTGCTCCACCCTGCCCAAAGTTACACAAATGGTTGCCAACACTGCCTCAATCGCCTTCGGCAGGTCCTTGGATACCGCCCTGTCGCTCTTTTTCTGAACTCTCTCGTTGGGAGGTCCACCAACTTCTCAATCAACCACTGAGAGATCACTGACGCCACAGAGACCTCCGCCATGTTTTCCTCCTCTGAAGCCCGAGGGGCCTCTGAGTCGGACGAGGACCCTTTGCTATATCCCTCATGCTATAACCAGACATCACACACCGGAGTCGGGGACGAGGGGGCGAAACTCTTGAGCTCCAACACTCTTAATCCCAAAAGACACCCGTTTAACTGGTAAAAAGGGCCAAAATCCAAATCCCCAAGCAGGAGCCGCCTTGTGTGCGACTGTTCACCTCATAGCTGCCACTGGACATGCCCTCTCTTCTACAATCAGCTTTGGAACATCCGTTGTACACTGGTAGTCTGTTGGTTTATATTGATTAAATACACATTTTTATATAAGTCCAGAATATAATTCTGTCACTTTTGTCATGGAACAACAATTAGCCGCAAGCCAATAATTCTGTTTGGTTGTTCAGATGGGAAGCACGACCATATTACTCATACGTGTAGTATAAATTAAGAGAAGAGTACGGGTGCAATGAAATGAAGGATATATGGAAGAAGGGACGATAGCACTGGATGATCTCTGATTTTAATCTTGCTTGCTTTTGTGTTATAACTCCTTGTCTCCTAAAGCTGACTTTCTTTCTCTCTGTCTATTTGCATCTTTTTCTTACCATACCTTGATCGAATAGGCTGACCATCCCAAACAATTGAGGTGTAAAGAAGGGGCGGGAGGTCTTGTGGTGCAGTGGGTCGTATCCCTGCCGCTAAGCCAGAAGCTCTGGATTCGAGCCTCACCCCCGGACTTGATGGCCAAGAAAGGTGTATTTACAACACAGTCAAACAGGTTGCCAACCTGCAAATTCCTTCCAACATGCCAATTGGCAGGTGGCAAAGAGTGGGAGAGACTCCTAGAACATAGAACATAGAACGATACAGCGCAGTACAGGCCCTTCGGCCCTCGATGTTGCACCGACATGGAAAAAAAACTAAAGGCCATCTAACCTACACTATGCCTTTATGATCTATATGCTTATCCAATAAACTTTTAAATGCCCTCAATGTTGGCGTGCTCACTACTGTTGCAGGTAGGGCATTCCACGGCCTCACCACTCGTTGCATAAAAAACCCACCTCTGACCTCTGTCCTATATCTATTACCCCTCAATTTAAGGCTATGTCCCCTTGTGCTAGCCACCTCCATCCGCGGGAGAAGACTCTCGCTGTCCACCCTATCTAACCCTCTGATCATTTTGTATGCCTCTATTAAGTCACCTCTTAACCTTCTTCTCTCTAACGAAAACAACCTCAAGTCCATCAGCCTTTCCTCATAAGATTTTCCCTCCATACCAGGCAACATCCTGGTAAATCTCCTCTGCACCCGTTCCAAAGCTTCCACGTCCTTCCTATAATGAGGCGAACAGAACTGTACGCAAAACTCGAAATGCGGCCGTACTAGAGTTTTGTACAACTGCAACATGACCTCATGGCTTAGGAACTCAATCCCTCTACCAATAAAGGCCAACACACCATAGGCCTTCTTCACAACCCTATCAACCTGGGTGGCAACTTTCAGGGATCGATGTACATGGACACTGAGATCCCTCTGCTCATCCACACTACCAAGAATTTTACCATTAGCCAAATATTCCGCATTCCTGTTATTCTTTCCAAAGTGAATCACCTCACACTTCTCCACATTAAACTCCATTTGCCACCTCTCAGCCCAGCTCTGCAGCTTAGCTATGTCCCTCTGTAACGTGCAACATCCTGCCGCACTGTCTACAACTCCACCGACTTTAGTGTCGTCTGCAAATTTACTCACCCATCCTTCTGCGCCCTCCTCTAGGTCATTTATAAAAATGACAAACAGCAACGGCCCCAAACAGATCCTTGTGGTACGCCACTCGTAACTGAACTCCATTCTGAACATTTCCCATCAACCACCACTCTCTGTCTTCTTTCAACTAGCCAATTTCTGATCCACATCTCTAAATCACCCTCAATCCCCAGCCTCCGTATTTTCTGCAATAGCCGACCGTGGGGAACCTTATCAAACGTTTTACTGAAATCCATATACACCACATCAACTACTCTACCCTCGTCTACCTGTTCAGTCACCTTCTCAAAGAACTCGATAAGGTTTGTGAGGCATGACCTACCCTTCACAAAACCATGCTGACTATCCCTAATCATATTATTCCTATCTAGATAATTATAAATCGTATCTTTTATAATCCTCTCCAAGACTTTACCCACCACAGACGTTAGGCTCACCGGCCTATAGTTACCAGGGTTATCTCTACTCCCCTTCTTGAACAAAGGGACCACATTTGCTATCCTCCAGTCCTCTGGCACTATTCCTGTAGCCAATGATGACCTAAGAACAAAGGCTCAGCAATCTCTTCCCTGGCTTCCCAGAGAATCCTAGGATAAATCCCATCAGGCCCCGGGGACTTATCTATTTTCACCTTGTCCAGAATTGCCAACACTTCTTCCCTACGCACCTCAATGCCATCTATTCTAATAGCCTGGGTCTCAGCATTCTCCTCCACAATATTATCTTTTTCTTGAGTGAATACTGACGAAAAGTATTCATTTAGTATCTCGCTTATCTCCTCAGCCTCCACACACAACTTCCCACCACTGTCCTTGACTGGCCCTACTCTTACCCTAGTCATTCTTTTATTCCTGACATACCTATAGAAAGCTTTTGGGTTTTCCTTGATCCTACCTGCCAAAGACTTCTCATGTCCCCTCCTTGCTCATCTCAGCTCTCTCTTTAGATCCTTCCTTGCTTCCTTGTAACTATCAAGCGCCCCAACTGAAACTTCACGCCTCATCTTCACATAGGCCTCCTTCTTCCTCTTAACAAGAGATTCCACTTCTTTGGTAAACCACGGTTCCCTCGCTCGACCCCTTCCTCCCTGCCTGACTGGTACGTACTTATCAAGAACCTGCAATAGCTGTTCCTTGAACAAGCTCCACATATCCAGTGTGCCCAACCCTTGCAGCCTACTTCTCCAACCTACACATCCTAAGTCATGTCTAATGGCATCATAATTGCCCTTCCCCCAGCTATAACTCTTGCCCTGCGGGGTATACTTATCCCTTTCCATCACTAACGTAAAGGTCACCGAATTGTGGTCACTGTTTCCAAAGTGCTCACCTACCTCCAGATCTAACACCTGGCCTGGTTCATTACCCAAAACCAAATCCAATGTGGCCTCGCCTCTTGTTGGCCTGTCAACATATTGTGTCAGGAAACCCTCCTGCACACATTGTACAAAGAACGGCCCATCTAATGTACTCGAACTATATCTTTTCCAGTCAATATTTGGAAAGTTAAAGTCTCCCATAACAACTACCCTGTTACTTTCGCTCTTTTCCAGAATCATCTTCGCCATCCTTTCCTCTACATCCCTAGAACTATTAGGTGGCCTATAGAAAACTCCCAACAGGGTGACCTCTCCTTTCCTGTTTCTAACCTCAGCCCATACTACCTCGGAAGAAGAGTCCCCATCTAGCATCCTTTCCGCCACCGTAATATTGTCCTTGACTAGCAGCGCCACACCTCCCCCTTCTCTGAGCTTACTAAAACACCTAAACCCCGGAACCTGCAACAACCATTCCTGTCCCTGCTCTATCCATGTCTCTGAAATGGCCACAACATCGAAGTCCCAGGTACCAACCCATGCTGCCAGTTCCCCTACCTTATTTCATATACTCCTGGCATTGAAGTAGACACACTTCAAACCACCTACCTGAACACTGGCATCCTCCTGCGAAGTCAAATCTGTGCCCCTGACCTCTATACTCTCAATCTCCCGTACCCCAAAACTACAATACAGGTTCCCATGCCCCTGCTGAATTAGTTTAAACCCCCCCAAAGAGCACTAACAAATCTCCCCCCCCCCAGGATATTGGTGCCCCTCAGGTTCAGATGTAGACCATCCTGTCTATAGAGGTCCCACCTTCCCCAGAAAGAGCCCAGTTATCCAGAAATCTGAATCCCTCCCGCCTGCACCATCCCTGTAGCCACGTGTTTAATTGCTCTCTCTCCCTATTCCTCATCTCACTATCACGTGGCACGGGCAACAACCCAGAGATAACAACTCTGTTTGTTCTCGCTCTGAGCTTCCATCCTAGCTCCCTAAAGGCCTGCCTGACATCCGTGTCCCCTTTCCTACCTATGACTCCTGGTCAGCCATGCTTGATGTGGACTGCTGCCCCTCAAGCAATGGGAATTAGTGACTAAGGAAACGGACAAAAGTCTGTCTTATTGCACCATTAGGTACGGGAGAGAAGAAGAATGTAGAGTATTGCCATGTTAGCATTACCAATGGATACTGAATGGAGCAGGATTGGAAAAGCTTCTTAATGATTAAAACATCTTTCTAAATGTCTTCAAAAATTCCCAATTAATATGTCATCTGTTGTGAATTTAAACAAAACTACTTTATTAACTTTATTAAAATGGCAGTAAATTAGATGATGACACCAAGATTGGTGGAGCAGTGGATGAGGTGGAGGGCTGTTGTAGGCTGCAAAGAGACATTGATAGGATGCAGAGCTGGGCCGAAAAATGGCAGATGGTGTTTAACCCTGATAAGTGCGAGGTGATTCATTTTGGTAGAAAAAATGTGAATGCGGATTACAGGGTCAACGGCAGGGTTCTGAGGAATGTGAAGGAACAGAGATTTCTTGGGGTTCATGTCCACAGATCTCTGAAGGTTACCACTCAAGTGGATATAGCCGTGAAGAAGGCTTATAGTGTGTTAGCGTTTATTAACAGGGGGCTTGAGTTTAAGAGCAGCGGGGTTATGCTGCAACTATAGAAGTCTCCAGCAGAGGGCAGCAGTTCAGAGCGACTGATTGGCTGTTCCGGGGAAATTTGCATACTCGCAGTGCGGTCAGCCTGATTTGAAGGTGTACCTGCGAAAGAGACCCGAGGAGTTCGAGTGAAGGCAAGCATCCAGCAGAGGGCAGCAGAGCAGAGCTACTGATTGGCTGTTCCGGGGAAATTTGCATACTCGCAGTGCGGTCAGCCTGATTTGAAGGTGTACCTGCGAAAGAGACCCGAGGAGTTCGAGTGAAGGCAAGCATCCAGCAGAGGGCAGCAGAGCAGAGCTACTGATTGGCTGTTCCGGGGTAATTTTCATACTCGCAGTGCGGTCAGCCTGATTTGAAGGTGGTTTGTGGAGGGGCTGTTGTAAAGTGACAGTTAAACCCAAAACACTTCGTCAGTGTTTCCGCCCCCCCCCCCCCCCCCCCCCCCCCACCTCCTCCTCTAACCAAAAAAAAACCCCACGGTCGTTGGGAAGCGGGAGCAGGGGCCTGTCGTGAAGGTGAGTGAGTGCCTTTAAATTTGCTTACCTTTCAGCGGGAGCAGGGTTTGAGGGAATATCAGGTAAGCTCTTCCTTTCTTTTTCTTGTTTTTTTTAAATCTAGAGGTGATGTCAGGGAAGGCAGTACAATGCTCCTCCTGCAGAATGTTTGAGGTGAGGGACACCGTCAGTGTCCCTGCTGATTTAATCTGTGGGAAGTGCACCCAACTCCAGCTCCTCAAAAACCGTGTTAGGGAACTGGAGCTGGAGCTGGATAAACTTCGGATCATTCGGGAGGCAGAGGCGGTCATAGATAGAAGCTTCAGGGAGGTAGTTACGCCAAAGAATAAAGATAGATGGGTGACAGTGAGAGGGGCTGGGGTAAGCAGTCAGTACAGGGATCCCCTGTGGTCGTTCCGCTTAGTAACAGGTATACCGCTTTGGATACTGTTGGGGGGGGCGTTACCAGGAGTAAGCCATGGGGTACAGGTCTCTTGCACAGAGTCTGTCCCTGTTGCTCAGAAGGGAAGGGGAAAGGAGTAGAACATTAGTCATTGGAGACTCCATAGTTAGGGGGATAGATAGGAGATTCTGTGGGAACGAGAGAGACTCGCGGTTGGTGTGTTGCCTGCCAGGTGCCAGGGTCCGCGATGTCTCAGATCGTGTTTTCGGGATCCTTAAGGGGGAGGGGGAGCAGCCCCAAGTCGTGGTCCACATAGGTACCAACGACATAGGTAGGAAACGGGATAAGGATGTAAGGCAGGAATTCAGGGAGCTAGGGTGGAAACTTAGAGCTAGAACAAACAGAGTTATTATCTCTGGGTTGTTACCTGTGCCACGTGCTAGCGAGTCGAGGAATAGGGAGAGAGAGCAGTTGAACACGTGGTTGCAGGGATGGTGCAGGAGGGAGGGTTTCAGATTCCTGGACAATCGGGGCTCATTCTGGGGTAGGTGGGTCCTCTACAAACGGGATGGTCTACACCTGGACCAGAGGGGTACTAATATCCTCGGGGGGAGGTTTGCTAATGCTCTTCGGGAGGGTTTAAACTAGTTCAGCAGGGGATTGGGAACCTGAATTGTAGCTCCAGTACACAAGAAGCTGAGAGTAGTGAGGTCATGAGTAATGTTTCAAGGTTGCAGGATTGTACCGGCAGGCAGGAAGGTGGTTTAAAGTGCGTCTACTTCAATGCCAGGAGCATCCGGAATAAGGTGGGTGAGCTTGCGGCATGGGTTAGTACCTGGGACTTCAATGTTGTGGCCATTTCGGAGACATGGATAGAGCAGGGCGAGGAATGGTTGTTGCAGTTGCCAGGGTTTAGATATTTCAGTAAGTTCAGGGAAGGTGGTAAGAGAGGGGGAGAGGTGGCATTGTTAGTCAAGGACAGTATTACGGTGGCTGAGAGGACATTTGATGAGGACTCGAATACTGAGGTAGTATGGGCTGAGTTAAGAAACAGGAAAGGAGAGGTCACCCTGTTAGGGCTTTTCTATAGGCCTCCGAAAAGTTCCAGAGATGTAGAGGGAAGGATTGCAAAGATGATTCTGGATAGGAGCGAAAATAACAGGGTAGTTGTTATGGGGGACTTTAACTTTCCAAATATTAACTGGAAACACTATAGTTCGAGTACTTTAGATGGATCCGTTTTTGTCCAATATGTGCAGGAGGGTTTCCTGATGCAGTATGCAGATAGGCCAACAAGAGGCGAGGCCGTATTGGATTTGGTACTGGGTAATGAACCAGGACAGGTGTTAGATTTGGAGGTAGGTGAGCATTTTGGTGATAGTGACCACAATTCGATTACGTTTACTTTAGCGATGGTAAGGGATAGGTATAAACCGCAGGGCAAGAGTTATTGCTGCAATGAGGCAAGACTTAGGATGCATCGCCTGGAGAGGAAAACTGCAGGGGATGGACACAATGGAAATGTGGAGCATGTTCAAGGAACATCTACTTCGTGTCCTTGATAAAAATGTGCCTGTTAGGCAGGGAGGAAGTGGTCGAGTGAGGGAACCATGGGTTACTAAAGCAGTTGAATCACTTGTCAAGAGGAAGAAGGAGGCTTATGTGAAGATGAGACATGATGGTTCAGTTGGGTCGCTTGAGAGTTACAAGTTAGCTAGGAAGGCTCTAAAGAGAGAGCTAAGAAGAGCCAAGCGAGGACATGAGAAGTCTTTGGCAGGTAGGATCAAGGATAACCCTAAAGCTTTCTATAGGTATGTCAGGAATAAAAGAATGACTAAGGTAAGAGTAGGGCCAGTCAAGGACAGTAGTGGGAAGTTGTGCGTAGAGTCCGAGGAGATAGGAGAGGTGCTAAATGAGTATTTTTCATCAGTATTCACACAGGAAAAAGACAAAGTTGTCGAGGAGAATACTGAGATACAGGCTACTAGACTAGAAGGGCTTGAGGTTCATAAGGAGGAGGTGTTAGCGATTCTGGAAAGTGTGAAAATAGATAAGTCCCCTGGGCCGGATGGGATTTATCCTAGGATTCTCTGGGAAGCTAGGGAGGAGATTGCTGAGCCTTTGGCTTTGATCTTTAAGTCATCTTTGTCTACAGGAATAGTGCCAGAGGACTGGAGGATAGCAAATGTTGTCCCCTTGTACAAGAAGGGGAGTAGAGATAACCCCGGTAACTATAGACCAGTGAGCCTTACATCTGTTGTGGGAAAAGTCTTGGAAAGGTTTATAAGAGATAGGATGTATAATCATCTGGAAAGGAATAATTTGATTAGAGATAGTCAACATGGTTTTGTGAAGGGTAGGTCGTGCCTCACAAACCTCATTGAGTTCTTCGAGAAGGTGACCAAACAGGTGGATGAGGGTAAAGCAGTTGATGTGGTGTATATGGATTTCAGTAAAGCATTTGATAACGTTCCCCACGGTAGGCTATTGCAGAAAATACAGAGGCATGGGATTCAGGGTGATTTAGCAGTTTGGATCAGAAATTGGCTAGCTGATAGGAGACAAAGAGTGGTGGTTGATGGGAAATGCTCTGACTGGTGTCCAGTTACTAGTGGTGTGCCACAAGGATCTGTTTTGGGGCCGTTGCTGTTTGTCATTTTTATAAATGACCTGGAGGAGGGCATAGAAGGATGGGTGAGTAAATTTGCAGATGACACTAAAGTCGGTGGAGTTGTGGACAGTGCAGAAGGATGTTACAAGTTACAGAGGGACATAAATAAGCTGCAGAGCTGGGCTGACAGGTGGCAAATTGAGTTTAATGCAGAAAAGTGTGAGGTGATTCATTTTGGAAGGAATAACAGAAAGGCAGAGTACTGGGCTAATGGCAAGATTCTTGGTAGTGTGGACGAGCAGAGAGATCTCGGTGTCCATGTCCATAGATCCCTGAAAGTTGCCACCCAGGTTGAGAGGGTTGTTAAGAAGGTGTACGGTGTGTTAGCTTTTATTGGTAGAGGAATTGAGTTTCGGAGCCATGAGGTCATGTTGCAGTTGTACAAAACTCTGGTGCGGCTGCATTTGGAGTATTGTGTGCAGTTCTGGTCGGCACATTAAAGGAAGGATGTGGAAGCATTGGAAAGGGTACAGAGGAGATTTACAAGAATGTTGCCTGGTTTGCAGGATAGGTCTTATGAGGAAAGGTTGAGGGAGCTAGGGCTTTTCTCTTTGGAGCGGAGGAGGATGAGAGGCGACTTAATAGAGGTTTATAAGATGATGAGGAGGATAGATAGGGTGGACGTTCAGAGACTATTTCCTTGGTTGGATGTAGCTGTTACTAGGGGGCATAACTATAAGATTCAGGGTGGGAGATATAGGAGGGATATCCGAGGTAGGTTCTTTACTCAGAGAGTGGTTAGGGTGTGGAATGGACCGCCTGCTGTGATAGTGGAGTCGGACACTTTAGGAACTTTCAAGCGGTTATTGGATAGGCACATGGAGCACACCAGAATGACAGGGAGTGGGATAGCTTAATCTTGGTTTCGGACAATGCTCGGCACAACATCGAGGGCTGAAGGGCTTGTTCTGTGCTATACTGTTCTATGTTCTATGTTCTATGCCAGTGCTAATAGGATAGGATCAAGGAAAACCCTAAGGCTTTCTATAGGTATATCAGGAACAAAAGAATGACTTGAGTAAGATTAGGGCCAATCAAGGATAATAGTGGAAAGTTGTGTGTGGAATCAGAGGAGATAGGGGAAGCGTTAAATGGATATTTTTCATCAGTGTTTACACTGGAGAAAGACAATGTTGTCGAGGAGAATACTCAGGTTCAGTCAACCAGGCTAGATGGAATTGAGGTTCACAAGGAGGAGGTGTTAGCAATTTTGGAAAATGTAAAAATAGATAAGTCCCTTGGGCCAGATGGGATTTATCCTAGGATTCTCTGGGAAGCCAGGGAGGAGATTGCAGAGCCTTTGTCCTTGATCTTTATGTCGTCTTTGTCGACAGGAATAGTGCCGGAAGACTGGAGGATAGCAAATGTTGTCCCCTTGTTCAAGAAGGGGAGTAGAGACAACCCTGGTAATTATAGACCTGTAAGCCTTACTTCGGTTGTGGGTAAAATGTTGGAAAAGGTTATAAGAGATAGGGTTTATAATCATCTTGAAAAGAACAAGTTGATTAGCGATAGTCAACACGGTTTGTGAAGGGTAGGTCATGCCTCACAAACCTTATTGAGTTTTTTGACAAGGTGACCAAACAGGTGGATGAGGGTAAAGCGGTTGATGTGGTGTATATGGATTTCAGTAAGGCGTTTGATAAGGTTCCCCACGGTAGGCTATTGCAGAAAATAAGGAAGTATGGGATTGAAGGTGATTTAGCAGTTTGGATCAGTAATTGGCTAGCTGAAAGAAGACAGAGGGTGGTGGTTGATGGCAAATGTTCATCCTGGAGTTCAGTTACTAGTCGTGTACCGCAAGGATCTGTTTTGGGGCCACTACTGTTTGTCATTTTTATAAATGACCTGGAAGAGGGTGTAGAAGGATGGGTTAGTAAATTTGCAGATGACACGAAGGTCGGTGGAGTTGTGGATAGTGCTGAAGGATGTTATAGGATACAGAGGGACATAGATAAGCTGCAGAGCTGGGCTGAGAGGTGGCAGATGGAGTTTAATGCGGAAAAGTGTGAAGTGGTTCACTTTGGAAGGAGTAACAGGAATGCAGAGTACTGGGCTAATGGCAAGATTCTTGGTAGTGTAGATGAACAGAGAGATCTCGGCATCCAGGTACATAAATCCCTGAAAGTTGCCACCCAGGTTAATAGGGCTGTTAAGAAGGCATATGGTGTGCTAGCCTTTATCAGTAGGGGGATTGAGTTTCGGAGCCATGCTGCAGCTGTACATAACTCTGGTGCAGCCGCTCCTGGAGTACTGCGTGCAGTTCTGGTCACCACATTATAGGAAGGATGTGGAAGCTTTGGAAAGGGTTCAGAGGAGATTTACTAGGATGTTGCCTGGTATGGAGGGAAGGTCTTACGAGGAAAGGCTCAGGGACTTGAGGTTGTTTTCGTTAGAAAGGAGAAGGCTGAGAGGTGACTTAATAGAGACATATAAGATAGTCAGAGGGTTAGATAGGGTGGACAGTGAGAGTCTCTTTCCTTGGATGGTGATGACCAACACGAGGAGACATAGCTTTAAATTGAGGGGTGGTAGATATAGGACAGATGTCAGAGGCAGTTTCTTTACTCAGAGAGTAGTAGGGGTGTGGAACGCCCTGCCTGCAACAGTAGTAGACTCACCAACTTTAAGGGCATTTAAGTGGTCACTGGATAGACAGATGGATGAAAATGGAATAGTGTAGGTCAGATAGACTTCAGATGGTTTCACAGGTCGGTGCAACATCGAGGGCCGAAGGGCCCGTACTGCGCTGTAATGTTCTATATTCTATGTTCTAAACAACAAGCTTTTCCAATTTTCCTGGCTATCTTTGTTCTCTAATAAGACCATGGGGCGTAAGACGTAGAAGTAGAATTAGGCATTCGACCCATCAAGTCTGCTCCGCAATTCAATTACGGCTGATACATTTATCATCCCCATTCTCCTGCCTTCTCCCCATAACCCCTGATCCCCTTATTAATCAAGAACCTGTCTATCTCTGTCTTAAAGACACTCAGTGATTTGGCCTCCACAACCTTCTGCGGCAAAGAGTTCCACAGATTCACCACCCTCTGGCTGAAGAAATTCCTCCTCATCTCAGTTTTAAAGGATCGTCCCTTCAGTCTGAGATTGTGCCCTCTGGTTCTAGTTTTTCCTACTAGTGGAAACATCCTCTCCACGTCTACTCTATCTCAGTATCCTGAAAGTTTCAATAAGATCCCCCCTCATCCTTCTAAACTCCAATGAGTATAGACCCAGAGTCCTCAACCGTTCCTCATATGACCAGCTCTTCATTCCAGGGATCATTCTTATGAACCTTCTCTGGACTCTTTCCAAGGCCGGCACATCCTTCCTTAGATATGGGGCCCAAAACTGCTCACAATACTCCAAATGGGGTCTGACCAGAGCCTCATACAGCCTCAGACGTCCATCCCTGCTCTTGTATTCTAGCCCTCTCAATATGAATGCTGAAACTGCATTTGCCTTCCTAACTGCCAACTGAACCTGCACGTTAACAATAGAGGATCTTGAACTAGGACTCCAAAGTCCCTTTATGCTTCTCATTTCCTAAGCCTTTTCCCATAGTCTATGCCTCCATTCTCCCTACCAGAGTGCTTAACCTCTTACTCCTAGCCTGTCCCTGTCTTTCTGCAGCCCCCTGCTTCCTCAACACTATCCGTCCTTCTGCATATCATTGTATCATCTACAAACTTTGCAACAGTGCCTTCAGTTCCTTCTTCCAGATCGTTAATGTGTATTGTGAAAAGTTGTGATCCCAATACCGACGCCTGAGGAACACCACTAGTCACCCGAATTAAGTAGATTCTTTGCTTTTTGTCATTTTGAAGAAATGTATCATATTCCTTCAAGACTTTTCTCCAGTTTTGTTATGAGACTGCATCCACTAAGATTGGTATGTTTTCCAGAAATCCTTTTTACGCTATACATTTATATATGGAAATTGGGTGAGAAAAAATCTGCACCTTCGTTCTCGGTCTCACCGTCAGTATCAGTACAAGTTTTGCTGACCTTCTGATGCACCCCAGTACACCCAGTCACCTTTTTAATAACTGCCTGACACCAACCAGATGCTTTCAGAGCACGATCACTCCCAAATTCTTTTTCTTCTATTTCAAAGACCTGTATCACGCGAATGGAAATCCTTTCAAGTTGTGCACGTTTGCTGTTACTTGATCCTGGATGCATTATCCTACATTTATCCATATTAAATTCTATCAGCCATATCTCACTCCCATCTAAGTAATTGGACCAAGTCTCTCTGAAGATATTCAGTCTCCTCTAAGTTTGCCCACAGATCTCTGTATCATCAGTAAATGTAATACTGTAAAATGTACAGGAACTTCACAAATCCTGTAAAAAGCTGGGGGGGGGGGGAGGGGGGGGGGGGGGGGGGGTCCCAGACCAGATTCCTATTGAAATCCATGTTACTTTTCCTTACGTGGGACATTATCCACTTGGCATTGATCTGCATTTTGTTGTGGTGCTAGCCCTCAATCTATCTAAATATTGGGCGTCATGGTAACACAGTGGGCGGCACGGTAGCACAGTGGTTAGCACCATCACTTCACAGCTCCAGAGTCCCAGGTTGAATTCCCAGCTCGGGTCACTGTCTGTGCGGAGTCTGTACGTTCTCCCCGTGTGTGCGTAGGTTCCCCCGGGTGCTCCGGTTTCCTCCCACAGTCCAGGCTAGGTGGATCGGCCATGCTAAAAAGCACAGGACGAAAGAGCTGGCTTTTAAAGCTGACCCAAGGCAGGCCAGCAGCACGGTTCAATTCCCGTACCAGCCTCCCCGAACAGGCGCCGCAATGTGGCGACTAGGGGCTTTTCACAGTAACTTCATTTGAAGCCTACTTGTGACAATAAGCGATTTTCATTTCATTTTCATAAAAAAGGTTAGGTGGGGTTACTGGGATAGGGTGGAGGTGTGGGCTTAAGAGGGGTGCTCTTTCCAAGGGCTGGTGCAGGCTCGATGAGCCGAATGGCTTCCTTCCGCACTGTAAATTCTATGATGGAATCAATAATAATAATCTTTATTGTCACAAGTAAGCTTACATTAACACTGCAATGAAGTTACTGTGAAAAGCCCCCAGTTGCCACATTCCGGCACCTTTTCGGGTTACACGGGAGGGGGAATTCAGAATGTCCAAATGACCTAACAGCACGTCTTTCGGAACCTGTGGGAGTAAACTGGTGCACCCAGAGGAAACCGGGAGAATAACGGCACAGGGAGAACTATCTCATGAACCTTCAGCCTCATGTGACAAACTTTTACACAACAACCAAGTGAACATTATGTACTGGATTATCATCATACACCAGCTTAGTTACCCATTCAAAGAATTCTCGTCAGTTTGTAAGTTATGAACTGTTACTATTACAGGTATGCTGACTGCTTTGTATAAAAAATTAAATATATATTGTATATATTAAATGTTCATTTGTAGCATTTGCACCAAATACTTCATGCTTTCCTCATTATAACACTTAAACGGGCCATTTAAGCCAATCAGTCCATATTGGTGTTTGTTCTATGTGAAGTAGCAGTTCTAATCCACTGAGCCAGTTCTGTTCTCATATCACTTCACCACCCATTTATTTTAACGTGCTATCTCATCTGTTCATAAATGTTGACATGTACTTTACATCAATCATTAACTCCAGTAGTTGCATTCCACCAACCTTCTGCATCAAAATAGTTTATCCTGCTCTCTGCCCAAAATCTTTTACATTTGATCTTACAGCTGTAGCCCCTTACTTTAGCGTATTCAATGACCGAAGTCTGTTTCCATGTACTCCATCCCATGCCTTCTGAATTTTAAACACCGCCACGAACCATCCCATAATCTTTGTTCTAATGAAAACAGTCCTGGTTTTTAAAGCCTTTCAAGTGAATATAATTTCAATATTTTTTTTAAATATGAAAAGCTCAAATTACAGGCCAGTTGGGTAAGCCTTGGAATTAGCAGTTGTGTGCTTTACTACTTTTTTAAAAAATGGATTGAACCTACACTTGTTATTGTCCAGTCCTGGAGAATATTTGCCACTGCATTTCTACTTTCTTCCTTGAATTCGCTGAAGATTCTTGGGTATATTCCATTTTTGTTTGGAATTTTGTGGATATTTAGTCCTCACAGTTTCCACCTGTAACATTCTTTACGAAGCTCAAAGTGCTATAAGTCACCTATCCCTGTTTACTGGGACTGGAGTTTGCCTGCAGTCCTTTGTGAAGACTGATATGGAAAATCCATTTATATCGCTGCCTTATCCTGTGCAGCTGTAACCATTTGATCCAACTGATCCTGGCATATGAAAGAGCTGCACTCCGAAAGCTAGTGATTCCAAACAACCTGCTGGACTTTAACCTGGTGTTGTAAGACTTCTTACTGTATCCTGGCATAGACCACCTGCTTTTCTTTCTACTTCTAATATAATTGTGCCCACAATCTGAGGTCAAATAACTCGCATAGTGCCTTCAGCAATATCAAGACTTAGATTCTTTCCCCCCCACCCCATCTCTATTTCTCCAGTAAAAAATCTAATTGCTGCATGTATCGCCCCATAACTTAGAGCAGTGTCCCAAAATCACCTCCTTGTTCTGCAATCTCTCCAAGATGCCATGAGCTTTGGCGAGGGGTTCTAATGACCGGCCACGGACTGTTCCCTCGCCAGAAATGTTGCCAGATCTGCTAAGTGCTTGCAGCATTTTCTGCATTTATTTCAGATTTGCAGAGTCTGCAGTATTTTTCTCTGGCTCTGAAGACAGGTTGCCCAGAATTACACACAATATTCCAAAAGGGACCTCAACAGCGACTTATGAAAGGTTGGAATAACGTGTCTTGACTAATGTTCTGGTGTCTTGCTTATAATTACAGTAGCTTTCAAAATGATAACTTTAATTCTTTGTAATAATCATACCCACAGCTTTTTCCTTTCCCACCTTTGCTAATCGACACACCTTCAGTATTGAACGTTTGATGCATCCCGCTGCAGCAGACACATCGGGTTGGGTAGGATTTTCCTTCACCTCTGCCCTGACTCATGTCCCCAAGTCAGCCATTGAAGACAAATTACAGGTTTCCAGCGAGACTCTGGCAGCCAAGAGTAGGGCCTGCTGCCGCCGAGTACTTGAAGGAACAAAAAAACCCCAAAGAGGGTGGCAGCTCTCAATTGAGACCGCTACTTACACAGGCAACTGTGGGAGTAAGATTTTCCCTCTTTCCATCCAGCAACAACTTGTATTAATCCTCTAACACAGTAGAACGTCTCAAAGATGTTTCACAGGAGACAAAGTTTGTTACCCCACAAGAAGTCATTCGGATTGGAGGCCAGGACATTGGTCAGGCTGGTGTGGAGGAATTACATAAAGGAAGATAGGAAGGAAGTCCAAAACTTAGGGTTTCAGCAACTTGAGACACATCTGGCAGTAATGGAGCAATGAAAATCACAACCGTAACTAGTCTTACACTGGCATACTATCAGCTTCCATACAATGCCAGCAACTCAGGCAGGCAAAAGGAAATTGGCTCAGGAAACCAGGGTTCAGTCCCCTTTTAGGCTTACCCCAAAGCCCCTCATCGCCACATTCCGGCGCCTGTTCGGGTACACGGAGGGAGAATTCAGAACGTCCAATTCACCCAACAAGCATGTCTTTCGGGACTTGTGGGAGGAAACCGGAGCACCCGGAGGAAATCCAATGCAGACACAGGGAGAACTTGCAGACTCCACATAGACAGTGACCCAAGCTGGGAATCGAACTTGGGATCCTGGCGCTGTGAAGCAACAATGCTACCCACAGTGCTACCGTGATGCCACAATTTCATAGTGTTTGGAATTATTTGTTACCATGCCAACCGAATAGAGAGATAGGAACGTTTATGGATTACTCTATGCAGTTTTATATGGGCGGCATGGTAGCACAGTGGTTAGCATGGTTGCTTCACAGCACCAGGGTCCCAGGTTCGATTCCCACTTGGTCCACTGTCTGTGCGGAGTCTGCACGTTCTCCGTGTGTCTGTGTGGGTTTCCTCCGGGTGTTCCAGTTTCCTCGCACAAGTCCAGAAAGGAGTGCTTGTTAGGTGAATTGGACATTCTGAATTCTCCCCATGTACCCAAACAGGTGCTGTAGTGTGGATTTTCGGTCACTTCATTGCAGTTTTAATGTAAGCCTACTTGTGACAATAATAAAGATTATTATTGATGGACACTCATAGTACCCTCTGAAGGCATTTCATCGAATGTCCATGCCAAACTAATTGGCAGGTCCTCCTTTTTTCCTGCTATCAGAATAATTCTTAAACTGAAGTCAGTGCTTATTCTCTGCAGTTATATTTTCCCCTTTCGAGGCACTGACGGGTATGATACTGCAATGGTCATTATACTGACGAATAATCCAAAGCCCTCATTACTAGACCATCTTGAAAAAAGTTTAAATCCCCCCCACAGCAGTTTGAGAATTTGAATTTAGCGTATCAATAATCATAAACAAGTTGATTTTAAATTCCTAACTAGTTTACCATGTCCTTTAGTGAGATTGTGTGTCTGCTTGGTCCGACCTGTTTGACTCCATCCCATACAAACATGGTTCACTTTGGCTTACCCTCTGACTCAGCCCAGCAACTCACTGAAGTTGTGTCAAATCATAAGATGGCCGACCACCTCCCTCCTGGGCTGGCTAAGAGTATGAGTCATTGATGCCCAATATGAGGGAAATGTAAAAGACGATGTGCTCTTTGTTATACATTTCTCAACTTCAGCCAGAGGTATTTGGCTGAGCGATGCAATGAAAAGGAAATGATTAAAGAAAAACAAATAAGGTCACTGAACCGGCTGAATCCAACAATTTAAAAATTAATTAAGTGCCATCCAAGAAGCGTGACAATGGCCTTTGCATGTTGCACCCCTCACTGGGGCAGCAGGGTAGCATGGTGGTTAGCATAAATGCTTCACAGCTCCAGGGTCCCAGGTTCGATTCCCGGCTGGGTCACTGTCTGTGTGGAGTCTGCACGTCCTCCCCCTGTGTGCGTGGGTTTCCTCCGGGTGCTCCGGTTTCCTCCCACAGTCCAAAGATGTGCGGGTTAGGTGGATTGTTAAGGGGGGGGTTATTGGGTTACGGGTATAGGGTGGATACGTGGGTTTGAGTAGGGTGATCATGGCTCGGCACAACATTGAGGGCCGAAGGGCCTGTTCTGTGCTGTACTGTTCTATGTTCTAATCTACAGTTCACTGGCAGGAGAAAATTCTTGGAGCACCTGACCTCTCGTCCATGATTGATCAGGGGGAGAATTCAAAGTTGGAGGCCTTGCGGCACAGTGATAGCGTCCCTACCTCTGGACCAGAAGCGCTGGGTTAAGAGTCCAATGTTAGGACTTATCGGCCATGGAAGGAGCATTCAACAGGTTGACAATCAGCTCGGGAATCCTTCCACCACTTATCCCCCAAAGGGTAATAAAGTGTGAGTGTGAAGATATGCTTAAAAAGAAAATCCAAAGCCAAATGAAAATTCTGCCTTACTGCAGCATGTATTTGCATTTCAGTAAAGGTTACTGCGTCTGGCAGATGAGTATAAAAGGATTACTTTTATATCAGTGCATCTTATTTCATTTTTTGTTACTGATTGGTTTCACATTAAGACTATCAGTTATCAGAATGCTCCGTTTGAGCTGTGTGAATGACTTTTATGTAGAAGTACAAAGTGAAAAGCCTTAGGACAACTGTCACATGAAACCTACATTATCAAGATGACAAAGACAATTTGTAACAATTTGCTTCTTCCCACATGGGTACAATTTATTCAAAGTAGTCGTTTTCACTTCCAGTCACATATTATACTCTTGGTGACACTGGCTGAGCAGAGATTCTCCATCTGTTCAATGAGTGCAAAATTCATTACTGAAATTAAAGTATACAGCTTGACAGGTACTTAAACCCATTAGAAGATTTAGTTTCAGCTCACTGGCAATCAGCCATCACTATACAACAGGTGTGGATCGCCAGAGTAACAGTAACTGTTATCTTTCTTCCAAAACATAAAAAGGGGAGATTTATCTGGATTTTTAAAAGCCTTGAGATTGGAGGACGACTGAAGCAAGTGAGAATTTCAGAGATTTCCTTTGGGAAAGGGGAAATTAGAACAGCAAAAATCAGCTAAGGCAGTGAGGGTGCAGAGCACCAGGAAAAAGCATTCTTCAAAAGGAGTGCTGGCATCTGGAAGATTTTAAAAACAGCAGGAATGATTGTGATGGACGCAGAATAAAATACCAAGAGTATAAAAGGATTGGTGCTATAAAAGGTGTCCAATTTTTGAAAAATATATCTGCACATCAAATCTTTTGTTACTGAGCATTATCGAAAGAGAAAAATTGAATCCTTAAATGTCAAAAACAATGTATTCTCTAATTCCATTATAGAATAAATGAATTATATCGTCCTCAGTGCATAAACCTTCCAAAGAGGTTTTGTTTATTAAATGGCATATTATTTCGAGATGAAAAACCAGATGAGCACAACAAATGCAGTGTCTTGTGATATTTTAGGTTTATTTTTGACCCTCCCATTTTGTCTGGCACAAACATTTACCCATCCATTCCCGTCCTGATCTAGCAGACTACGATTTTAAACTGTAGGAGAGGACAACCACCTGAAATCAACAGGGTTGATCGTCAAATATACAATGATGTTGCTGAGATCAACTGCTATTTTTACCGGTGCAAGGGAAGCAGTGGTGGCTGAAGCTGTTTGAGATCTGGTTCTACAACCAAAGATCCAGGTCCAGGGCCGGAAGAGGCCCAAGTGGATGGCGCTGTAGTACAGTGGTTAGCACAGTTGCTTCACAGCTCCAGGGTGCCAGGTTCGAATTCCCAGCTGGGTCACTGTCTGTGCAGAGTCTGCATGTTCTCCCAATGTCTGCATGGGTTTCCTCCGGGTGCTCCGGTTTCCTCCCTCAGTCCAAATATGTGCAGGTTAGGTGGATTGGCTATACTAAATTGTGCTTGGCTTCCCAAAAATAAAAGTGGTTAGGTGGGGTTACGGGGATGGGGTGAAGGTGTGGCATTGGGTGGGGTGCTCTTTCCGGGGGCCGGTGTGGACTCGATGGGCCGAATGGCCTCCTCCTGCACTGTACATTCTATGATTCTGAGTGAGTGCAAATATAAAACTTGTTACAGTTTCCTTTCTGGGCCAGGAGAAGCAGACATTCTTCCTCCAGGCACAAGGTTTGGGCCTCTTCAGAAGCAGGCATCCACCAGCCATCCCCCAAATAACAATTCCCCTTCCTGAACTCTGGTGGACTTGCCACGACACAGGGACAATTCCTCTTCCAATTTGAATGGTTGAGCAGCCAACTCCTACTGACCCTTTTGCCGAGACGTGAACAAGTAGCACACAAATAACGCTAGGCCTTTTAACACTGGTCAAGCCTCACTGCTATCCCTTATTTGGCTGCATTGCCTCCCCGGATTAAAAATAAATCAATCCCTTTGTGCAACATATCAGTATCAAATAAAACATTTGTGTGTCTATTTCCCAACCACTTCTCTCCCGAGCTGTCAAACTGCTGTAATGATTTAACGTGTTTCTATAAACTCCTATAACTGATCCAAGGAATCCATTTCCCCAGCAGATTGGTTGAGAGCACGGGCTAGATTTTACCCGCCTCTTTTGGAGACTGGCAAGGATTTGAACTGCTCGAGACTGGTTGGTCGATACAGATTCTGGAATCTTCAAAAGGAAAATAAATAAATAAAGAAGAAAACCCCTGCAGGGTTGCAGAGAAAGGATCATGAGAGTGGTTCTAACTAGGCTGCTCTTCAATCAAGGCTCTCGGCTCAAATGGCCGAATGATCATTTTCTGTGCGGCACGGTGGCACTGAGTCCAGGGACCCAGGTTCAATTCTGGCCTTGTGGCTGTGGGTTTTGCCCTTTCTCCCCATCTGCGTGCTTTTCCTCGCACAGTAAAAAGATGTGCAGTTTAGGTGGATTGGCCAAGCCAAATTTCCCCAGTGTCCAAGAATGTGTAGATTAGGCAGGGTTAGGTTACAGGGATAGAGTTTGGGGGGGGGGGGGGGGGGGGGGGGGGGGGGGGGAGAGTGGGGGAGGAAAATGGGCCTGTAGGGTGTGCTTTCAGAAGGTTAGCACAGACTCGATGGGCTGAATGGCCTCATTTTGCATTGTAGCAATTCTATTACTCTTCTGATCACTTGAATTAGCCGATACCACTAACTGGAAAGCAAAGACTAGGTCATTTAATTACCTTGTCACTCACCATCTAGGCTTGGGGCTTGCCAGCCTTTTAGAGCATTAGCTGGACCGAAACACGCATAATGATGGGAATGGATGATCAATTTATGGGGAAGAATGGAAGGGGCATAAAGAATAGGCACAACCCAATACAATGGGGCTGGTTTAGCTCACCGAGCTAAATCGCTGGCTTTTAAAGCAGGCCAGCAGCACGGTTCGATTCCCGTACCAGCCTCCCCAGACAGGCGCTGGAATGTGGCGACTAGGGGATTTTCACAGTAACTTCATTGAAGCCTACTTGTGACAAGCGATTTTCATTTCATTTCAATGGTTCAAACCATTTTTTTTTTTTTAAATGGCTATTTAGTACCACATTTTACCATTTCATAAAGCACATGATTCGTAAAATATAACTGGCATCTTGGATAGGGTTTAGTGAACAGGTTTTCAAACTGAACTGAAGCTTGCAAGCCAGAATCTAATTGCATCCCACTACTCATGATAAATGAGAATTTCCATTACATTCAAAGTCAAAAGAATTCAATTTATTGCATTTGCTATTTATAGTTTATTGTACATGTCAAGTTATAACGTTAGAAAATTAACTAAAATAATCCAAAACATGCCTTTAAAAAAAAAAAGAGCATTGAGATACAGGTGCGCAAATATTCCAACTCGTGCAATGAAGTTTTGAGATATAGTTTTAACATAGCACATCTGGACCCACTGAAAATTGGCTGAATTACAAGGGTAGTTAACATTTTAATATATACATTTAATAACTCAAAACAAGAATAGGTTTGGCAAGTAACCTATGCTGAGATCATGGTTAATTATATAATTGGACGAATTAAAGGATTTGAAAAACAGGCATAGTGTTGAAACAAAAATCTCAAATCAATATACTACCAGAGTATAAATGTGCAAATATTCCTTCAAGAGTACGAAGGTTGGGAAAATCAGGATGTAATTTGTTAAAGGGGCAATTAATGTAATAGTTTATACATGGCAGCACTTTACAGTTTTAAAGAGTAAAGTTTCACATTACAATGAGGCAAAGTTACAGATAGTGAATAAAACTTCCTATTAAACACAATGCTGGTTTCATCTCACTCAAGCTTCAAACAGCACTTTGTAGTTGGTCCTTCGAATTGAAATATTAATTCAATGTACTTTGTGCGAGCATTCAATTTCAAATCAGAGATATTTTAATAGAAATGAATGGTCCAGTTACCCGCTTAAAATGAGTACAACTAAAATACTGATCAGAATACTGCTAAACGTTTGGCCGTCAAAGCTAGGATACAATAAACCTGCTCTAGGCAACTTTCCCTTAAAATATCATGGCAGTTGCCTTTTATCTTTGTTATTTCTCAGACGTAACAATTCAACATCATTTTACTATGCGCACTGTTCTTGAATATAAAAAGAAAATTGGAAATGATTCTACTGAATCTTGTAAGATGTACAATAATAGCCAAGTGTTTCTGGAATGTGCTCCAAGCAAAGAATTACTTTTACGTGGGCCCAAGAAGCTTGTCCAGACTAGATTTTTGACCAACACAGACTATTCAGAAAGCAGCATCTGTTGGACTTCAGGTATAAAGTTGTCAATATTCTAATTCTTCCGTTACATGGACCCAGAATACCTTCTAGATAAACACCAAACACCAACTATGATGAAATCACCAAAATTCATTTTGTGCATGTTCATTAAGACACACTGCTCAAGAAGGAATTATTATCCCTGTTCATTAGGCAAAATTTAGGCCAAGGTACCCAATAAAGAGGAAGGGTTTCGATGGCTATTGCACCGAGCAAAATGCCCTTTTATTTGAGCACAAGCCGAGAGTTAGGCAACAGATTAAAACTAGATAAAGGTCGAAAAGCAACAGATGAAAGCAGCATGGCAGCATTTAAAGAAACAGTACACTCAGTGAAGTGTCTGACGAAAGTAGGATTAGCCTAAATTTAGCGGGGAAAGTGCAAGATTAACTTTTATTTAACAGTTGTCTTTTATCAAAATAAGAGACTTCAGAAGGTTATTCTCATGGCCACACAGGTCAACATGGTTTTGCTTTTATTACAAGTCATATCAATAGCATTAAAACCACTAATGACCTAACTTCATCGGCTGAAAATATAATTAAGACCTAGGTTGGAAGTGCTGATACAATGCTGCATGATCATCCACAAAGAGAATTGCCAAAACACAACTGGATGCCTCGAGATGCAAGAGGTTTACTGAGACAGCAAGAGAAAGTCTAACAGTACTGATTGAGTGAGCCGAAAGAGAAGTCATCAGGCTGGCTTCATCAACAGCCTTCCTCTTCTCATCAGGATCAGAAGGTCCAGCAGAAAGAAAAATGAAAGGAATAGGGAGGATGCATGGGAAGAAGAAGCAGCATTAATCAGTTAGATTTAAGTGTTCCAGAATCAAACAGTTAAAATACTTCTAGTTCACATAAAACATACGATAGTTTGCAGCTCCACAATCCTGCAATGTGCATAGAGCTTACCCAGTCAGACCAGCATCACACCATAGCGACATTTCTCTTTCACACTCCAGCCATCCTTCTGACCATCAATGTTAAAGGAGGACTGAACTGTACACCGTGCGCTTGCACTTACTGAGAATTTACAGGATTGGCTAAACTCCCTTTTCTTAGCATCTTTCCATCTATCGGGGAGAGTGTGTGTTTGGGGGGGGGGGGGGGGGGGGGGGGGGAAAGAGAGAGAGAGAGAGAGAGAGAGAGAGAGAGAGAGAGAGAGAGAGAGAGAGAGAGAGAGAGAGAGAGAGAGGAGAGAAGAAAAGACTGCCTCAGATTTTAACAGATCCCAGGATGTGAAAACAGTATTTTAGCACACTATGATATATTTTTTTTTAATTCCTAAAATTGGTTTCAAGGAATGTTGGAGACAAGATATTAGTCAGGTTATGCTATCGGTTTTATTCATAATTCATGTCAAAATAATTCACATTTTCATAATGACATTAGTTTTGTCTCAATCAGGAAACTTCCATCTTGAAATTATTAGTTTTGTTAAGCAATGTAAACAATCTGGGTAACTATTAGTTTTTGGCAAATACAATACCACAGTTCATTACTGGCATAGAATCCTAACCCCCTTCAGCTCAACAGAAACGTTGTATTAAATCACAGAGGTTCAGTTAGTTATATCTACAATCAAAAAAAAAGGTGAAGTTCATATTACATGCAATTTATGTTAAGGCAAATGTAGAAAAATTAATTGCTGTACTGTCCCAATAATCTAGTGTTTTAATGGATTAACTACACTAACAATCTACCTCCATTCAGAAATCATTCTTTAAAAACACAAGTCAGTATAGCCCAAGGTTTGTACAAATCATTCACATGATACTACATAAAAACTAACACCATCCAAATCTCATTTCTTTACAAATGTCTAAAAATCAGTGCGAGATATTGGTCCATTCCACACGACACAATTTTTGTGTTCTTAAAAACATCTGAAGAATTGGATTATTTTTCATTATTTTCTTTTACCACAAGACCATAAAAGACTATGTACTTTTAAAAAAAAAACTATGAACTCTAAACCTATGATTGCTACTTGTGTTTCATGTGTGCTCAGCCATTCGCAGTATCTGCTCCTACAAATATTCAAACTTATTTTCTCCATGGCAATGCTTTACCAAAAAGACAGACAAGCACACAATCCAACTCCTTGCTAACACAGGTGCTGGTCTGCTGAGTAGACATAGAATACCCTTCAGTGCCAGTGATGTGTTTGTGTATCAGATCTTGGAACTCCAGCACTCTTGATACATCACACGAGGAGGTAGAGAATGCAATTCATTGACAGAGCTACTTACAATCTTGGGTGCACAATATCAAAACCGTGAATGGGTGGCTGGGTTAGAAGAGCAGGAGGTTGTTGCACACAGATTTGGTCTAAAATAACCAAAGAGTAATGTTTCTTTAAGTCCGGTAATTACACGAAATGCTTAATTTTGTGGAGAATTTTGTGGCGAATGTTCCTCCAATCTGTTACAACTTAATGAGCAAGAATAGCAGAAAATGATCATACTGTACATGGGAAATTATTTCTTTGGACTTTGTTAATGCCAGGAAGTTGTCCTAATAAATCTGACTTATTACAGTTGGCCTACAGCAGTCAGAAGGCTGGGTTTTTAATAATTTGACTCTCCCTCTAATGAATGGCACAAGTTTGAGTTTAGCTTCACTGCAAGACCACATATGGTGCGATATAAAAGAGGATCAGAGTGTTCAAACTACTTTATCAAATGTCATTTTAAACACAAGGTCTTCACATTAAAAAGAAAATTAAACTTTGAACACGCTTTGTTTTTATAACAGCTTCAGCATGCTGCCTTTTAGAAATCTGCAGTTTGCTTTTGATGCATTAGAAATCTGCCCTTTAATTACTTCCCAAATTGATTTTGAAAGGAGAGGTTACGATAATTAGCTGTTCACTGGACAGGGGAATCCAGGGATCTACATGGAAGTTGGAAGCATGTTACTGCTTGATAAGAACAGTTGCGCAAAACTAATTGTGTTTGCAATAAAAGGCAAAGAAATGCACATCCTACAAGTAGATCCAAAGGATACAACTCACTTCTATCAAAGAGCACTGTATTGGTAATGAACCTAACATTACTCAATGCTTTGAATAAACACCATTTTACTATAAAATAAACAGTGATTGATTATAAACAAATTGAGTGGCTAAATGAATATTAAGTGCCCAAGTTCAAATTGCTGCCAATTGATCCCCCCACCAAAAAATTAATCACAGTATGCAACATCGTTCACGGAAACTCTTTTTGTTCCGGGTGCTTTTCTTCCCATTTTTGTCCTTATTTTCTGACATCTTCTTTGCTCGAACCTCTCTCATCAGGTCAAAAAATACCTAAGGAAATTAGAAATACCATTTTATACAAAGCCAACAGCAATTTAAAAATATACACAAGTTTTGGCTTAAAGTTGAATTCTATCCCAAATGTCCAAAGAACTTCAATATCACTGAACCTTGACAAAATCTTCACTGGACCCAAATAGGTTGGCCTGAAATTTATTTATCATAGAATTTACAGTGCAGAAGGCGGCCATTTGGCCCATCGAGTCTGCACCGGCCCTTGGGAAGAGCACCCCACCTAAGACCAGTCTTCCAACTTATCGCTGCAACCCAGTAACCTCACCATACCTTTTTGGACACTAACAGCAATTTAGCATGGCCAATTCACCTAACCTGCATGTCTTTGGACTTGTGGGAGGAAACTGGAGCACCCGGAGGAAACCCACGCAGACACGGGGAGAACGTGCAGACTCCGCACAGACAGTGACCCAAGCCGAGAATAGAACCAGGGACCCTGGAGCTGTGATGCAACTGTGCTAACCACTGTGCTACCGTGCTGCCCTTTAAAAATGTTGGAAGCAGATAGGTAACAATATTTGATAATGTGTAATAATCATTCAGCTGAATGGATGAGGGTTCATTTGGAATTCCTGTGGAAATATTACATCAATAGTAGGTTAAAACATCTCCCTTTCAGATGCTATTTCACTATTCTTGATATTTTAATGTGGAGAAATTATACAAACAAAATGGGAATTCTTACCTTATCTACATTGGCTCTTGTTTTAGCTGAAGTCTCAACATACTGAACGCCCCACTCTTCTGCTTTGTTTCTTGCTTCGTCAAGAGACACTTGCCTCCGATCTTCCAAATCAGACTTGTTACCCACTAGAAGCAAGGGGATTTTATCTTCTTCTGCTTTCACTCGGAGGATTTGTTCTCTAAAAATGAAGAATCATTCATTACCTGTCAAGCTGTATTTTTGTTTTCGAAATTAACTGGCCAACAGTACACAGCTGGAACAAGTTTAACAAAAGACAATGTTTAATAAAATGGCCATTTCAGCACCACTGAAAATTTGGAGGAAAACAATGCAATGCCAACAAGGAAAGTCACAGATCTCTTATGCGTGATGAACAATGATTCTCAGCAACTGTGTGAACTGAGCCAGATTTCGAATTTATTACCCATGTGCGGAAATAATTACTTTACAACAAAGCCTCGACTTCCAGTCAACCAGTGCAAGCACTGCTGAGGGAGGGCTCCCAATCGTTCATAGCAATCTGGAAATGTATAGACGCATCAGGAAGCCAGAGAACAAAAAATAAATAAAACTGTAAAAGAGCCCAGGAGAGAACCTTATGCAATCAGGAGCTACAATATTTAGGAGCAACAGTAACCGCAAACTTTTTATTTTCAGTAAAATGCGCTACTTCATTGCCAGAGCCCTTAAAGCAATGTGAAACAGCAGCACAGTATGGCTAACTTAAAAGGGAAGAAACATTAAATGGGGACTGTAGTAGGCTAAGTGAAACTTTTTTTTAAAAATCAGCACTAAAAGAAAGTTACTTAAATGTAGCAGCAACTGAGATGCATTGAAGAGAAGCATCTAAATAAAAATTGAGGCACCAGAGAGAAGCACAGAGGAATAAAACAAACGGGACATGACGTAGGGTGGCATTTAGCACTACTGCCTCACAGAACCAGGGACCGGGGTTCAATTCCCACCTTAGGTGACTGTGTGTAGTTCATACGTTTGCCCAGTGTCTGCGGATTTCCTCCCACAGTCCAAAGATGTGCAGGTTAGGTGGATTGGCCAAATTAAATTGCCCCCTCGTGTCCAAAAGAAGAAAAGTTAGGTGGGGTTACAGGGATAGGACGGGGGGCATGGGCCTGGGCGGGGTGCTCCATTGGAGGGTCAGTGCACTCAATGGGCCGAATGGTCTCCTTGTGCACCAAAGGGCATGATTCTACGACAGAAAAGTAATAATAGTTACATGAATATAGGAGATGTATTGTTTTTTTTAAATGAGCACCTTAGGGGAGCATCTAGGATAATTAAAAACTGCAGGTGCCAGAAATCAAATAGACAAGTAATTTCAGAAGTGGATTCTTTGGATAAAGGGCCCACACTTGCAACATCTTTCCTGTTCACTTCACAGATGCTGCCTGACCTGTTTGCAGCACTGTCAGTTTTTGTCCTGGTGAGAGATCCCTGTGCAAGAAAGTTGGGTATAAATAGACAGGACAGAAAGAAACAAAAATATATATTGATTGATCTGGACAGAAGAGTTGACAAATGTGCCAAAACAGACAGGGGAAGAGATCAGTACACCATTGACAGGATTATGAGGGGGTCGGAGAGATACCAGTAAATTAGAAACAAACAAAACAGTACCCTTTTCCAAAAATGGATGTTAAATAGAAAACTGCAGACCCAATCTACTTTGGTAACTTGTCAAATAATGGGAAAGATCAGGAATAACTACATGTGCAAATAATTTTGAAAACAGCAATAAATATGGGTTCAGAAGGGCCCAGACTCTGAATGATGACTATCCTTATCTTTTATGAAGAAGTGACATCTAAGTGGATAACCCAAGACTTAGATCAGGGAAGGGAAGTAAACTGGTAAAAAAGTTAAGAATTGGCAGGGTCGGTGTGGGGTGCTCAATTTTTGTAAAATTAAAGCGCCTGGGATTGGGGGTAGTGTATCGAGATGGATCGAAAACTGGTTGGCAGACAGGAAACCAAGAGTAGGAATATATGGGTCTTTTTATAAATGGCAAGTAGTGACTAGTAGGGTACCGCAGGGATCGGTACTAGGACTCCAGCTATTCACAATATACATTAATGATTTAGATGAGGGAATTAAATGTAATTTCTCCAAATTTGCAGTTGACACAGTTGGGTGGGAGGGCAAGTTGTGAGGAGGATGCAGAGATCCTGCAGTGTGATTTGGATAAGGTGAGTGAGTAGGCAAATTAATGCCATGATGTGGCGATGCCAGAGTTGGACTGGGCTGGGCACAGTGAGAGGGTTTACAACACCAGGTTAAAATCAAACAGGTTTATTTGGAATCACTTGCTCCGAAATCTAGCGATTCCAAATAAACCTGTTGGACTTCAACCTGGTGTTGTAAGACTTCTTACTGTAAGCAAATGAATGGCAGATACAGTATAACGTGGATAAATGTGAGGTTATCCACTTTGGTAATAAAACAGGAAGGTTGATTATCTTAATGGCTATAAATTGAAAGGGTAATGGGCAATGAGACATGGGTATCCTTGGACAGGTGGCACTAAAAGTAAGCATGCAGGTGCAGCAGACAGTAAATAGTATGTTGACCTTCACAGTGAGAGGATTCAAGTACAGGAACAGTGATGTCTTGCTGCAATTACATAGGGCCTTGGTGAGGTCACACCTGGAATAGTGTGTGCAGTTTCAGTCTCCTTATCGGAGGAAGGATGTTTTATGTTCTTGATATAGAGGGAGTGCTGCGAAGGCTTACCAGACTGATTCCTGGGATGATGGGATGGACGTTTGAGGATCGATGAAGTCGGTTAGGATTGTATTTGCTGGAGTTTAGAAAAGGGGGGGGGGGATCTCACAGAAATGTATAAAATTCTAGCAGGAAGAATGTTCCTGATGGCTGGAGAGTTCAGACCAGCGATCATAGTATAAGGACACTGGGTAAAACATTTAGGAAGGAAATAAGGAAAATTGTCTTCACCCAGAGAGTCGTGAGCCTGTGGAACTTGCTACCATAAAAAAAACAGTTTAGGACAAATATATGTATATTTTGAAGGAGTTAGATATTGCTCTTGGGGCTAAAGGGATCAAGGATATGGGGAGATAGCGGGATTAGGTTACTCAGTTGAGTGATCATCCATGATCATAATAAATGGCAGAGCAGCCTCGAAGGGCCAAATTGCCCAATCTTGCTCCTATTATCTATATTTCTATGTTATTTCTTGAGAGCCTGAGCTTGTTTTCCAACAATGGATATTAAATCTGAATCATGGAAAATATATGCAAGATAAAACAGTTCCAAATTTTCTTCACGGCTCCCAAAGATGATCTGTTCCATCTGTAAGCAAAGGAATAGGCAGAAAGCTCATTCTGAAGCTTTCGCTACACTACCGCAAGATGTGCACCCCATTGTTCAGTGGCACAGCGAGTCAATTCACAAATACACATTACAACAGACTAAATGCTTAAGAACTAAACAGAGGTTCACAGCGTGGTAAACCATGTGTCTAACAACTGGCAATTCATCCTATGATCATGGGTGTGGTTTATTTTCCACTTTGCTGACTTCTGAGAGATCATAGAGCCTTGGGTTACAATTAAACATTACAGCATGCTGCACTGCAAAGTGCATAGGTCACACATCTTTACAGGGATAGACCACAGTTTCCGAACACAAAAATGAAGTTAAGTGAAATCTGGATCCATACATAAAAAAGACAAAAAGTGAGCCTTCAGGTAAAAATGAAAGTATGTTTGGAGTTCCTGCAGTGATACAGTACAGCCCCGAGAGAAGGTACTTGGACTTTGTCTTCAAACCGCATGAAATCAGGTTTGATACAAGTTTTACATTGCGGATTCGAACAGTAAAAAACCCTCTACATACACTACTGATACATCTCAGGAACTTCTATTTCAATGAGAAGTTTTCAAAACTTGATTCTTCAGAAATCAGTGTAGTCTCATTCAAATTTCACACATGTGCACATGGTTCCAGATTGGTCACGGTAGCATAGTGGTTAGCACTATGGCGTCACAGCCCCAGGTTCGATTCCTGACTTGGGTCACTGTCTGTGGAGAGTCTGCACGTTCTCCCCGTGTCTGTGTGGGTTTCCTCCGGGTCCTCCAGTTTCCTCCCACGACTCCCAAAAGACATGTTTGTTAGGTAAATTGGACATTCTGAATTCTCCCTCTGTGTACTCAAACAGCTGCCGAACGTGGTGACGAGGGGCTCTTCACAGTAACTTCATTGCATTGTTAATGAAAGCCACCTACTTGTGACAATAAAGACTTTTTTTAAAAATTAATTAGTCATCTGCAATTACTGACTAGTGACAGATAGCTGCTGTTGTAGTATCTTGGGAAGATATTAAAGACCTCATCTGCATGCTAACTTGGATTTATGTTGCATCTGTAATTGTGCTTCACAAGAATGTTAATCAAATAAAACTTTGCTCCGAGCTACATGAGGTATTAAAGGCAGGTGGCCAAGGTGAAAACATAGCAAGTCATTCTCCACATTGCTATACTTTTTTGCAAGGTAAAGAATGTTTAACTAAAAGCTTGGTCAAAGGTGTGGGTTAAGGAATTTAATGCTGGAAAGGAGATGAAGCAGATGAGTCAAGAACAGGGTTCCACAGTGGGGTAGGGGTGGACAAATGCATAGCTGCCAGTTATGGGATGCAGGCACCAAGGAGGGTGGGGACAACAACACAAAAATGTCAGTGGGGGAAATGTGCCTTTCTTATCTCTAGACTTGACTACTCTAATGCTCTACTAACTGGTCTCCATGTTCTATCCTCCATAAACTTGAATCCAAACCTCTGCTGCTGTGTCCCAAGTCCTGTTCACCAATCAACCCTGTGCTTGCTTTCCTGTACTGATTCCCAGTCAAGCACCATCTTAGAACATAACATTCTCATCGCTGTTTTCAAAACCTCCAAGTCTCGCCCCTTGCTATGTGTAATTTAGTCCAGCCCCAGAACTCTTCTGGCTTCTTGAGCATCCCTGACTAATCACTCCACCATTGGTGGCAGTACCCTCGACCCTAAACTCTGGAACTCCTTTTTGATATCTCACCACCTCTTTCCTCAAGACACTCCTTAAAAAGCTCTTTCTTCGTCCAAATGTTTGCTCATCTGGTTTGGTGTCATGTTGTGGTTTATAATATTCCTGTGAAGCAACTTGGGATGTTTCCTATGGTTACGACACAATGTAAATACATGCTTTTATTAGAGGAGATAGCAAAGGGAGTGATCATGAATGAATTTAAATATGAAGATGTTCAGATAAAAGCAAAACAAAAACCCATGACAACAATTTAAGAGAAGCAGAGATTTCACCCCCATGTTCTCCAAATCAACACCACCGAAAACAGATTAACTAGTCACTTCTGGTTTGCTACTAACTGGACTTGGCTTTGTACAAGTTATCTGCTATGTTTGGATTGGATTGGATTGGATTTGTTTATTGTCACGTGTACCGAGGTACAGTGAAAAGTATTTTTCTGCAAGCAGCTCAACAGATCATTCAGTACATGGGAAGAAAAGGGAATTAAACAAAATCCAAGAAAATACATAATAGCTTTAGAATTAATTTTTAAAAGATTAGAACGAGTATAAGTTAAGTAAAAAGTGGATCTGTTGGGGAGAGCTTGCAGAGAGTCGCCTCGCTCCGGCGCCATCTTGAAAACTACTTTTCCTCTGTAATGAAAAGTTTGCCTCTGTAATGAAAAGTATCTGCATTTCAAATTTAATCCACTGGTTGCAAAGCACTGTGAAGCATCTTTAGGTTACAAGGCACCAATAAATTCAGATTCATTTTATAAGAATTCTTTCCAGTTTGCAGACATAGAAAACTCAGTTACTACACTGCACAGTTAAAATACACTAATTTGCCAAGCATGCTGGAAGTAACTGATAGTAAAATGGTCAGAAACAGTGACGAAAGCTGCTTTTGAAAATCAGTATAAAAAGATAGCGCACAGAAAGGCAGAAATTAGCAGTGGAAAATGAAAGGATATTTGAGAAAACGTGAACACACTCTCAATCTGTTGTCGCCGTCATGGTAGACCTGCTCTTCAATAGTTGAGTAAGCTCTTCAGCTGTTGAAACTGCAAGTCAGAGTTCAAGCATAAAAGCACCTTAATTTCATTGCTATTAGAGATATACTCGAACAGCTTGCATCCTACAACCAGATTGGCAATCCAGCAGTTTATAATTAAACACCCTTTTTTATGTTTGTGAAAGGTGAAGTTTGACCCCTAGTTTGACTCTTTATGGCTCTTTGAGGCCACTATTACGGAACTCAGCTTCCCTCCAGAGATGCTAGTGTCCAGAAGGGAATGTCCCTCATGCCAGAAAGCCTGGTTTACTACTCACACCAGAGAAGGACAATTCGGACTGGGCGGACTAACAGCGTACTGCTGTGCATTAGCCAGCAGAGGGCTTGCCAGTGCCAAGGAACTCGGTCAGCCACCAGGAGTTGGCTCCTATTTAAAGAGTGCTGCTCAATTCATAGGCAAACAATCCTTGTAACTGATGTCAGAGGGAAGTACAATATAATAAGCCTGTCTCCACAGGGGGTAATTTAAAACCAAAAGGCCTAAGTTTTTCAAGTAACAGGCGGCGGAGGGTGGTGGATATGAAGTGTTTCAGTCAATCAAAAAAAGGGAGCTTTCCCAATTTAACAGCGTTCCCTTTCAAACATTTTCCCAATTTAACAGCGTTCCCTTTCAAACATTAAAAAAAATGTAATCATGCTGCCATTTCTTAACTGTTCCATTACCGACCAGTGTGAGGCTGACTCAAGATGTGATTCAGCACCTCCCTCCACTCCTGCTGCCTTCACAGTAAGCCACTGTACGGTGTTCGTTCAAGCTTAAAGTTTAGTCTGGGACTAAGCAATTTCATTTTTCTTAAAACAAAGTGATTATCTGCATTGTGCAGATTATACTGGCAGCTAAAAATGGTCATAATGGAAGGGCATTAATCACTCAGACCAGTTGATTAACACTTGGTAGCTTTAAAGCAGATTTTTTTTTTTTTAAATAGCCGTTGGTGCACAAAGCAGAACTTTCAGGAGTTGTAAAACTATCCAGCTTTAGAAAGACGAAGGAAGGCAGGATGCCTTATAGTTACCATGGGGACAAAGAAAATGCAAATAGGGAGTTCCCAAAACCTCTTGAGTTATCTTTTCCATTTCTGCAGCTGACACTTTGAAATAACTAAAATCTAGTCACGGACAAGTTATAACCAGTCACCAGGGTTACAAGACTTGTGAAAATTTGTTTAAAAGTGGCTCATATGTAAACACTAGCTGCAACTTGTTTAGTAGGCAACATCTGTGCAGAATGGACATCAACAGACAAAAATCTGCATTCTTAATGGATTGGTAGTTGCAAAATTGGTAATCTTTCAATGAGTATCATATTTTAGCCCCCCCACTCCCACCCCGATAGCGTTAACCAGAGTCGCACCTCAACACAAATCAATTTGCTCATGGGGTCAAAGTAATTGCAAGTCTCACCAGTACCCAGAACTGCTCAAAGTGAATAGCAATGCACATATCCCCCCACAATATGGTCAAAAGCTCAGTAGTTTCAATTGACCAAATTTGTGCCCATATATTTTGGGGACTTGATTTTCCTTCCTTCCCCCACAAAAGAATATTACAAGTTGCTCAGTCATGCATATGGGCAGTTTTCCAAACACCAAAAAGACTGCACACAAGATTTTTTAAATGACATTAAAAGTACATAAATAAGTAGCACTTACTTGCCCAAGGGAGCAAACTTTCAGAAAATGCAGAACAGATGGCAAACATTTACTTGTAACAAAAATCAACAATGAATACTAAATTGAACTACAATAAAATAAACGATCATCATCGACTATAAAAATAATCCGAACTTGCAGCAAACACATTGCAGTCTCGAGGAGGACAGAGTATTGGAAGACTATGCATGACACGAACAGAAGATGATTATGTGGCAATGCTGTAAAGCTGATTCTCATTTGAGTTTTCATGGAAAACTGCTACATTTATATTAAAAAAGGGAGAAATCAAATAAGTTATGATAAAGATACACAGCTCAAATACACATCCCTGCCAATATCAAAACCAAAGATAAAAGCAAATTGGTTGCTGGAATCTGAAAAAACCCCACAAAATACTGGACAATCTCAGCAGGTCTGACAGCATCTATGGAGAGAGAAGGGAGCTGACATTTCGAGTCTGGCAACTAGAATTATCCACACCCTAAGGCCATCTGTTCATAATCAAATTCAGCTGAAAGCAAGCCTATTTGTATTCATGCACCATCACATGTTTATACAATTATTGCAAAGTTACGTGTTTGTCAATTATTTCTCATCTACATGCTAAGGACACATTTCTGATTCGCATCAATTCCAAGGAGCAAGTTTCAGCTATTAAAACAGCAAAAGTTATAGTAAATGGAACAGCACGATCTTCCCAGTTTGTAAAATGTTTATGAAGTAATTAGAACTTCAAATTTCTAGCTCAAATATCTTGATTATAAATGCTTCTTTTTAATAAATGGAGACATTCATATGTTGATGCAATTATCTGGTTATGTAACACATGCTTAGACGGTACTGTAGTATGTTCAGACCAAGTATTTTCCATGTGCTCTTATGGCTCAGTTCTGGAATTTGTTAACAAGATGAATAACTTGCACAACAGTGCCACAAAATTCAGTTGGACTCATTAGTAGTATTCTTGCTTCCGAGTTAGAAGCTTGCGGGGTCAAGCCACACTCTTAAGGCCTCAAACACAATGCAGATGAAGCTTCAGCATGTACTGAGTACTACATTGTGAAGTGCTAACTTTGATGCTTTGAGTGGATGTGAAAGATTCTATGGCATTCAAAGAGCAGGGGAAGTTTCTCTGACCAATACCCATCCAACACAAAAAAATGTAACGGCTTCAGTTCAGACCACAAGGTTATACAAATCCAGCATGCTTACTTTGCCATTGGCACAGATTACCCAAGACTGACTTGTGCAGAGCTGGTGACATTTTTATGGTATAAACCCAATATAAAAGTAGCTTTACTCTATAAAAAGATCCAAAGCACCATAAATATAGATCCATCCAAGGTGCAGTCTGGTAAGAAAATAGAAGGTTATAAAATGGAGCTGCTAGAAAACACAGGCAGCAACAAGTGTGGCAGCTTGAAGTGGACTGGTGGGAAGGACAGTATTTGATCTTAAAGTTTACATAAATCTTTTCAAACATCTGCCAGCTTTAGCCTGGGGTCTGATTTTTAAAAAAACTTTTGAACTTCAATTGAGAGGGCACAGTAAATCAGAGTAATTGTAGCTCCTGGAAACCCCGAGTCAATTCAGTTTAATTTTATTCAGGGTGTTTGCAGCAGGCAATTTGTCAAGCTTGGCTTCTTGGACAGAAGAATCATGTGTTGCATCATGCAAATGTGTGCTAGTAGGTGGAAGATAAGAGTACTGACAATGTCGTCTGTTCAGGGGGTATAGAGAATTGCATGGTCCTAACAGTAGAACGTGTGAAAAATATCACGGCAAGGAGAAACAAATAATAAAAAGGGTCTAAGTAGAAAAATAAAGAAAGGACTGGATAAACAAGAAAGAAAATAGAGATGGACATCTTTCCATGTTCAAACCATCTTTCAGATGTGGTTGAGAAGATCCTCCGTAAGATTTCCTCCAAAATGTACTAATTCTTTACATCAGCTCAACATTGTCAGACAAATTCTCATCTATTCACAAATATGACAATTCCCCTCCAAATAAAGGGATTCACAGACCGGTTACTTTGCAGCCCTGGTTTGACAGAATAGCACCAAAGTTGCACTGTATGAAATGAAATAAAAATCGCTTATTGTCACGAGTAGGCTTCAATGAAGTTACTGTGAAAAGCCCCTAGTCACCACATTCCGGCGCTTGTTCGGGGAGGCTGGTACGGGAATTGAACCGTGCTGCTGGCCTGCCTTGGTCTGCTTTAAAAGCCGGCGATTTAGCCCAGTGTGCTAAACCAGCCCAGTATTGCTGTCAGAGCATAAAATGTTGCATCTGCATAAAATGAAGAATATGCAGCAAATCAAATAAGATGGGGATGGTTGCACTTTTGTTGATGGTCAAGAGCTGCCTACGACCAGTACCGCATATGAAGTAGTTTGTTGTACAAAACACAGATATATTGTATAAAATTACTACAGCTTATTTTTGGTTTTGGCACCTGTTACCAAGTCACTATAGCCACTGATAGTCATGGCGGTCCAGGTCAACTCTCAGATTATGTCCCCCTTCTCACGTGTGAGCGTCGATGTTCAGGCCCTTCATGTCACTTTGCAAGCATCCTTGGAGTGGAGCTACTGGTCATCTGGCTCAGTTGCCATGCCATGAAGAAATTTCTTAGTTATACAACGGCCTTCCATTTGCAAACATATCCAAGCCAGCAACGTTGACTGTATGATGAGTGCCAACATTCTTGGGAGCTTTGCGTGGCGAGGACTGTCACATGAGACTTTGTCCATCCAAAGGTGAAGTGGGGTTACTGGTTTATGGGGACAGGGTGGAGGTGTGGGCTTGAGTAGGGTGCCCTTTCCAAGGGCCGAATGTCCTCTTTCTGCACTGTAAATTCAATGATGCTATGAGATGTCCAGAGTGCACTGCAAACAACAACGGTGGAAATTGTTGAGCTTCCTTTCCTGACAGTTGTAAAAGTTATCCCTGTTTCCCTACCATACAGCAAGGTGCTGAGAGTACAGGACTCAAAGAGAGTGAGTTTGATGTTAGCAAATTTGAGTGTTGGCCAAGTAGTTGCTTTCCCGATGCACGCATCCAGATTGCTTCTCGGCCTTGTGACTAAGATCAAGTGAGTGAGTACTGCATCCAGAGACTATGTCTAGTCACCTGTGGATCCAAAATGACAGACATTGCTAACAACTTCTGCAGAGGTGTTATTCAGTGTGATCAAAGCAGAGATGGGTCACCTTGTCCCATGACCACATCTTCTTTGACACGGTTAGAGAGAAAACAAAATACACCCCCTCCTCCCAAATCAATGTCACAACCCCGCCTCCCAAATTCGACTCCACACTCCCTCGCCCCTCCAAAAAAAAACCGACGTCACACTCCCCTCCTCCTACCCCCAAAATCGGCATCACACCACCCCACCCAACAATGGCACTTTCAAACGCCAATATTGCTGAACTTGCCAAATGTTTCTCACTCATTGTACTTTTCAAATAATTAACTTTTCAATACAGGAAAAGAACGTTCACCAGAAGTAGGTGTGACAGGTATTGTTAAAACTATTTTCAGAATGGTTTCCACATTTGGAAAAATTGACTGCACACCCATCTTGTACAAGTTTGTACAAATCAGCTGGTGATCTCGAAGCTCAGAACTCCTCATTATCAATGAAATTAATGAATGGTTTTACTTCTTCGAAACGACCTTGTGACTGTGTCCTCTTTGTAGAATTCATTTAATTTCTTACTGCAGTGGCTTTTAGCACTCATTCAAACATATGCCAAAAAGCACGCAAAATAAATCAGTTTCCTTCAGCGATTAATTCCTACTCTGCAAATGGACACCATTATTGGGTCACAAATAACATTGCCAATGCAATCTCAAATGATGATCTTCTCTTTCCCTTTCAAAGTAATTTCATTGTCTCTGGTTTCATGAATAAACCTCCTGTGTCTTGTATGCTTATCCGGGATTTTTGGTTAATATTACTACCTCTGCTTCCACCGAGCTATAGTCATTTCGAGCTTCCATAAGCAGTATTAAATAAAGTTGTATTAACACTTTGAAGCAATTTGCCGGCAGCATTAATTCTTTGAAGTAAACAGTTCCACAAAACTGTTAGAGTGCAATGTTGTACTTTTCAAATTTCCTTGTTAAGGATTTTCCTTGGCTTTCACACGTGTTTTTTCTGAATTTGATGAGGTTATGTCTAATAAGGTTTCCTTTATATCAACAAAGTTAATTTTCAAAGCCAAAACAATACCTGCTTGAGTGAACCACCTTGACCAAATGTTTTCCATTTGCCTGGTCCAAGCATGATCGCAACATATTCGACCAATACGTGGGAACAGGAAAAAAACATACATGTTTGAACAAAGTCCAAAAAATGTACAGCTCTCACACAGGATTCAGTTGCAGCATTGCCGCATTAAATTTAAGGAGTGACTAGAAGATGGGACGAATAATGCACATGGGCTTGAATTGTTCAGTCTTACTTGTAAACCCGAATATATTCTGCCATATTTGTGACATTAACAAAGCTCTGCCCACGACAAATTTTGCAATGATTTCCAAAACATGTCACTAGGCACTCAGAAGTGTGGGATTGTAACTGGACAAAACAGAAATCGCTCTACAACTTTACCATCGGTCACATATCTTCTATGGAATAGCATTTGGCATCTTTTATTTAATTAGTGAATTGGTTTCCAAGCTGCTCTGCCATTTATAGTGAAGAAGTCATCATAGGTATTGTGCATTAAAATATTGGTCTTCCCTGAGCCACAACATTGATAAATTTTTCAAAGGCTCTTTGGAGAAGCTCATGAAATTCAGAGATATTTAAGGCAGGCTAAAAAAAGTACCTCTTCGATTTGACAATGACGACTCATCAAGTCCTCAGTCCCAAAGAAGGCAGCAGTTTGACTGTGGCAATGACACGTCTCAGCACTTTCCTCCAGTGAGAATACCTTTTCAAACTGAACCAACACCACAAAATTCTTCCAGATAATTTTCATCTTTCAATGTACGTATGCATAGCTTTAATGTAAGCTTTGAAAGTTTCATGATCAGCAACATCTCTTCCAACGTCGCTCCAGTTTTGAGTGCCTGTCTATGAATGCTCATTTCCCTTTCCCAGGGTCAGGAAATAATTTGCAAACATTACAGTAGACAGAGGTTTTGAGAACAAAAATCAACCAATTTCTCTTCACCCTCGGAAAATAGGACTCAAAGACTTCCCAAACTGCTTAAGCCTCCAACCTTGAACACTTCCCAAATTTTCCACATTGCCTATGTTCTGGTTTATTTAGTACAAAATGGGAGCAGCAGTGACCAGGGTTTGATTCCAATCGAGAGTGTGGCATTTGCACCTCGGCTGCGTGGGTTTCCTCCAGGTGGTCCCCCGGTTCAAAATGTGCAGGTTAGGTGGATTTACTTGATCAATGCGCGAGGGTTATGAATATCTTGCAAAAAGATTTCCAACCAATGGCATTAGGCTCACTGGCCAGTAAATTGTCAGATTTATCTCAGTTCTCTTTTTCCAACAGGGAGGTTACATTTGCAAGTCCTCTCATAACTATCACATATTTAAAGGATCGGAAGATTGTCACCAGAGGCACCACAATTTCGCTCATCAATCTAGGAGGGGTCCCATCCAGACCAGTCATAATGGAAGAGAAGTTGGTCATTTAGCCCAGTCATTTTCAAACTCAGGGTCGCCGGCAGGTGTCAGGAAGGCCTCCGGGCATCGCAGCTTGCACAATCACGAGAACTAGCGGCCAACGGCTACCGTCTTTTAAAAATAGCCGGCTGCAACCGGTTTTCAGAATGCCGGCCGTCCCGTGCATGCGTGCCCCCTCAGCAGTGCGCAGGCTCAGAACCCATCGGGGCAGACTGTCTCCTCCTGACATCACCTTTAAGAAAAAAAATAGATGGAGTCTTCCTGCCTGGTGTGACGGCAGATAGAAGGTCAAGCACCCCATACATTGATGTCACGTGCCCTGGGCTGGAGAGAGATTCTTCAATTTTATTCGCAGCAAGCAAGCAACAGGGCTGCAGAATTCAAAATGGGTCATTTTGTAAAACAGAAGACAGGGCAGGATCTCATAACTAAATCTGCTGGAGAGCGCTGCTCAGGAGGGTCCACGGCAGGACAAAGCAATGCTGGTGTGAGCTCCAGGGCCTCTGATGAATAGCCCATTAAGAAGCTGAAATCAGGAACAAAGCGTATGATGATTTTACGTATCGCTTTATTAATTCTGCCAGTGCAAATCAGGATGCAAAGCCCATGTGTGTTATATGCAGGAAAGTACTGGCAAATGAAAGTTTAAAACCCTCAAAACTTGAAAGACATTTGAAGACCAGGCATGGTGAATTAGAGGAAAAGCTCTTGATTTTTATCAAAAGACGCAGTGAGAACTTAAATCGACAGCTGAAGTACTCAGCAGTAATGTAAAACTGAATGACAAAGCAAGTGAGATCGTGAGGACCAAGCAGGCTCACCTGTCACATTAAAGGTAAGTGAAAATAGTGTGTTGTGATGATCGGCCGATTGGTAAAAATGGGTCCCGCGCAAAAAAGTTTGAAAAACACTGTACTCTCTCTGTACATTAATTCAGTCAGTCTCATTCCCCTCCTCTATCCCCATAGTTTATCTCCATCATTAAAAAAAAATAATTCCTTCCGTCCTTGTGAGCGGTAGTGCCTTTAAATTCAGCGAATGCCTCAAAGAAATGTCATCCTCACATTTCCCCTGCACCTCTTGCCCAAAAATCTTTAAATCGATGTCCTTAGTCCTTGTGCCATCAGCTAATATGAATAGGTTTACTGTCTGCTTTACCTAAACCTACCATAATGTTCTACACATCTGTCAAATCTCCCCTCAAACCCCTTCGCTCCAAGAGAACTACCCCAGCTTCACAACCTCACCATTTAACCAAATTTTCTCATCTCTAAAGCCATTCTCCTCTCAAGGACCCTCATATCCATCCTTACTGCTGGGACTGGAACTGGACACCAAACTCTAGCTGTAGCCTAACCTGAGCTGCATAACTTCACTGTTTTTATACTCATTGCCTCAGTTTATGAAGCCCAGGATCCCATATGTGTTGCTAATTAGTCTCTAAATGTGTCCTGCCACCTTCAAACGTTCCATGCATACAAACTCCTAGTCTTTCTATACTCTTCGGAACTGTGGTACTGGCAGAAGGAATAGGGAGAGCCAAATACACTTAGAGAGTTAGTGGAGCTTTGTTCGCAGCTCCATTTTTGACCACCCCCAGCCAAGAAAAATAACTCCTTTAGACCAGGAGCCCATAAGATATAGGAACAGAATTAGATCACTGGAACCCATCATCTGTTTTCAAGGATCGTCCCTTCAATCTGAGGTTGTGCCCTCTGGTTCTAATTTTTGCTACAAGGGGAAACATCCTCTCCACATCCACTTTATCCAGGCCTTGCAGTGTCCTGTAAGTTTCAATAATATCCCATGCTCATCCTTCTAAACTCCAACGAGTAGAGACCCAGAGTCCTCAACCGCTCCTCATACGACAAGGTCTTCATTCCAGGAATCATTCTTGTGAACCTCCTTTGGACCCGTTCCAAGGCCAGCACATATTAAGAATTCAAGCTCTTCTCTCAGTTTATGATTTTCCCATTACTGCCAATGTGGTACTTTATGGCTTGGAATACCCCTATTCCCCACCCGCCCCCCCCTCAAAAAAAACCTATGCACTGCCCTGGACAGAATATATGCCAAGACCACATCATAAAAACATAACTTGTGAAAATATAAACAAAGCCATTATACTAAGAACTGTTAAACAATGTCACTTGAATAAGCGTTCCAGGGCATTGCATTTTAATGCAAGTGAATGGACAAATTATGCTGTGCATTTTTCTATTTGCAATCTGAAAAGAAGAAACGCCTAGAGAGAGGATTAGGAACTGCTGTCTGTTTCTGACCAGTTTCTGAAAGATACAACATTATATTTAACGAATTCTAAAACATTACAAAACGAAATCCAGAAGGACCCCTGTAATAAGTTTAGCAAAAATTCGAGATGATCGGTTGGCCAGATAAAATATCACCCTCACTAAGCCAATTCATGTTCAAAACATGGTTTCCATTTCAGAATGCACAAAGTCTGTTTAATGGCAGCCAGAAGTCTCCCTGATCTGCTTCAGTAAACCCATTCAAACTTGGATTTCCATTGAACTTGGCACTTTCGTAGAATGGTGAGCAATTGGCCATCATTGCGCCATGCGGCTGTGCCTCAATGACCCAGGTGCACCGTCCCCCAACGGTGGAACTGACAGTATTTATTTGGACATTGAAAGCATTTGCTCAATGGCTATTACTGGGACGTTGCAAATTAATATTTTAGATGCAGGTATGTATGCTAAATTACATTTCTACTAGAAAGATATGCAAGACATTTGTTAGTTCTACAGATTTTCCCCAAATTCAATTTATCTACAGGTCATATTCAGCTGTCACTCACTTCATCCCTCTTTTGGGGCTGTTTCTACTCACTCACTCCAAGACACTCAGTTGATATTGTGCTTCCTTAAATTAAGTGAAGAACTATAATAGAGGCCAAAAGCCCCAGGTTCACAATCCATTTCATGCATCATCACTGTTGCAGTCCAGTGACCTGGAATACCATCTTTGTTTTCCCCCACTCATTCTAATTAATATATCATAACATTTAACAGCAGAAAGGCAACAGAGCACCGTCATCACAAGAAACTAGGAGCAGGAGCTCCATTGATCCTCTATCTCAATGCTATATTCCTGGAATATTGGATATTCTTAAATGTTATTCATCTGTAACTCTTTATACTTACCCAGCCTTTTAATAAAGTTTAGAATTCTCTCAGGCTATTACATAAAACCGGAAGCAACAGCGTAGAATGTCTTATCCGTGCCCAATGCTCCATAATATAAACTGCACTTTCCTGCATAGAGACTAATTTCAGTGAATCAAACTGTCCTGCCCATCTCACCACCATCACCAGGCAACACATGTGTATAACACGTCATGGCCCATTCAGCAGCTGGTTAGCATAGCACAGATTTGGGCTTAATCGTGCCTTTTACGGAGTGGATGCAAATTCGACTGACTTAATACTCTTTTCGCAATCATCCTTGTTCACTAGATACCACACGGGCTTGTGTTCATTCAATGTCCTTTATCTTGGGACCCCCCACGTTTGGGGGGCCCCTGTCACTACACAGTTTGTTTCACAGCAAATCCACCATTGCCTGTCAAAATGCGTCATTTCACACTTCTCTGTATTAAACTGCATCAGTCGCTACCCTGCCCATTCTTCTAGCCTCCCGGTCCTGTCTACTCTAGTACCGTGAGCCTTTTCTGTTGCTCCTCTTTACTTTTATCTGATCCAATTTGTCTACCATCATCTCCTCTTCTGTGGCATCTAAAAGCATCACCATCACCTTTAGAAAAGGCAGATGCAAAGGACTAATTAAGTACAACAGCAATGAAATGAAAATCGCTTATTGTCACGAGTAGGCTTCAATGAAGTTACTGTGAAAAGCCCCTAGTCGCCACATTCCGGCGCCTGTTCGGGGAGGCTGGTACGGGAATTGAACCGTGCTGCTGGCCTGCCTTGGTCTGCTTTAAAAGTCAGCGATTCAGCCCAGTAATCTACTCTATTCCAAATCAGCCCCACCATTCCATCAACTCCCATTTACAATTGACTTTTGCTATTAAGACTTTTAGGATTCCTTTTAGTTATCCACTAATCTGGTCCCAAACACAACTTGCCGATCTTATTTTGTTTATCAGGCTCACTGTAGTTCTTGCATGCAGCAAGGTTCACTGCTGAATACGAAACCCGACATTTATCATAAACCTTTCTTTATTTCATTTTAATCTCCTATCTTTAGTCAACTAGAGTGTTCTAGCGTCAGAAGACCTTCCTAAAAAAAAACACAACGAATCGGATTCTGAGAAATGCTCCCATAACAAGCAGAATGCAAGTTGCTTTACAAAGGTTTCACACTGGAAAGCATTTGACTTGTTTCAGTAATTTTCAATATCTTGATAAATTATATATGCTTCCAAATCATACCAACACCCAAAGAGAGAGATTAGGGCAGGCCATGTGAAAGGTGCTGTAATCCTCAGAGGGTGGTGGTGGTGCCACAGAAATCAGTGGAGTAAACAGGCCTGGATGAAGTTGGTTGCATGGTGTCACAAGCCAATGTTTCCTCCAACCCCTCTGTTTGTTACTTGTGGCCCACTTGTGGTCCCTTCAACACCGATGCAGAGCTGCGCATCTTAAAAGATTGTGCACTGCAGTGCATCTTTGTTCCCTGCACAACACATTGCCGATTCCTGTGCATTGGGCATCTAGGATTCACCATTTTTTTTGTTTTAAATTTAGAGTACCCAATTATTTTTTTTCCCAATTAAGGGACAATTTAGCGTGGCCAATCCACCCAACCTGCACATAGTTGGTTTGTGGGGGTGAAACCCACACAGACATGGGGAGAATGTGAAAACTCCACACGGACAGTGACCCAGGGCCGGGAATAGAACCCGGGTCCTCAGCGCCACAGTCCCAGTGCTATCCGCTGTGCCACATGCCGCCCTTGGATTCTCCATTTATTATCCTTTCAGCCTGAACCATATTCCCATATCATCTCAAAAAGGGTGAAATTTGCAAAGCCGGAGCATAATATAAAACACTGCCACTTCATCTCCCTTTGAAAGCTCGACATCAGAAAACTACTACAACTCTTATTTCTTCCTAAAGCAAGTTTAGTAATTTTCTGTATTGATAGATTACTTGGTTGGAGCTTGTTAAACTCTTGCCACTGTGCAAACTTGGAACACCCTATGCTATCTGAACAGTGATTATGAAGGGGAACAGGGTCCTTCAGGTAGGGCTTATACCAGGGGTGGGCAAACTACGGCCCGCCAAAGGTCTTTATGCGGCCCACAAAGTCATTAAAAAAAAAAAAAAAAAATTTTTTTTAAATTTAAAAAAAAAAAATTTTTTTTTTTTTTTTAAGGTTAATGGGGGGGGCTGTTGGGTTACTTACTGGTATAGGGTGGATACATTGACTTGAGTAGGGTGTTCATTGCTCGGCACAACGTCGAGGGCCGAAGGGCCTGTTCTGTGCTGTACTGTTCTATGTTCTATATGAGGCGCCCAGAATCATAACCGGGTGAAGTAATTATTTTACTTAATATACTATGCGGCCCTTTAAAATTGTGAATTTCTGAATGTGGCCCTTGCACGGAAAAGTTTGCCCACCCCTGGCTTATACATTCTACATGTAGATTTCAGAGAAGCACCAGCCCCTCCACCCCAACACCTGTCAAAGACTGCATGTGGCATCGGGATTCAAACAGAAAAAAGTTATTCATTAGGAAGGGTTTCAATAGTGGGAGACTAAGCTCCTGGAGAAACAAGTGATTGAGGGATGTGATGAGAACAAAGAACAAAGAAAAGTACAGCACAGGAACAGGCCCTTCAGCCCTCCAAGCCCGTACCGACCATGCTGCCCGACTAAACTACAATCTTCTACACTTCCTGGGTCCATATCCCTCTATTCCCATCCTATTCATGTATTTGTCAAGATGCCCCTCAAATGTCACTCTTGTCCCTGCTTCCACCACCTCCTCCGGCAGCGAGTTCCAGGCACCCACTACCCTCTGTGTAAAAAAACTTGCCTCGTACATCTACTCTAAACATTGCTCCTCGCACCTTAAACCTATGCCCCCTAGTAATTGACCCCTCTACCCTGGGGAAAAGCCTCTGACTCTGAAGATGGTATGTGATCTATAAAAATGGGTTAGATATGATCGGGCCTCTGGTCGTTTCGATTAGAAGATTCAAAAGACTGGTATAGGTCGACTCTCCTTCAATTTTAATTCATCTCAGGGGACAGGCATATTTTCGTCATCACAACCCTCAGAAAGTAAGGAACCAGTAGTTTCATGTTGCTCCATTGTGCAATATGTTAACATACAACAACATATGACATGTGCAATTCAGAACTCAAAATGCCATGAAAAATATAGTGCGGCCGACATCAAACACAAGTCAGTCACCAACCACTTACCTAAATTCTACAGTGGCTGTAAATGATTCCTGCTCAGTTATTGAAAAGACACAGAGAAAACCCTCCCCACTGCGGAAATAATTGTCCCGAATAGCTGCATAGTCTTCCTGTCCAGCAGTATCCAAGATGTCTATCTGGACCTCCTCACCATCCAGAACAACTTTTTTCCTATAACTGTCGGCTTTAGTAGGCTCGTAGTCTTCAACAAACTGCAAGGAAAGATTAAAAGAGCACAGACATAATAAATCAGAGGCATTTGAGAAATTTTACCCGTCTCCAGTTTAATATTATTTTTATTCCTTTTTAGTAAAGGAGGTACATTGCTGCTCGAGTATCACTTTGTAGGTACCTTTCAGCACCTCACAGCAGTGGATAGTTTCACACAGCAGCACCAAGTTTGTTATATTTTCCATTCTCCTCCCATAGATCAGACTGCTGTACATTTATTGGGGGGGGGGGGGGGGGGGGGGGGGGGGGGATCAATCCAAGAACTTTCCCAGACTGTATACCTTAACTAATCGCTGCCTTAATTTACCCATAAAAAAAATAAAGTTTTATTCAACATATTGGTTTTATATAGCACCGTTCATGTAGGAAATTGTCTCAAGGCCTTCCACAGGAGTTAAGTGCCAATGCTTTGCAGGGAAGCAGGCAAAACCAGGGAAAAGCTTTGAAGCTGTATTTTCCACAAGGTTAATAATGGCGAGGAAGCTGCTAAGAGGCAGATCCAATTTGGTACGGAGTTACAAAGCAGTACAAGATGAGGTAGCTAGAAGGCTCTACCAATTAAAAAGCTAGAATGGCAAGGGATACAAGTTGTTAAACTTGTGTTAAATAGTATATAATGTGGGAACATGAGGTTTTCCACTTTGGCAGGAAGAATAGAAAAGCAGATTATTTAAATGGAGGGAGAATGCTAAGTAGACAGGGATATGGTTCTCCTGTTTCATTCATTACCAACTGCAAAGTCATCATGCAGGGACAATAAGTAATTAGCAACACAAATGGAATGTTGGCTTTTATTTCAAGGGGGATAGAGTATAAAAAGTAGTGAAGTCCTGGGCATTAGTGAGACTGCATGTAGAGTACGGTGTGCAGTTTTGGTCTCCGAGGTAGAGAGAGCAATCACTAGGCTGACTCTTGCCATGAGGGGGTTGTCTTCCAAGTAAAGTTGAGTGAGTTGGACCTATATTTACTGAATTTAGAAGAATGATAGACGATCTTATTGGAGACAGAAGATTGATGGTGGGCTTGACAGGGTAGACGCAGAGAGGATGTTTCATTTATAAAAAAGGGGGTCTCGACAGAGATGAGAGGATTTTTTTTCCCTCAAAGGGTCATTCGTGTTTTGAATTCACAAGAGAGCAGTGGAGGCTGCATCATTAGATTTTCTGATCCACAAAGGAGTTGAGGGTCATCAGCTGTTCGGGTACACAGAGGGAGAATTCAGAATGTCCAATTCACCTAACAAGCACATCTTTTGGGACTTGTGGGAGGAAACCAGAGCACCCGGAGGAAACCCACACAGACACAAGGAGAACTCGCAGACTCAGCACAGACAGTGACCCAAGCGGGAAACGAACCTGAGAGGCAGGCAAGTGGAGTTAATGGCACAATCAGATCAACTATGGTCTTACTGAATGATGGAACAGACTGATGGAGCTGTTTCTTATACTCTTGAGGCAGCTAAGGAGGACTAGAGGGTGCACAAAAGAGCAGAGAGTCTGCGGGATTTGAAGAGGTGGTTTTCAAATTTTTTTTTGTTTTGGGACTGAGTCAATGGAGATCAGGCGAGCATAGGAATGATGGACAAGGAGGAGCCAGGGACACAGGATGTAGGTTGCATCAGACATTTGGAGTTTATGGAAAGTAGATGTCAGAAGGATGACAAGAGTTTGACATTACTATTTTGGGTGACCAAAAAAAAGAAAAGGCTGATTTCTTACCTGTATTATTCATTTTGGATAAGATAATGCCTTATCCGTAACACAAATTAAAATCCATATTAGGAAAGGTTAATGGAATATTGGTCTTTATCTCAGGCACTGGGATGAAAAGGGGAAGAAGTATAAACTCTTGGTCAGAGTCCTTCGAGAGGGCTATATTCAGTTCTTAATACCAAAGGAAGGATATAGTGGCTTTGTAGTGGGTGCACAGTAGATTCACCAGTGAGATACTGGAGGTTAAATTAAGATTTAAGATAAGCAAAGTAAAGTTAAATATGTTAGGTAGGACTTTGAGAATGACAAAAATTTGGAATAATGAGCTGGATGGGGAAGAAAAAAAAAAAAGAGGGTAGGATAGCAAATAAATTATAGACATGGACATGATCAGTATAGTGGAAGTATTAAAAGGTACCAGCAGGATGAAACGATTGGCCATTCCTCACTTTCATTTTTCTTTTGAGAAATTCTAAATAGCTTACATTAACACTGCAATTAAGTTACTATGAAAATCCCCTAGTCGCCACATTCCAGCGCCTGTTTGGGTACACTGAGGGAGAATTCAGGATGCCCAATTCACGTAACAAGCACTTTCAGGACTTGTGGGAGGAAACTGGAGCACCCGGAGGAAACCCACGCAGGGGAGAACGTGCAGACTCTGCATAGATAGTGACCCAAATGGGAATTGGAACCTGGGACCCTGGCGCTGTGATGCAACAGTGCTTACCACTGTGCTGTGCTGCCCAAAAACGTCTAGACTTTAAAATTGACAACTGTAGAGTTGATCTCAGAGTAACATCTGCAAAAATGCTATCCTATCATTCATTAGAATTGTGAATGAACACAACATTTTATACAAAGAATTATCAGTATATGTTCTCAATCCCCAAAGGATCCTATATGAATGAAACTGGGCAGTCTCAATCCAGTCATTTGTGGACATGTACAAAATTGTCTCACACGAGTGATCAGGCAAGCCATAAAAATTGTTACACTAGTACAGCAGAGGGAGCTCTTCTAAAGCTGAAGCAAAGCCTAGCCAGCTTTATTCTACATTTATCTGCTACAGATCATTTGGTGGTGCCCAATGTGAACTATTCCATGTGCAAACTCCGTGCTCTCCATAAGCAGAAAATTCACAAAAACAAATATTCCTCAGAAGCCATCAATCAGAATGTTTAATGTATAAAGTTGTTACCAAACCTTCCAATATAGATTTTGCTGCAAGAACAACACTTGTGTATGAAACATGTGATATTCAGATCAGAAAATGTAAAGAAAAATGGTCAGGCTGTGTTTACATCTAAATAGAAATATTACAAAATAAATCGAAAAGTAAGACAGAAGCTGATGGCATTTAGGCATTTGTGTAAACAGCAGATACCATCAAATGAGACCAGCAGGGGGAACATTGCAGGCAGTTTCAAAACCATCATGTAGAGGAGGACAAAGGCAAGACGTTACTCAAGGGAATAACTTCTCTTAAAAAGGAACGGTAGTTCTGCTCCAAATTTACTGGCTTCAAGGAAACAACAATGATCAGTTTGTATACTGAAGAAACAACACATCCAAACAGTATTTCAAACATATTAAACCTGCTGTGTTCCCAGAGGTTTGTGGCAGGATGCAATTAACCAGATCAGACTTCGCCTTCAAGGCATGATGTATGGTGTTGGTATGTAGGAAAATATTTTTCAGTCTAAATTGTATCCATGTACAACAGCAAGTCAACTTCTTGACCAAGGCAGGCCAGCAGCGCGGTTCAATTCCCTTACCAGCCTCCCCGGACAGGCGGGTTGAATGTGGCGACTAGGGGCTTTTCACAGCAACTTCATTTGAAGCCTACCTGTGACAATAAGTGATTGTCATTTCATTTTCATTTTTTCTTCATGCCAGTGTTTAACTATTCTGTTGAAATAAGGCAGGATTTCTACCCAAACTCAAAACGATGAAGAATCATTAATCTACTATGCTTCTAGCTCCCATTATAAAAAACGTATACATATTTTTAAATTCATTTACAAGATGTGGGCATCGCTGGGTAAGCCAGCATTAATTGCCAATCCCTATTTGCGCTTCAGAAGCTGATGGTGAGCTGCCTTCTTGAACCACTGCAGTCCTGGAGGTGTAGGCACACCAACTGTGCTGTTCAGGAGGGAGTTCCAGAAATTTACCCCAGCGACAGTGAAGGAACGGCGATATATTTCCATATTGGAGGGGAGGGGGGGGGGGGGGGGGGGGGGGGGGTGCATGAGTGACTTGGAGGGGAACCTCCAAGTGGTGGGGTTCCCAGGCATCTGTTGCTCTTGTGCTCTTGTCCTTCTAGATGGTAGTGGTCGTGGGTTTGGAAGGTGCTGTCTGAGAAACCCTCCCCTGTCAGCACGTTGCAGGCACTCACCACCCTCTGCGTAAAAAAACCTGCCTCGCACATCTTCTCTAAACTTTGCCCCATGGACCTTAAACCTATGCCCCCTGGTAACTGACTCCTCCACCCTGGGAAAGAGTGCTTGGCAATCTACTCTTTCTATGCCCCTAATAATCTTGTAGACCTCTAATAGGAACACTCCCCTCATAATCTTTAGATCTCGAATAGGAACACCCAAAGAAACCAGGGGGAATTTTCAAACCTTGAATACTACCATCTTATTAATCAAACTACAGCTAACTTTGGACTATCCGCTTTGATAATAATTTCAGCTTTGTGGAATTTTCTCTAAAATTCATTTATGGGATGCGGGCATGGTTGGTTAGGATCTATTGACAATCCCTAGTTGCCCTTCAGAAGGCGGTAGCGAGTTGCCTTCTTGAACTGTATCAGTCCTTGAGATGTAGGTACATCCACTATGCTGTTAGGGAGGGAGTTCCAGGATTTTGCCCCCGTGTCAGTGAAGGAATGGCGATATATTTACTAGTCAGGTCGGTGAGTGGCTTGGAGAAGAACCCAGGCATCTGCTGCTCTTGTCCTTCCAGATGGTAGAGGTCATGGGTTTGGAAGGTGCTGGCAAAGGAACTTTAGTGAGTTACTGCAGTGCATCCTGTAGATGGTACACACGGCTGCCACTGTTCACGGTAGAGGATTTGAATGTTTGATGAAGGAGGAGCAATTAAGCGGGCTGCTTTGCCCCGGATGGCGTTGAGCTTCTTGAGTGTTGTTGGAGTTGCACTCATCCCATCCAGGGAAGTGGTGAGTATTCCATTCCACTCCTGACTTGTGCCCTGTAGATGGTGAACAGGCTTTTTTTGGAGGGGGGGGGGGGCGCAGGTCGTCAGGAGGCGAGTTACTCGCTGTAGGATTCCTAGCCTTTGACTGCCCTGATAGCCACAGTATTAATATGGCTAGTCCAGTTCAGTTTCTGGTATCGCCCAGGATGTTTACTTCTGACCACACACACAGTTAGAATCTGCAGAGTATTTGACACTTCTGCCTACGATAATGACTGAATTGTTGCACTTTAACCCTCTACATTTGCCTCACCCTCAATAAATAGAACAAAGAACAGTACAGCACAGGAACAGGCCCCTTGTCCCTCCAAGCCTGCACCAACAATGCTGCCCATCTAAACTGAAATCATCTACACTTCCGGGTTCCGTATCCCTCTATTCCCAACCTATTCATGTATTTGTCAACATGCCCCTTAAACGTCACTATCGGCCCTGCTTCCACCACCTCCTCTGGCAGCGAGTTCCAGGCACCCACTACCCTCTGTGTATAAAACCTGTCTCGTACATCTATTTTAAACCTTGTCCCTCGCACCTTAAATATATGCCCTCTAGTAATTGACCCCTCTACCCTGGGAAGGTCTCTGACTATCCACTCTGTCTATGCCCCTCATAATTTTGTAGACCTCTATCACGTCACCCCTCAACCTCCGTTGTTCCAGTGAGAACAAACCAAGTTTATCCAACCTCTCATCATAGCTAAAGCCCATCATACCAGGCAACATCCTGGTAAATCTCTTCTGCACCCTCTCTAAAGCCTCCACATCCTTCTGGTAATGTGGCAACCAGAATTGAACACTGTACTCCAAGTGTGGCCTAACTAAGGTTCTATACATCTGCAACATGACTTGCCAATTTTTATACTCAATGCCCCGGCCAATGAAGGCAAGCATGCCGTATGCCTTCTTGACTACCTTCTCCATCTGTGTTGCCCCTTTCAGTGACCTGTGGACCTGTACACCTAGATCTCTCCGAATGTCAATACTCTTGAGGGTTCCACCATTCACTGTATATTCCCTACCAGTATTAGACATTCCAAAATGCATTACCTCACATTTGTCCGGATTAAACTCCATTTGCCATCTCTCTGCCCAAGTCGCCAAACGATCTAAATCCTGCTGCATCCTCGGACAGCCCTCATAGTTATCCGCAATTCCACCAGCTTGTGTTGTACGCAAACTTACTAATCAGACCAGTTACATTTTCTTCCAAATCATTTATATATACTACGAACAGCAACGGTCCCAGCACTGATCCCTGTGGAACACCACTAGTCACAGTCCTCCAATCAGAAAAGCACCCTTCCATTGCTACTCTCTGCCTTCTGTGACCTAGCCAGTTCTGTACCCATCTTGCCAGCTCACCTCTGATCCCGGTGACTTCACCTTTGTACCAGTCTACCACGAGGGACCTTGTCAAAGGCCTTACTAAAGTCCATATAGACAACATCCACTGCCTTACCTGCATCAATCATCTTTGTGACCTCCTCAAAAAACTCGATCAAGTTAGCGAGACATGACCTCCCCTTCACAAAACAGTGCTGCCTCCTCGCTGACACGTCCACTTGCTTCCAAATGGAATGGATCCTGTCTCGAAGAATTCTCTCCAGTAATTTCCCTACCACTGACGTAAGGCTCACCGGCCTGTAGTTCTCTGGATTATCCCTGCTACCCTTCTTAAACAAAGGAACAACATTGGCTATTCTCCAGTCCTTCGGGACATCACCTAAAGATAGTGAGGATCCAAAGATTTCTGCCAAGGCCTCAGCAATTTCCTCTCTTGCCTCCTTCAGTATTCTGGGGTAGATCCCATCAGGCCCTGGGGACATATCAACCGTAATATTTTTCAAGACGCCCAACACCTCCTCTTTTTGGATCTTTTTGGATAGATTTCCTTTATAAAAATATGGATAAACTCGAAGAAGATATTCTCTTACCTCGTCATACATGAACTGCAATGTTAGTGCCGACTTGCCTACACCTCCACTGCCCACCATAATCACTTTGTGCAGGGCCAACGAGCTCTGATTCTTGTTCTTGTTAGCTGCCATTTTAGGCCAGATTGTCAATGGATATGTAGTACTTGATTGGCAAGTCTGGCTGTGTAAAAAACAAACATTTTGATCAGTTTTTAAAACTATAGAACTCCAGCTACATTAGGTCAAATTTTTTCTTAAACAACGAACAGAGAGGGGTGGCAACATGGTGGATGCGAATATTAAGATATTGAAACAGCAGATTAGATTTGCTTCTTAAAAATTAAACTCACTCCCCTCATTTCCTCAGGACATTTCTTTTAAATGTAGTTCAATATTATATTGCTGTAGAATAGAAACATGCTGGCACGTTATTTGTTCCAGTTAACTTGAACTAATCATCCAAATGATGCAGTTCAGGAAACAGAAGGAATCAGTTTACCCTGCTAGTCAGTCACTTGACAGAGTGTAGAAAAAAAAAAATCACCGAGTTATATTTCAGAAAAATAAATTTTTCAACATAAATTAAGAAAGGGGGAGTTGGGGCTGCAAATTTAACTTCTTCCAATGTGTACCAAAGAACAGATCCAGAATTTCCCACTTTATTCAGCTATGAAAGTATTTAACATATTCTTGGGATTACACGGAAAACAATCTAAAGATTGACTTTAGGGCTGTGTGCTTTCTGATCATTTATCAGGCACTATAAACATTTCCACTGTGCAAATTTGAACTATAGCTTCACACTTACACAATGACATTTGTCCTTTTTGTTTTACAATTAATCAGAATGACATATAGTACCAAATACTTTATTGGAAATGCCAAGTTATTCAGAATAGTTAATTAATTTATTGAAACACTTCTATTAATCTCAATACAATTAACATTCTTACTGCAAAAGTGAACTCCATGCTGCAAAAGTGAACTCAATATTGTCAATGTGCTTAAAATTGTTCAGGAGTAAACGGAGACAGCTGGGAAGTCTTAAATGAAGACAATTTCTGCAGATAAAAATATCATGGACCACCCAGCCATAAAAACTTTGGCAGGGAATGGAAAGTATATACTGAAAGAAATGGCAAGTTAGAATCACTTTTGAAACTCGTTTTTTTCCTCCCTCTGTATTTTGAAGTGTTGTGATTTGCTTGTGAGAAACACGTGATCATAGATTTGTACAGCACAGGTGGCCACCATTCAACCCATCAATTCTGCACTGCTCTTTAGAAGAGCAATCCAGTTCATCCGACTCAACCACTCTTTCCCACAGCCTTGTATTCTCCAAACAAGAATTTATCCAATTCCCTTTTGAAGGCCACCATTGAAGCTATGTTCACCATCCTATTGGACACCACATTGGAGGATGGGGGGGGGGGGCGGTTCAAGTCAGTTGGCTAGACAGCTGGTTTGTGACTCAGAGAGAGGCCAACAGCACGGGTTAAATTCCCATATCGACAGATTATTCATGAAGGCCTCGCCTTCTCAACCTTGCTCCTCGCCAGAGGTGTGGTGATCCTCAAGTTAAATCACCACCAGTCAGCTATACCACCTCAAAAGGGGAAAGCAGCCAGTGGTCACCTGGGACAATGGCATCGGCAACTTTATTTTTACACCACATTCCAAATCTTAACCACTCGCTGCTTAAAAGGTTCTCCTCACATCACTGCTGAGCCTTCGGCCAATCACCTCAATTCTGTTTACTAACCCTTCAACCATTGGCACATTTGTCCTTTATCAAATCTACGCTCTTAAAGCTCAATTTTTCCAGTCTGTCCACATATAGGCCAGTGATAGGCAACATGCAGGCTGGGGGGCGGGGGGTCACATGCAGCACATCACGATTCTGTTCACTGCTGTCCACACACACGAGTTGTCACACATGTAGCTTCTTTCCTGCCAGCATACCCTGAAGTGCTACATACAAAGAGCATGTGACTGAAGTGAGGGGCATGCTGTTTGCACACAACATTGACTGTGAGAGCCAAGCAATCCCTCTGCGTCCAATCAATTTTAAATATTTTATTTTATTTTTACCACTGGCTGTTCTATTCAATACATTAATCATAAGCATTTTCTAAAGCTTATGAAATATTCAGGATGTATTAAATCTTATTCAAGGGTCATAGTTGTGAACATGCCCAATTTCAATCTTGCAGCCCACTGAGATAAAGGAGGGCCACTCATGCAGTTCACTCATGATGGGCCTTGGTTGCCCATCACTGTTGTAGGCCCTCATTGGAACCATCTCTTCTGCACCCTTTCCAAAGCCATCACATCCTTCCAAAAGTATAATGCCCAGAATTGGACACAGAACTCCATGTTAGGCAGAGGTCTACAGTACTTTTTCTTTTAGGGGAAGGGGTCAGGAAAGTACCAAAGAATCAAATTAAAATATCAGAGTTTTTGAATAGTTCCTCAAAAAAAGAATTCCAGAACAGTCATAGTCTGAGCAGAAACTATTTTGTAAGTTCAAAAAAAAACCTTAATTCTAAATCGAGATCTGAACAATTTCCAGCACATACCACCACCGCTCAACTGGGTTAGTATGTTTGCTAACATTAACTGAATGTCTAAATGTTTTTTTAAACCTTTAATGACAGAAGATTCAAAGAAAACAAAATACTACATAAATAGCTTTATCAGCCTTAAATTTAAAGTTTTACTTGCCTCCCAATTTTAAAAATTAGGAAAGTATTTTTTTTAAATTTAGAGTCCCCAATTCTTTTGCCGCCAGAGTGTGCTGACTAGGGCATTTTCACAGTAACTTTATTGCAGCCAGTGTTAATGTAAGCCTACTTGTGACACTAAAAGATTTTTTTTTTCAAATTAAGGGGCAATTTAGCATGGCCAATCCACCTACCCCGCACATCCTTTTAGGTTGTGGGGGTGAGACCCACGCAGACACGGGGGAAATGTTCAAATTCCACACGGGCCAGGAACAAACCCGGGTCCTCAGGGCTGAGAGGCAGCAGTGCTAACCACCTCATCACCGTGCTGCCCCTAAAAATTAGGAAAGCAATTTTAATGTCAATCATAATCCCAATAATACAGGGTACTGAACTTCCAGCTAGTAATTCCTGTAGTAATTCATCTAAAGTAGCAGATTCAGCTTACTATTGCTTTAACCTGTCCCGATCGCAGCATACAGGAGTGTAGTATTAATCAGGTCAGTCCATAAGAGGGTCATTTGAGTCTGGTAACAGCAGGGAAGAAGCCGTTTTTGAATCTGTTTCTGAGTGTTCTCAGACTTTTGTACCTCCCTCGGTGGTAGTAGTAGTAATTTTAAAAAATCACTTATTGTCACAAGTAGGCTTCAATGAAGTTACCGTGAAAAGCCCCTAGTCACCACATTCCGGAGCCTGTCCAGGGAGGTTTGAACGGGAATTGAACCCACGCTGCTGCCATAGTTCTGTTCGGGGAGGCTGGAATGGGAATTGAACGCTGCTGCCATTGTTCTGCATTACAAGCCAGCTGTTTAGCCCACTGTGCTAAGCCAGCCAAGTCACGTGAGAGGTGTCTTTGACTATGCTGCCCGGTTTCCCCAGGCAGTGGGAGGTGTAGATGGAGTCAATGGATGGGAGGCAAGTTCGTGTGACGGACTGGGCTGTGTTCACGACTCTTGTGAAGTTTCTTGCGGTCTTGGACAGAGCAGTTGCCATATCTGGCTATGATGCAGCCAGATAGGATGCTTTCTATGGTGCATCTGTAAACGTTGGTAAGAGTTAGTGTGGACATGCCGAATTTCCTTAGTTTCCCGAGGAAGTATAGGCGCAGTTGTGCTTTCTTGGTGGTAGCGTTGACGTGGGTGGACCAGGACAGATTTTTGGTGATGTGCATCCCTCGGAATTTGAAGCTGTCAACCATCTCCACCTCGGCTCCGTTGATGCCGAAAAGGGGTGTGTACAATACTTTGCTCAATGACCAGCTCTTTAGTTTTGCTGGCACTGAGGGATAAATTGTTGTCCCTGCACCACCCCACTAGGATCTCTATCTCCCTCCTGTATTCTGACCCATCGTTATTCGAGATCCAGCCCACTATGGCCGTGTCGTCAGCAACCGTGTAGATGGAGTTGGAACCAAATTTTGCCATGCAATGAGTGTACAGGGAGTATAGTAGGGAACTAAGTACGCAGCCTTGCAGGGCCCCTGTATTGAGGACTATGGTGGGGGAGGTGTTGTTGTTCATCCTTACTGATTGTGGTCTGTGGGTCAGAAAGTCGAGGATCCAGTTGCAAAGTGAGGAGCCAAGTGCTAGGTTTTGGAGCTTTGATATGAGCTTGGTTGAGATTATGCTGTTGAAGGAGGAGCTGTAGTCAATAAATAGGGGAGTCTGATTAGGAGTTCTTGTTGTCGAGATGCTTTAGGGATGAGTATAGGGTATAGGGCCAGGGAGATGGCATCTGCTGTGGACCGGTTGCGGCGGTATGCGAATATGGAATTGATGCATTCATGACCAACCTCTCGAAGCACTTCATTACGACGGATGTCAGGGTCACAGGATGATAGCCATTGAGGCACGTTGTCTGGTTCTTCTTTGGCACTGGTAATATCGTGGTCTTCTTGAAGCAGATGGGGACCTCGGAGCGGAGTAGGAACAGATTTAAAATGTCCGCAAACACATCTGTCAGCTGGTCTGTGCAGGCTGAGTGCACGACCAGGGTTCCCAGCCAGACCAGTCGCCTTCAGAGGGTTCACTTTCAGGAAGGCCGATCTGACTTTGGAAACTGTGATGGTGGGTATGGGTGTGTTATGGGCTGCTGGAGCGCTCGACAGCAGATCAATGGTTTCCTGCTCGAACCGAGCATAGAATGCATCGAGTTCATCGGGGAGGGGTGTGCTGCTGCCGGAGATACTGCTGGGCTTCACTTTGTATGTAGCCAGTTATGTTGTTTAGGCCTTGCCACAACCGCTGAGAGTCTGTAGCACTAACCTGTGGCTCTAGCTTGGTCTGATATTCTTTCTTGGCATCCCGGGTGGCTTTGCGAAGGCCGTACCTGGATTTCTTGTATAGGACAGGGTCGCCTGACTCGAACGCCTCAGACCTGACCTTCAGTAGGGAGTCAATCTCACGATTGAGCCATGGTTTCTGGTAGGGGAACGTACATACTGCTTTCTCTGGCATGCAGTCGTCCACACATTTGCTGATGAAGTGGTCAAGAGTGTTGTCATCAAGAGTGTTGTCGCCCCTGGTGGGACAGGAGATGTGCTGGTGGATTTTTGGCAGTACACTCTTGTGTTTGGCCTTGTTGAAGTCCCCGGCCACGATGAACAAAGCCTCCGGGTGTTCTGTTTCGTTGTTGTTTATAACTTGTGTACAGTTCATCCAGCTCCTTCTTCACTTCTGCTTGGGGTGGGATGTAGACCACTGTGATAATGACTGAAGTGAACTCACGTGGAAGATAGTATGGGCGGGACAGATATCACCAGACAAGTAATAATTCTAATGTGTGCTGTGCTCAATATTAGAACTTAAAAATGTTGAAATGCACAACATGTATTTCACAACTTAAACAGCCATTAATTGCTCACCCGGAGATTGCTAGAGGAGATACTCAGGGCAGGCTTAGGCCCAATCACCTTCAGCTGTTTCATTAATAGCCAGCTGTTTCAATGACTTTCTTCCCAATCATTAGGTCAGAAGATTGCTGATGACTGTACGATGTTCAATACAATTTGCAACTCCTCAGATACTGAATATGCATCAAGGCCTGAATATTACATGCAAAAGGCCTGAACGACATTCAGGTTTAGCCTAGTTAAGTGGCAAGTAACATTTGCCTCCCCACAAGTGCCAGGCAACGCCTATCTTCAACAAGAGAGAATCACAATCATCCCCCTTGACATTCAGTGGCAATGAAATCAAGGGTTAGATGTGTAAAGTGGCACTGGAGAATAAGGGGATTAGGCTGCCCACTATCAACATCCTGGGAGTTACACCAATCAGAGACTGAACTTGTAGGCGATCCAAATACTGTGGCTACAACATAAGATTAAAGGTTGTGAATTCTGCGGCGAAAAACTCAATTCCAGGCTCCCCAAAGCCTGTCCACCATCTACAAGGCACAAGACACAGTGTAGTGGAATACTCTCCACTTACCTACATGCATGCAGCGCCAACACAAAGAAGCTCAACATCACCAAGGACAAAGCAGGCCACTTGATCGTGACCATATCTACTACCATAAACATTAATTCCCTCCACTATCGATTTGTAGTGACAGCAATGCACCATCGACAAGAGTCACTGCAGCAACTCACCAACGCTCCTTCAGCAGCATAAACCCATGACCTCAACCACCTAGAAGGGCAAGGGCAGCAGATGCATGGAAACACCAACACCTGTAAGTTCCCCTCCAAGCCACACACCATCCTGACTTGGAACTATAATCGCCATTTCTTCACTGTCATGGGATCAAAATCCTGTAACCCTCCCAGCAGCACTTTGGGTGCACCTGCACCAGACTTGCAGCGGTTCAAGAAGGCAGTTCACCATCACCTTCAGGGGCAATTAAAAACAGCAAAATTCTTGCCTTGCCAGCAAGGCCCAGATCCCTTGGAATAGAGAAAAGAAAAAAAAAACACTTGCATTCATATAGCATGTGAAACTTCACGACTCTGAAGGACTTCACAGGTAACAACTTATTTTTGAAGTATAAACTCCATTGGGCTGCAGGCCTCAATACCTCGGTTTCTACAGACACATGGGTCTCACAAATAGTAAATCCGATACCCTGGTCAGTTAATCGTTTTTGATGGTATTAGTGGAGAAGGTCAGTTAGGAAAACCACATCACCTCTTCTGGCAAACGTGTGGCACATGTTCACCTTAAATAATGCAACAAATGACAACTTGTACTAAAATATCACTTATAAATCCTAGGTGCCTCGAAGAAGCATCAGATTAAAATTGACAATCAGCAAAAGGAGCTATTAAGAGGGTGACCAGAAGTCCAAAGGAGTGTGTTGTAACAAGGAAGGGGAGGGGCTGGGGAAGCAGAGTCGTCTAAAGATGAAATTCCAGAATCTAAGGTTCAGATAACCGAAAGCAGGACCACTAACAATAGAGCAAAGGGATCTTGGAATGCATAAGATGTGGGAGTTGGAGGAATGCAGCGTTCTTTACACCACGGAAGTGGGTGGGTGGGGGGGGGGGGGGAGGAGGGAGAGATCTGGACCCAAGGATTAGGCATTTAAAATGAGGCGTTGAAAAACAAAAATGATAAGGTCAGTCAGCAAACACAGGAGTGATGGGCAGACCTAGGTGTGGATGGCATACTGGTAGCAGAGATCTGGATGAGTTTAAAATCATGGATGGTACAGAACGCAAGGCTGACCAGATGACCTTTGGCATAGTCAAATTTGTGACAGCATGGACTAGAGGCTTAACAGCAGATGTGGTTGAGGCAGAGAAAGAAAAGAGCTACATTGTGAGGTGATGATTTTCACAATGAAAACAATATGGGCTCGTAAAATTTAGTTCAGGGTCAAATAGGACGACAAGGCCAGAGAGAGGCTGAAATCAGTGGCAAGGTTATGAAGCTTGCAGTGGGGGCCAATGATGGTGGTTTTGGTCCACCAAACATTTGACTGGAGGAAACTTCAGCTCATCCAGGTTTGTGATAAATTTGTTCCATGACCGTTAGAAGGTAAATCAAGCAAAACTTTAGATATGAACCTATTACAAATCGCTGGCTTTGAAAGCAGACCAAGGCAGGCCACCAGCACGGTTCAATTCCCGTACCAGCCTCCCCGAATAGGCGCCGGAATGTGGCGACTAGGGGCTTTTCACAGTAACTTCATTTGAAGCCTACTTGTGACAATAAGCAATTTTCATTTCATATTATTTCATATTCAATATAATCATCTATATTCAGGAACAGTGCTTGGCCACCAGAAAAAAAGCACACTCCCAGATCACATTAATCAGTGGTGCATGTTTCTGCTATTATGCCATTTACAGATCTTCAAAGGAGGTTCTTAAAATTAAGCAGGCAGGCACCTTTTAAATTGACTTGTAGATGTCAGCTGTAGCTCACTTGGCAGCTCTTTCACTTCTGAAGTAGGTGGTTCTGAGTTCATGTTCCACTTCAAAACAATGTCTTAAATTGACTAGTGTACACTAATGAAAGTAGTAAATGGGTTGTAGGGATATCTTAGAGATGTGAAAAGCTTGTTTCGAATGCAAATTTGTCACCTCCAGGAGTACTTTTTGAATGCTCACCTGGACAGCCTCCCTTCCTCCGAATTTCTCATCAAATCTCAGCTGCGTACATTGTACCCCTTCTGCTCATCCAACACCCCTGTCTTTGCTAAACTACATTGGCTTCCAATTCTACAACACCACAAAAGTTAAAATTCTCTGCTTATATAGATCTATCATTGCCTCACACACAACCGCCCCACACCCACCTAAACCTTTCTAGAATCGCCTATTAAAACCTCATCTTTGAATGTGGCCTTGTGTACCCTCCCCCTTCATCTCATCATTGGGAAAGATTTATGAACTGACAATATTGTGCTTTTAGAGGCAGTCTATTGTGTTTAATGCTCAGAATCCATGATATAGCCATTCAGTTAATCACGCCTGTGCTGGCAAGTACCAAAGTGTAGTCACTGTTTTAGTGCAAGAACGCAGCAACTTATTCATGCACAACAAGATCCATGCACAACAAGATCCCACAAACAGCAATGAAATGTAGACATGTACACACTGATTAACGTACTTCTTGCAAACTACAAAAGTACTAATCAATCTCAAGTTCTCAATGAGAGCAAGCTCCATACAAGATTGGAAATGGAAACAAATTTCCTGAAACCCAATTGGTTGCGAAAAACTGTAAACCATTTCTCAATCACAGAATAATCTCCAACATGGTTTCATCTCCATGGTAGGTCTCAGCAAACTCAGGTGCGTGGGTACCAGTTATAGAAAAACAAGACATGCTTTAACCTCCAATCAGAAAACAGGCATAATGCTGGTTTTAAAAAGGATACCAATTAAAATTATCAGAGCTGAACCGCCATAAAAGTGAAGATAATGTGAAGGGGAATTTTAAGTCCTGCATAAACATGTATTCTAGTTCCATAACCTCATCACAAAAAGAACTACAACTGACACTTTAATAGCTTCATATCAAATGTTTCAGCATTAGTGAAAGAGCTGAAAATTTAATGACCAGTTCAAGGAGACTGGAATTTCCCTATGCCTATTGTCAGTCCTTTAAAATGTAATAAGACTATTTATAGATTGCCTTTTAGATCCTCCTCAGGTGTACTGAAGTGCTTCATCTCCAATGAATTACTTCTGAAGTGTAATCATTGCAGTGCAGGCAAATGCTATAGCGAAGCGAGCAAGATAAATTACTAAACCTTCAGGGTTTTGCATTTCCAGGATATGGGCAATTCAAAAGCCACATTTATTGCCTGCCCCGCTAACTTGAGAAGCTGGGTGTTGGGTTTTCACCTTGAACCACTGCAGCCTTGGTGATGCTGCTTACACAATAATGTGATTTCCTCCAGCCCTCCTCCCATTCTGGCCACTTGAGCACCCTGATTTTAATTGCTCCACCACAGGCAACTTTACCTTCAGCAGTCAATGCCCTGAACTTCCCCTACCTTTCTTTCCTCCCTCAAGATGCTTAAAAATCTTACCAAGCTATGATCTTCAGCCCCAATATTTCCTTAGATGTCAAATTTTGTTTGACAATGTTACTGTGAATCATGAGCGGACAATTGCGTTAAAAGGTGCTATGTAAATAAAAGTTACTGTTAGGTAAGAAAATTCCAGAGAACTTAGTAATGAAGAAATGACAACAATATCCTTTTCAAGCTGATGTGTTACTTTGCAGTGATAAGCATTCACAACATTACTGCCCATCATTCTCATGGTGGGTTGAGTGGAGGCGCGGGTTGATGCCTCAGTAATCATGGGGAATTATTATATTACTTCCCTGTGGTTGGCATACCCTGAAAAATAGTGTCACGCTGGTGGAGGGGTATAATAAGTGACAGATCAACTAAATCCTTGTCCTAGATGGTGTCAGAGTCTGAGTGACTGTACTCAGCCATACATTATACAGATATTCCATCATTTCTTCAATTTATTATGGGATGTGGGCTTCGCTGGCTAGGCCAGCATTTGTTACCCATCCCTAATTGCCCTTGAGAAGATGGTGATGAGCTGCTCTCTTGAACCGTTGCAGTCCATGTGGTGCAGGTATACCCACTGTGCTATCAAGGAGGGAGTTCCAGAGCTTTGACCCAGCAACTGTGAAGGAATGGCAAAACATTTCCAAGTCAGGATGGTGACTGACTTGGAGGGGAATTTCCAAGTGGTGCTGTATCTATGTATCTCCTGCCCTTGTTCTGCTAGCTGGTAGTGGTCGTGGGTTTGGAAGGTGCTGCCTAAGGAGCCTCAAGTGAGTTCCTGTCGTGTATCTTGTAGATGGTACACAATGCTACTGTGCATCAGTGGTGGGGGAAGTGAATGTTTGTGGAAGGGGTGCCAATCAAGTGGGCTGCTTTGTCCAAGACAGTGTCGAGCATCTTGTATTGCTGGAGCTGCACTCATCCAGGCAAGTGGGGAGTAGTATTCCTCATCACACTCCTGATTTATGCCTTACTCTCTGCTCCCATCAGGAAATCTGCCATTGTGGTCTGAATTGAACATTTTCATGACAGAGTTATATAGCAAATGAAGTTCCTAGCTCAGAGGCTTGTCATGTTGCTGTTGAGAGACTATGGCTCGGCCCTCACAACTTGCCGCACTGAGAAATCAAGTCAGAATATTCCAAAAACTGTTAAGAGAGACACTGACGACAAGTCTCTGAGCCACTTCCAGTTTTAGGAATTAGTTGAACTGGTTCACTCTTCAGGATCTACGGGTTTCTCCTTCAACACAAAAGCAACATTTTAAATTAAACCCTTCATAACAGCCCAAGGAACGTGAAAAAAGACGAAACGAAAGCAGAAAATGCTAGAATTATCTAGAACAGAAGTTTGAGACGCAACAGGTTTTAAGCAACTGCAGAGGCAGGCGTGTAAATTTGCGAGGTGAAAGGCAGAAGAAATTAAATGACAAGGGATGATCGCGCAAGGCAGAAGGCCATGGTAATAGGGACAAAAAAATGGATCTAGGAGGAAGTGTAACTGGCAATAACATTCACCATCAACATTGTTTAATAAATAATAATCTTTACTGTTACAAGTAGGCTTACATTAACACTGCAAGCCCCAAGTCGCCACTTTCCGGCACCTGTTCGGGTACACACAGAGAATTCAGAATGTCCAAATTATCTAACAGATTGTCTTTCCGGACTTGTGGGTGGAAACCGGAGCACCCGGAGGAAACCCACGCAGACATAGGGAGAACATGCAGACTCCACACAGTCAGTGACCTAAGCCAGGAATTGAACCTGGGACCCTGGAGCTGTGACGTAACAGTACTAAACATTGCGCCACCCGGTAGTGTGAAAGTAAATGGGAACAATGATTGTGATCTGAAATTGCTGAACTATGTTAAGGCTGAAAGGTTGCAAAGTGACAAATGAGAGAGAGAGAGAGAGAGACTGACTAGGCAGGCAGCAGGAGTATAAAATAAATACTGTTGAGGGCATTAAAGGTGGCAATAGAGCAACTGGGAGAATGAGTCCCTTACGGAAGATACGGTGGGACTAAGTGTAGCAGTTCTGGGAGTCAGTGAGTTTATAGTAGATAATCAACCCCCCCCACCAACACCCAAAAATGGACAGATAAACAAGGAACCAAAGATGGAGTACCTGAATATGGGAGAAGGTGAAAATTAGAAGAAATGTTGATGACATTCTCAAGAAAGAAAGACTGCCAATCATATAGTGCCTTTCATAGCTTCGATGTCCCAAAGGCTTTTGAGGTGTAGTCACTGCAGTAATGTTGGAAACATGCCAGCCAATTTGTGCTGAGCAAACTCCCACACACAGTAATATGATAATGATCAGATAATTTGCATTTTTGTTCTTTATGATGGGGCAGCACGGTCGCATGGTGGTTAGCATAAATGCTTCACAGCTCCAGGGTCCCAGGTTCGGTTCCCGGCTGGGTCATTGTCTGTGCGGAGTCTGCACGTTCTCCCAGTGTGTGCGTGGGTTTCCTCCGGGTGCTCCGGTTTCCTCCCACAGTCCAAAGATGTGCGTGTTAGGTGGATTGGCCATGCTAAATTGCCCGTAGTGTCCTTAAAAGTAAGGTTAAGGGGGGGGGGGGGGGGGGGGGGGTTGTTGGGCGACGGGTATAGGGTGGATACGTGGGGTTGAGTAGGGTGATCATTGCTCGGCACAACATCGAGGGCCGAAGGGCCTGTTCTGTGCTGTATTGTTCTATGTTCTAATAAATATTGGCTAAGATAAGGAGAACGCCCCTGCTTGACTTCAAAGTAGCACCGTGGAATTTTTTATGTTAACCTGCTCCTCTCAAGTGGACATCTCTGCCAAAAGATAGTACCCTGCATCTCACACACAACTGCACTATAGTATCAGTCTAAATTTCATGCTCAAGTCACCTGAGTGGGACTTGGAACTTGAACTCTCAATTGTCTGAATCAGAAGCGAGAATGGTACCCAGTAAGCCATTACTGACCCTCAATCTAACAGTTTATAGCACAAGTCCAACATCACTCAAAGGTTTTAACTAAATACTTGGCTACATATTTGGTTGTAAAAGTGATCTCAAATGTAGCTGAAGCGCTTCAATTAACACAAAAATACTAGACAAACCGGATACACATCCCTTAAGCAAAGCAAACATGAAGAAAAGTCAACAAACATTTTCACTACAACTTGGCCTCAGAACATCCTTGAGAGACACAGTCATATGGTATCAACTTACCACAAATACCATTGTTAAAGCAGCTTTATTTATAAGCAACTCTTAAAGAGTTTACTACTGCAGTAGTTAGGAGCAAATTTACCTAGTGAAACTTATTATTAGAAAGGCACAATTCCATTGCTGTATTGAAAACATTTCTCCTTACAACTTGCAAATTAAATCTGCTTTAGTGCAAATGTGACAAAACAGCTCGTCAACTGTGGATGCTGTCACACTGAAAATGCACTATTCAATTGGTTTCACACTGAATTGCAGGGCAAAGGAAGAATCTTTATTTCCTGCAATAAAACCTAAACTTTCCCAATCTTTAGTCTGAAGAATCACAAGACAATTCATTCCTGATATATGTGCAACAGCTCATCAAAACAGATATGACGACCAAATACGACAAATTCTTTGTATGTTGCATTATACAGGACAACAAATAGAAGTTTGCCAAGTGAGTACGACAAAAACCTGATCATTTACACAGTAATTTTTTGAACAGCTGTTTACACCATCATAGCCAAAGCATATTCAAAATGATACCGTACTCCCGTTTACATAGTACTTTCAATGTAGAGAAACTTCCTAGGGCGAGTTTCACAATCACTTATATACACTTGCTGTCATGCAATGTTGAAAAAGAGGCAACCAATTTGTTCACAGTAAAGGTCCCACAAACACCAATGGCAACGACCAGATTGTTTTGTTTAGTGATGTTGATTTATTCCTCAATGCTGGTCAGGAGACAGAGAAATCTAGAAGATAGGATATGGAGTAGGCCATTTGGCCCATCGGGCCTGCTCCACCATTCAACATGATCATAGTTGATAACCTATCTCAACGCCATACTCCATCACTCACCCCATGACCCCAGACAGCTTTAGAGTCTAGAAATCTATTTCCTTCTTCAATAATATTCAGTGATTGGACCTCCACAGCTTTCTGTAGCAGAGAATTCAACAAATTCACCACCCCCGGAGTGAAAACATTTATCTTCTTCTCAGTCCTAAATGTATCCGGAGATTGTGAACCCTTGTTCTAGACACCATCCAGCCAGACAAAACAACATCTTCACATCCAGCCTGTCCAGCCAATCAGAATTTTATGTTTCAATTAGGACCCCTTGCATTCTCCCAAATTCCAGAGAATACAGGCCCAGCCAACCCAATCTTTCCTCGCATGACAATCCTGCCACCCAAGGAATCAGTCTGGTGAACTTCGCTGTACTCCCTCTATGGCAAGTATATCCTTTCTCAGGTAAGGGGCTGGTTTAGCACAGTGGGCTAAATAGCTGGTTTGTAATGCAGAACAAGGCCAGCAGTGTGGATTCAATTCCCGTACCAGCCTCCCCGAACAGGTGCCAGAATGTGGCGACTAGGGGCTTTTCACAGTAACTTCATTGAAGCCTACTTGTGACAATAAGCGATTATTATTAAGGAGACCAGTCAGGGAGAGAGAAGAGCAAACATGTAGACAAATAGGTACATAGGAACAGGAGGAGGTCATTCAGCCTTGCAAGCCGGTCCTGTCATTTAATGACTGATCTATGGCCTAACTCTGCATTTGGTCCATTTTCCTTCAAATCTATCTATCTCAGATTTAAAATTAACTGTTCCAGCTTCAACTGCTGTTTCTGGGAGAAAGTTCCAAACCTCTACCACCCTTTGTGCAAAAAGGTGCTTCCTAACAAAGGTGTTTCCTAACATCTCTGCTGAATGGTCTCTGGGCCTCTGCTCTCTGGGATTCTCTGGGAAGCCAGGGAGGAGATTGCAGAGTCTTTGTCCTTGATCTTTATGTCGTCTTTGTCGACAGGAATAGTGCCGGAAGACTGGAGGATAGCAAATGTTGTCCCCTTGTTCAAGAAGGGGAGTAGAGACAACCCTGGTAATTATAGACCTGTGAGCCTTACTTCGGTTGTGGGTAAAATGTTGGAAAAGGTTATAAGAGATAGGGTTTATAATCATCTTGAAAAGAACAAGTTGATTAGCGATAGTCAACACGGTTTTGTGAAGGGTAGGTCATGCCTCACAAACCTTATTGAGTTTTTTGAGAAGGTGACCAAACAGGTGGATCAGGGTAAAGCTGTTGATGTGGTGTATATGGATTTCAGTAAGGCGTTTGATAAGGTTCCCCACGGTAGGCTATTGCAAAAAATAAGGAAGTATGGAATTGAAGGTGATTTAGCGGTTTGGATCAGTAATTGGCTAGCTGAAAGAAGACAGAGGGTGGTGGTTGATGGCAAATGTTCATCCTGGAGTTCAGTTACTAGTGGTGTACCGCAAGGATCTGTTTTGGGGCCACTGCTGTTTGTCATTTTTATAAATGACCTGGAAGAGGGTGTAGAAGGATGGGTTAGTAAATTTGCAGATGACACGAAGGTCGGTGGAGTTGTGGCTAGTGCTGAAGGATGTTATAGGATACAGAGGGACATAGATAAGCTGCAGAGCTGGGCTGAGAGATGGCAGATGGAGTTTAATGCGGAAAAGTGTGAGGTGGTTCACTTTGGAAGGAGTAACAGGAATGCAGAGTACTGGGCTAATGGCAAGATTCTTGGTAGTGTAGATGAACAGAGATATCTCGGCATCCAGGTACATAAATCCCTGAAAGTTGCCACCCAGGTTAATAGGGCTGTTAAGAAGGCATATGGTGTGCTAGCCTTTATAAGCAGGGGGATTGAGTTTCGGAACCACAAGGTCATGCTGCAGCTGTACATAACTCTGGTGCAGCCGCACCTGGAGTACTGCGTGCAGTTCTGGTCACCACATTATAGGAAGGATGTGGAAGCTTTGGAAAGGGTTCAGAGGAGATTTACTAGGATGTTGCCTGGTATGGAGGGAAGGTCTTACGAGGAAAGGCTCAGGGAATTGAGGTTGTTTTCGTTAGAGAGGAGAAGGCTGAGAGGTGACTTAATAGAGACATATAAGATAGTCAGAGGGTTAGATAGGGTGGACAGTGAGAGTCTTTTTCCTCGGATGGTAATGACCAACACGAGGGGACATAGCTTTAAATTGAGGGGTGATAGATATAGGACAGATGTCAGAGGCAGTTTCTTTACTCAGAGAGTAGTAGGGGTGTGGAACGCCCTGCCTGCAACAGTAGTAGACTCACCAACTTTAAGGGCATTTAAGTGGTCACTGGATAGACATATGGATGAAAATGGAATAGTGTAGGTCAGATAGGCTTCAGATGGTTTCACAGGTCGGCGCAACATCGAGGGCCGAAGGGCCCGTACTGCGCTGTAGTGTTCTATGTTCTATGGTCTAGCCCTCATGTTTGGACTATGCACCCGACCTTTTAGAATCTCCTAATTTTTCTTTATCTACCCTGTCTTTCCTTTGATCATCAAAGGAATACTTTGATCAGATCACCCTCTAACCTTCACAATTCTAGCGAAAACAGGCCTAATTTGTATCATCTCTCCTAGTAACTTAATCTCTGCAGTCCAGGTATCATTTTTGCAAACCGACATTGCACTCCCTCCAAGGTCAAAATATCCTTCCGAAGGGGTGGTGCCCAGAATTGCTCACAGTGACTACAAGGTTTTGTATAACTGCTGCATAACCTCTGTCTTTGTACTCCAATCCTCTAGATATAAAGGCGAGCATTGAATTAAACTTTTTGATCATTTTCTGCACTTCTTTGTGGCATTTCAAGGACCCATGCACCTGAACCTCCAATCTCTTTGGACATCCACTGTGCCTAACTTCTTGTGTGGAGCTGAAAGATGTAGGCGAGGTACGAGTATTTTGCATCTGTGTTCACTGTGGAGAAGGATGGCGAATATATAAAAAGTAGGGAGGAGGTTGTGATGTAATTGAACATATTAGCATTGAGAGGGAGGAGGAGGTGTTAGAGGTTCTAGCAGGCTTAAAAGTGGATAAATTCCCAGATGATGTATCCTCGACTACTGTGAGGAAAGGGAAGAGATTGCAGGGGCACTGATGCTAACTTTCAAATCCTCTCTGGCCACAAGTGAAATTCCAGAGGACTGGAGGACAGCTAATGTGGTCCCATTATTCAAGAAGGGAAGTAGGGAAAAACCAGGTAATTTACAGGCCAGTGAGTCGAACATCAGTGGTAGGGAAATTATTCGAAAATATTCTGAGGGACAGAATTCATCTCCACTTAGAGAGGCAAAGATTAATCAAGTATAGTCAGCGTGGCTTTGTCAGGGGGAGATCATGCTTAACAAATTTGATTGAATTTTGAGGAGGTGACCAGGTGTGTAGATGAGGGCAGTGCGGTTGATGTAGTCTACGTGGACTTTATTAAGGCTTTTGACAAGATCCCACATTGGAGGCTGATGAAGGTGGCAAGAGCCCATGGAATCCAGGACGATTTGGCAAGTTCGATCCAAAATTGGCTTGGAGGTAGGAGGCAGAGGTTGTTGGTCGAAGGTTATTTCTGCGACTGGAAGCCTGTGTCCAGTGGTGTACCACAGGGATCGATGCTGGGTGCCTTGTTGCTGATAGTGTACATTAATGATCTAGACGTGAACATATGAGTATGATCCGCAAGTTCTCAGATGATGCAAAAAATGAAAGCGAGGTGGAAAGCCTTTGATTACAGGATGAGATAGACGGGTTAATCAGATGGACAGAACAGTGGCAAATGGAATTTAACCCTGAAAAGTGTGAAGTTATGCATTTTGGGAGGAGTAACAAAGCAAGGGAATACACAGTGAACAGTAGGACGCTAGCACAAAGGACCAGAAGGGCCTTGGTGGTGGTTGGGGGGGTTGGGGTCCCAAAGATCCCTGAAGGCAGCAGGACAGATAGTTAAGAAGGCATATGGGATACTTTTCTTTATTTGCCAAGAGGCTATGATGAAGGTGTAAAAAGTTTGTCAGGCCACAGTTAGAATACTGCGTGTATTTCTGGTCGCCACAGTATAGGAAGGATGTGATTGCACTGGATAGGGTGCAGTGGAGATTCACCAGGATATTGCCTGGGCTGGAGCATTTCAGCTTTGAGGAGAGGCTGGGGTTGTTTTCCCTAGAGCAGACAAGGAATCTCATCAAGGTGTACATAATTATGAGGATTATAAATAGGAAGAAACCTTTCCCCTTGGTAGAGGGGTCAATAACCAGGGGGATAGATGTAAGGAAAGGAGATTTAGAAGGGACTGGAGGAAAAATGTTTCACCCAGATGGAGGTGGGAATCTGGAACCCACTGCCTGAAAGGGTGGCAGAGGTAGGAATCCTCAATGTTTAAGTACTAGATGAACATTTGAAACCCCATAGCAACCAAGGCTACAGACCAAGTGTTGGAAAATGGTGAGTACTCCATCTCCTACTTTCCAAAAAGGCAGATATTTTCCTCATTCCCACTTCTGCCTTTTTTGTGGAGGCCTTTGCTGTTTAGATTGGCTGCTACACTTGCCGAATGGAAATCAGTGCATGACCGTATTTCAAAAGTAATTGAATGGTTCAATGTGTTTAGGAGGGCTTGAAAATGTAATTAGACACAAGATCAATGCAAGTTTATTCACTCTTAAGGTGATGAAAGTGTGCCCAAGGCCCTGTCGAAGTAGGGCAAGTAGAGCAGGTGAGTAATAAAAGGGTGGAAGTAAACAACCATGGTGATGGATGGGGTATGAAACCTTTGTTAGGTCAAACAAAATCCTGAAATCTACAGAAACAAAATCAATCCCGTTCTCTCAAATTTCAAGCTGGCTCACCATAAATTAGCAATTTAGCAGCTATCCAACAATGCCACTTACAATGACATGAGCACTACCACAAACCAAGTACATCTACATATTTTGTTTGATTACTTTGAGATTTCTTTTGTAATTTTTCAAGTAAATACTACACAGCTTCGAGCAGCAACTTGCATTTATTTACTGCTTTTATCCTAGTAAGAAGTTCCACGTCACAGAAGCTATGGAACAAAGCTCAACACTGAGCCATTTTGGATGAAAGGGCTTTGTCAAAGAGCTACGTTTTAAGGAACGCCATTGAGAAGAAGAGAGGTGCAGGGGGAGAAATTCCAGGGCTCAGTGTCCAAGCAGCAGAAATTCAGTCAATGGTCTAATGATGAAAATCAGGGCTGTGTAAGAGCCCAGGACAGGAGGAGCACAGAGTGAGGGCTTGCAGAGATAGGGAGGTAGGAGGTCCCTGTGGGCTTTGAAAAAAAAAAAAGGGGGGTGGGGGGAGAAAGAGAAGAGAAATGGATGAATAGGACTTAATGTGACAAAAACAAAACACGGCAGATGCAGGAAATCAGAAAATCCTGGAAATATTCAGCAGGTCACAGCACCTGAAGAGGGAACACAATTAAGTCAATTATACTTAATCAGAACTTTGGTGCAAAACATTCAGACTGCAGAGTTTTGGATAAGCTGTTTTATAGAAGGTGTAAGATAGGTGGAAAGTCAGACAGCATGGGAACAGTCAAGTCTACAGGTGACAAAGGCATGCATGATGTGCATTTCAGATGAACCGAGGTGGAGCAGAGATGGGTGACATTATTGAAATAATGATGTGGAGATGCCGGCGTTGGACTGGGGTGAACACTGTAAGAAGTCTTACAACACCAGGTTAAAGTCCAACAGGTTTGTTTCAAACACGAGCTTTCGGAGCGCAGCTCCTTCCTCAGGTGAATGGCGAGGTATGTTCCAGAAACATTTATATAGACAAAGTCAGAGATGCTGGACAATGCTTGGAATGCAAGCATTTGCAGGTAATCAAATCATCACAGATCCAGGGCGAGGGATAATCACAGGTTAAAGAGGTGTGAATTGTCTCAAGCCAGAACATTTGGTAGGATTTTGCAAGTCCAGGCCAGATGGTGGGGGGTGGATGTAATGCGACATGAATCCAAGATCCCTGTTGAGGCCGCACTCATGCGTGCGGAACTTAGCTATAAGTTTTTGCTCGGCAATTCTGCGTTGTCGCGTGTCCTGAAGACCGCCTTGGAGAACGCTTACCCGGAGATCAGAGGCTGAATGCCCTTGACTGCTGAAGTGTTCCCCGACTGGAAGGGAACATTCCTGCCTGGTGATTGTCGCACGATGCCCGTTCATTCGTTGTCGCAGTGTCTGCATGGTCTCGCCAATGTACCACGCTTCGGGACATCCTTTCCTGCAGCGTAAGAGGTAGACTACATTGGTCGAGTCGCACGAATATGTGCCGCGTACCTGGTGGGTGGTGTTACCACGTGTAATGGTGGTATCCAAGTCGATGATCTGGCATGTCTTGCAGAGATTGCCCTGGCAGGGTTGTGTGGTGTCATGGTCGCTGTTCTGAAGGCTGGGTAATTTGCTGCAAACAATGGTTTGTTTGAGGTTGCGTGGTTGTTTGAAGTTTTCCCTGTATTGTTTTCGACTGTTGTACTGGGGGAGGCTTGGTTGCTGCTGGTGGTGATGCCGAGTTTCTCAAGCTTCCTGTTCTTGGTGTGCATATAGGTGGCATAGTATCGTTGTCTCATCTGTTTGGCGGTGTTACGCAGCTGGTCTGCTGTGTCCTGAGCACAATTTGAGAATATGGCCTCTATCTTGGTTTCCGGGTTGCGTCGACTGCTGTAGAGCTGGTGTACGAGGTGTTTGAGGAGTGTGACAGAGGTGCGGCGGCAGAGTCTTTCAGCGTCTTCAAACAACCGCGCAACCTCAAACAAACCATTGTTTGCAGCAAATTACCCAGCCTTCAGAACAGCGACCACGACGCCACACAATACTGCCAGGGCAATCTCTGCAAGACATGCCAGATCATCGACTTGGATACCACCATTACACGTGGTAACACCACCCACCAGGTACGCGGCACATATTCGTGCGACTCGACCAACATAGTCTACCTCTTACGCTGCAGGAAAGGATGTCCCGAAGCGTGGTACATTGGCGAGACCATGCAGACACCGCGACAACGAATGAATGGGCAACGTGCGACAATCACCAGGCAGGAACGTTCCCTTCCAGTCGGGGAACACTTCAGCAGTCAAGGGCATTCAGCCTCTGATCTCCGGGTAAGCGTTCTCCAAGGCGGTCTTCAGGACACGCGACAACGCAGAAGTGCCGAGCAAAAACTTATAGCTAAGTTCCGCACGCATGAGTGCGGCCTCAACAGGGATCTTGGATTCATGTCGCATTACATCCACCCCCCACCATCTGGCCTGGACTTGCAAAATCCTACCAACTGTTCTGGCTTGAGACAATTCACACCTCTTTAACCTGTGATTATCCCTCTCCCTGGATCTGTAATGATTTGATTACCTGCAAATGCTCGCATTTCAAGCATTGTCCAGCATCTCTGACTTTGTCTATATAAATGTTTCTGGAACATACCTCGCCATTCACCTGAGGAAGGAGCTGCGCTCCGAAAGCTCGTGTTTGAAACAAACCTGTTGGACTTTAACCTGGTGTTGTAAGACTTCTTACTATTATTGAAATAGAACTAGGTGATCTTGGTGAGGGAGGGAATTGTGGGGGTCACAGGCTCTTATTATTATTCAACAGAAATTTAGCAGGTGGGTGGGCGGGGTGGAAGGAACTTGACTTCAACTATGCAGCATCTTTAATCTGGATTGCGGACAAAGCTGCCGTTTACAAATGTGGGTGGTGCCAACCTAACACGCTATAGAAACATGAACGCCATTGTATATTTGCTGCAATTTGCCTGGTTTGCATCGACAACTAAACATGAAAATGCACTACAGATTTAGATGCGTTGCCTCTGGAAAATAAACAACAAATGTAGGCATCGCAACTGTATGTTCTTATGCCTTCTCTTTGCATGGTCATATTGTTGAAAAACAATGCCTCCCTTCTTCTTTTTTTAAATTTAGAGCACCTTATTCTTTTTTTTTCCCCCCAATTAAAGGGCAATTTAGCATGGCCAATTCACCTATCGTGCACATCTTTTTGTGTTGTGGGAGTGAGACTCATGCAGTCATGGGGAGAAGGTGAAAACTCCACATGGACGGTGACCCGGAGCGAGGATCGAACCCAGGTCCTCGGTGCCGTGAGGCAACAGTGCTACAATGCTATCCTTCACATCCTTTTTTTAAAATTAGAAGAATTTCAAATAGTCAAACTGGTCACCTCCCTCCTACAATTTACAGGGTTAGCATTATTAAATACCACCCGAGTCATACAGTGTAGATGGAAGCCATTCAGCACATCCTGTCTGTGTCAGCCCTTTGAAAAAGTTGCCCAATGGAGTCCCATTCCTTTGCTCTTTCCACAGCTATAAAATCCAGAAAAAATAAATTTAGAGTACCCAATTCTTTTTTTTCCCCCCCCCAATTAAGGGAGAATTTAGCGTGGCCAATTCACCTACCCTGAGCTTTGAAAATTTAAGTATTAGCCAATTCCCTTGTGAAAATTACGACTGGAATCTCCTTCTGCCGCCCTTTTAGGTCGTGCATTCCAGATCATAATCTGTTTTAAAACATTTCTCAACACCCCATCGCTCTATCCCAGTTTTTAAATCAATTATTATAATCTTGAGTCCATCTTCTGGTAACCAACCCCGCTTTCAAAAGCATTTCCTGATTAACCTTAGCATCACTAACTGCTTTCAGGCTTCGGCCGAAACAGGTTTAACGTCAGGCAAGGAACAGAAAAATGCTCATCAAGTCAGGCGATATCTGTGGGTGCAGAAACAGTTATGGTTCAGGTCTGTGTCCTGTCGTCAGAACTGGAAGGAGCTAGAGATTAAATGAATTTTAAGCAAACAGAGGAGGCAGGGAAGGGGTGAGTGAAAGGAAGAGATTGGCCGTTCAGTCTTCCAGCATCTGCAGCACCTTACTTTCGAAAAACAATTCACAGAACATGAACTGTACAAACAGATCAGCAATTCTGAAATATTATTCATAGCGTTTCAGCTTCAAAAGGTTACATATACATATATGATAATGGAGCTGAAAATCATATGTATCTGCACAAGCAGCACTCCGAATTCAATGTCCTCAAGCTAACGTTCTAGAAACACTTACTGCATTATTATCTACTCATTTAAAAATGAATGAAAAACTAGCAATTGGATGTGAAGCTTATTAACACTAATCTCTAGTAACTGATGGGAATTTCAAATCATTGGGGCAGAACAAAAGAGAAAGATTGATCATTTTTCCTTAATTAGTTGCGGAAATTCTGCAAACTAAAATAGGCAGGCTACCATCTCTTGATACAATGAAATTATGTCCGTAACTACAAGGATGGAAAATAAAAACCTGACACACATCATAAAATTCAGCGAAGATTTTTACAACCTACACACCTAAAGTTCTGATCCATACCCATTTGCAACCACGCCTTTGCCTGAAAACTAGGACCATTGATTCAGTCAGCTCCAGTACCTTGTAAAGTTCCACTTCATTATTCTTGCTAATCTCAACTTCCTACAGGTTTACACTGACAGATTCTTATTTTGAAACTTACTTCCCTCTCAACACTTTATTATTCCAAATTAAAATAGTTTGTTGAAATTTAATTCAGTAATATTTACTGACATACTCACCAACTCCCCCCGTTAAAAACTTCAAGTTACATTCCAGATGCGATGGGACGAAAATACTGCTCACAGGATGTGAGTAATTTAAATAGCAGTGAACAGGACTACGTGACTAATAACAATTAGTTCATTAAAGACAAGACTGTACTGTACAATTTGGTTTTTGAAAAATGCCAAAAAGAAAAACATCAGTTCTCGATTCATGTGGTTCACCATGAGGTGCCTCAAATGATTGCATACTGCCAGAATTTTATCTACTAAGAGTCAGTTAGCACCTCCAAGCACTTCTCACTCAAGAGAAAGAAATGGGAGGAAAATCATCAGGGAGGTTGATTTAGCGGAAGTGGCAACCCCACCTTTGACCACAGCAGCGGTATTCTTCATTTCTGCTACGGAATTATTGGGAAAGTCCGGGTTACTGTCTAGAATTGCATTAATTACCGCAGGAGACTAACTTTTCATGCAGAATTAGGACTTTCCGATCTTCAGTTGCACTATGGACAACGGACTAAAAAATAAGAAAAGTGTATTTAATATAGCAAAGCATCTGTTTCAATTCAGGACCTTTAAAGTAACAATTAATAGGGAAGTTAAAAAGGTGGAGGAAGCTATTTTCACCCCAAGTGTTTTTCTATTTCCCTGAACATAAAGAAAATGTGGCTCTGTGCCCTCCTTCAGGAACCCCAATTTTCTGCCTGACACTTCTCATCAATGATATGGGCAGACCCACAGCTCAACACTGCGGGGAATCAGCTCTGAATCCATGTGCCACTGCTTGGTCCTCCACCATCAAACCTTGGGAGCTCTACATTGATTCGCTGGGCTTGGACACTGGCATTGTAGCAAGGCTTGTTACCTCAGGGGCATAAATTAAACAAAACGCTTATGATTCAAGATCCATCAGAAAGAAATAAAACACAAGTAGTAGGAGTACTAGGCAATTCAGCATCCGGACGGCCTGCTCTGCCATTCAATACGATTGTGGCTGATCTCATCACGATCTCCTTGACCTCTCCCATAACTATTCATCCCACTACTAATTAAAAACCTATCTCCTCCAAATTATTTAGTGTTTTGGTGTCCACTGCACTCTGCGGTAGAGAATTCCACAGATGAGTGAAGTAATGCCTCCTCATTTCAGCTTTAAATCTGCCACCTTTTAACCTCTTTCTCTCGAAGGTCCAACAATATGGGGTACTTTTATCAGTGGGTTAAACAGCTGACTTGTAATACAGAACAAGGCCAGCAGCGCGGGTTCAATTCCTGTACAGGCCTCCCCGAACAGGCGCCGGAATGTGGCGACTAGGGGCTTTTCACAGTAACTTCACTGCAGCATACTTGTGACAATAAGCAATTATTATTATTATCAACAAGGGAAAACATCCGCTCTACATCTACTTTGTCAGTCCCCTTTTGCGCCTTCTATACCTCAATTAAATCTCCTCTCATTCTTCTAAACTCCAGCAAGTACAGGCCTAAACTGAGCAATCTCTCTTCATAAAACAAGTCCTTCATCCCTGCAGCCAACCTAGTGTACCTTCTCTAAACCGCCTCTAAATGCACTTACATTCTTCCTCGAGTAAAGGAACCAAAACAGTGCCAAAACAAAAAAAAGCACCCTTCACTTTTTTTTTAAAAAAAGGATTGCAGGTACACGAAAATAATTTGTTTCATAAATAAAGCAGATGACTGTTAGCAATGACATGTAAAACCAGAGGAAGTAGGTGAGGTCCTTAATGAATATTTTGCATCGGTATTCACAAAGGAGAGGGACACATTGATTGATTGGCAGTGTCTCAGAGGGATGTGTCAACACTTTAGAATAGGTCGTTATTACGAGGGAGGAAGTGTTAGGTGTGTTAAAAAGCATTATGGTAGACAAATCACCAGGGCCAGATGACATCTATCCCAGATTGCTGAGGGAGACAAGAGATGAAATCGCTGGGCCTCTGACAGAAATCTGTGTCCTCGTTGGCCACAGGTGAGATCCCAGAGGATTGGAGGCTAGCCAATATCGTACCGTTATTTAAGAAGGGTTGCAAGGATAATCCGGGTAATTATGGGCCAGTGAGCTTGATGTCAGTGATAGTGAAATTGTTGGAAAGATGCTGAGATAAAATCTATGCACATTTAGAAGTGAATGGTCTTATTAGCGACAGACAGCATGGTTTTGTACGAGGGAAGACATGTCCCACTAATTTAATTTAATTTTTTGAGGAGGTGACAAAAATGATTGACGAGGGAAGGGCTGTGGATGTTGTCTACATGGACTTTAGGAAAGCATTTGAGAAGGTTCCTCATGGCAGATTGGTGCAAAAGATTAAATCACATAGGGTCAGGAGTGAACTAACTGTATGGATCCAGAACTGGCTTGGCCATAGAAGACAGAGGGTAGCAGTGGAAGAGTTTTTCTGAATGGAATCTGTAACTAGTGGTGTTCTGCAGGGATCAGTACTGGGATCTCTGCTCTTTGTAATATATATATAAATTACTTGGAAGAAAACGTAGCGGGTCTGATGAGCAAGTTTGCGGATAATACTAAGATTGCAGGAGTTGTGGATAGTGATGAAGATTGTCAGAGAATGCAACAGGATATAGATAGGCTGCAAAATTGGGTGTAGAAATGGCAGATGGAATTTAACCCAGGCAAATGCGAGGTGATGCAGTTTGGTAGATCTAATTCAGGTGGGAGCTATAAAATAAATGGCAGAACCATCAGGAGCATAGAGACACAGATTTGGGCGTGAAGGTCCACAGATCCTTAAAAGTGGCAGCACAGGTGGAAATAATGCTAATGAAAGCATATGGCATGCTTGCCTTCATACGACGAGGTATCGAGTATAAAAGCTCGAAAATTAGCAGAGGTGTGCAGGGGAGGTTGGTTTGTTTTTTTAGAGGGTGGAATGCACTGCCAAGTGAGGTATTGAGGCACATACGTTAGTGACCTTTAAGACTTATCTGGATAAACACAAGAACAGATGGGGTATAGAAGGATACAGGCGGTCGGTCGAGATGTGACATATGATCGGCGCAGGCTTGGAGGGCCAAGGGCTTGTTCCTGTGCTGTATTGTTCTTTGCTCTATGATAGGTCGGAGGATCACCTCAGGATCAAATTACACCAAGGTAGCAAGGGGGGGGGGGGGGGGGGGGGGGGGGGGGGTGAGAGAGCGAGAGCGAGAGAGCGAGATTTGTTCAAATCAAAATGCTCATTCCATCCTCCATAAAAGGCAACACATCAGACTTGTCCCAGAAACCTTCAATTCACAAGGTAGAGTAGACTCTCTGGTGGGACTTGGGCCTAACAATGAGACCAACAATTTACAACAAGGTACAGCACCATGCTCAGATAATAATAATAATACCCGCCCAGAAATCTTTTAAAATTATTTTTATTAAACCTTTTTCCAACCAGATTTTTACATAACAAAAAGAAAAACGATAAACGCAAAATATTCAACAAAACAAGGTGGCTGCTATGATTATAAAAAACGAAATTACACGTTATATCAACAAGTCCCCCCACCTGAGCACCCCTCCCCCGTTATCGCTGCTGCTGACACTTTACCGCTCCCCTAGAAAGTCAAGGAAAGGTTGCCACCGTCAGGAGAACCCCATCAAGGACCCTCTCAAGGCACACTTTATCCGTTCCAGGCTGAGGAACCCAGCCATTTCGCTAACCCAGGTTTCCACACTCGGGGGTTGAGTCCATCCACATTAGCACGATCTGCCTCCGGGCTACCAGGGAGGCAAAAGCCAATACCTCGGCCTCTTTCGCTTCCTGCACTCCCGGATCCTCCGACACCCTAGATATCGCTATTGTTGGACTCGACTTCACCCAAGTGTCCAAAATCCTGGACATAGCCCTCGCAAAGCCCTGCCAGAATTCTTTAAGTGCCAGGCATGCCCAGAACATATGAACATGGTTCATAGGATTCCCCGCACACCTCACGCACCTGTCCTCTATCCCAAAAAACTTACTCATTCTTGCCGTCATCATGTGAGCCCAGTGCACCACCTTAAATTGAATCAAACTGAGCCTGGCGCATGATGTGGACGAATTCACCCTGCCCAGGGCATCAGCCCACAGGCCCTCATCCAGCTCCTTGCCTAGCTCCTCCTCCCACTTGCCCTTCAGCTCCTCCACAGAGGCTTCCTCCGCCTCCTGCAGCTCCTGATATATTTCCGACTACTTCCCCTCTCCTACCCAGATGCCAGACACCACCCTGTCCTGTATTCTTCGTGGGGGTAACAGTGGAAATGTCCCCACCTGTTTCTTGAGAAAGTCCCAAACCTGGAGATATCTGAAAGCATTTCCCGGGGGAGGCCGAACTTCCCCAGTGCCTGCACGCTGGGGAAAGTCCCATCTAAAACAGGTCCCCCATCCTTCTAATGCCTGCCCTATACCAGCCTTCAAACCCCCCACATCTATCCTGTCCGGAGAAAATCTGTGGTTGTTCCCGTATCAGGGTCCAAACTGAGGCCCGCTCCTCCTTCCTGTGCCTTCTCCACTGACCCCAGACCCTCAGTGCTGCCGACGCTACTGGACCGGTGGTGTACATGCTGGTGAGAATGGCTGCGGTGCCGTAACTAGTGCCCCTAGGCTGGCGCCTTTGCATGATGCCGCCTCTAGCCGCCCCCACACCGACCCCCTCCTCCGTTACCCACTTCTTAATTATGGCCACACTCGGTGCCCAATAGCAGCTGCAGAGGTTCGGCAGTGCCACCCCCCCCCCCCCCCCCCGGGTTACACTCCAAGAATATCCTGTTGACTCGCGGGGTTTTATTTGTCCACACAAATCCCGTCGTTCACCCGCTTGAAAAAGGATTTGGGGATGAAAATGGAGAGGCACTGAAAAAACGAACAAGAATCTGGGAAGAACCATCATCTTCACAGTCTGCACTCTTCCCACCAGGGAAAGCGGGAGCATGTCTCACCTTT